>NW_028232784.1:600000-1015583 GCF_057557595.1 Rhyacophila brunnea | reverse complement strand
CTAAAAATACCTTTCTTTTGGTAATTTTTTTACATTAAAGTAATAATATATAAAATAAAGTCCGTAAAAAATGTTCACAAAAGATTGATATTTCGTTAAATGTTTGCACATGAAATTTCACAAATATTAAAAAAAATTCTATATCACAGACATCTTTAAAAACTATATAATTTGTGGCTTTGAATCCTTAAGAAAAAGTCTTAGAGCATGAAGATACAAAATGCTATATATACGCAGATTTTTTTTGAATATCTCGGCTTCTATTAAAGTAAAAGAAATATTTACCATACATTTTAATTATTTGACTGAAAAAGAACTTTTTATTTTTTTTGAAGGTATGGGATAATTTTAATTGTTATTTATTATTTAAATGCATATTTTTTTAATCTAATAAAAAATTATCCCAAATTACTTTTTCAAAAATAATATCATTTTGTGATATTATAGACAATGGAAAATATAATATTTCAATATCTATTATAAAATTCATAATATAGAGTTTTGCCTAATATATCTTATTTTGAATTATTTTCAACTGAAAAATTCGGAAAAATGGGTTTTTTGTATTATAGAGAAATATTTAAAAATTAAAAAATGACAAAAAATATTCTTTCCCAAATACAAAGTAATATTCGAATTGTTTTAATTGGCCTAAGAAAAATATATATGCGTTTTACCACGTATTAAATGTATTTAATAAAAATATAAATTTTTACCATATTTAAACAAAAAAAAAGGTGAAAAATACATAAATTAAAGCTAACAAGATTGTGTTTTGCCACTTTTTACAAAAAGCTTAAAGTGTATAAATTTAAATTGTTTCATTTTTTTAATACAATCATTTAAACTTATTTATTTAAGGCTGAATTGCATTTACAAAAAAATGATAACATCAGACTAAAGTTTATTATTAAAAAAGCTCAAAAATAAGTAACGTGAAATAATAATTACATGTATAGCTTTATAAAAAGTCTTAGCACGCATAAAAAATGCCTTTTTTGTTTTCATCCTTTCATTGGATTGCCGAAAATAAAATCAATAATTTTTATTAATATATGAATGTAATTTAATTCATCGCCCCAAATGCATTATTCATAAAAAAAACGCCTTGGTACTTTAAATATTATTATACTATTTTTATTTACAAAGCAAATACAGATTTATAATAATCTTAAAAATCGAGAAATATAAAATATTAGGGATTTTATTTTTGTAGTTTTTTACGGTAATATGTATTTTAAATATTAATAACTTCATATATCATATATTATTCATCCTAAAGATTTTAGTTTAAATACTCGTCTTGTATTTCTTTATGGTACATCTCCAACTTTAAATAGTTCTTTCATCAAAAATTTTTTACTGCATACTATGAAGAAAAAAAGACATCCTTTAGATGGAAATTTTATCAAGCTTTTATGATTCAAATATTTTAATATTCATATGAATCCCCGAATTTGTAATTTACCACACATTAAAATTTGCTTTTGTAGTGATAAAGATTGAATATTTGTAAATAACGTGTTTCTGTTGAATGATGTATTAGTAATGGACTATAAATTTTATTTTTAAAATTAGATTAAATTTTTTTTTTATTTTCTTAAATAGCAACTGCATTGATAATTTTATTATTCTGTACCTTCCCTTATTATCCTATAAAAACAGATTATACGAATTTATTTTACAAATATACTGAAGCGAGATACATAAATTGAATTAGATATTATTTTTTATGTAAGGTTCTTATGTTTTTTTAAGTTAAAAACTCAAGTTAAGCAATTAACTGGTCTATTTGAGTTTGAATAATGGAATTTTTATCTTATTAATAACCTTATTAGACTCGTCACTTTGAATTTGCTAGTTTTATTTCTAAATATGAATATAAACCTAAAAGACCCTTTAAATAAACGCTGTTGCGGTGGATATTTTTTTTAGGCACTATTAAACAAAAATACATTCGATTCAACTAAATAAAATATATAAAAATTCAAAAGGAATATATGAAAAATAGTTTTGTAAATTTTAAATACAACAAAGATGATTTTTTTCTAGTGCATAAAGAGCATTTTGAAATATCATGTTTTATACTAATCATCACAAGGAAAATATCTATGTTGACAATTTATATAAATATTCATTGAGAATGTAATTTTAATGTTATTTTACCTTCTATATTTATACTAGATTACTTTCTTCAATGAAAATTTCCTTATAAAGAAAATTATGATGAATCAAATAAATATGTTTCATATTTTATTATATTTTAAAGCTAATTCCGTTTTTTTAATTTCATTTCGGAGAGTTTAATTATGTTTTGCACAGTCAACAGATAAAAAATAAATTTATGGTTCATTCATATTTTTGGTCATTAGAATAGATAGAAGAATATTTCAGAAGTCAAAAGAAATTCACAAAATTAATTATGCGTTATAAATTGTGTCCGAAAAATGCATATCAAACGCAATCAGCTTGGTTAGAATACGGAAAAAATAAGCAACTTTATTTTGTTTCTGGCTTGCTTATTCATCCTTAAAAAACAACAATGAACTTAAGATCCTTGTAAAACAGTAGTTGTGATATATCATCACATCCATGGAAATCCCAAATAAATTCTTATTATATAAATAAACGTATTTTTTATATTTTTTGTGCTCTAGAGCATAAACTTTTAATTTATAGCAAACAGAGAATATATAAGTTTCGTATATATATTTTGACTATTCACGATAAAAAAATTATTAACAGTTAGTGAAAAAATAGCTACGATAAAAAAATATAAATGTGCTTTTGGATACAGATAAATCTATGTGAAATCAATAATTTAAGCATTCTATTGTATTGTAATGTGTTTATATCAATTTTTGTTTGTTTAGATTTTATTTCGTCATTAAATTTATGCATAATAACATATTTAGAATTTCTATATAATGTATTCTTCAATAATAGAATTAAAAATATTTTATTTTTATTACGTTGTTTATAAATTCAGGGAAATGCTTTTTTTTATGAAAATCTACATTGGATATAACAAATAATCATTTCATTATATTGTTTTAAAATAAAACAATTAAAGATATTACACTTAATTATATCATAGCACTGGATACATGTTTTAACTGCGATAATAGGCAAATAAAATTGTATATACATTTTTACGGCTGTGAAGCACAAAAAATCTAGATGTTTAATTTTTATAAATTTAAGTATGTTTAAATAACATTTTTATTCATAAATATTTAAAAAAAGCATCGTTTAAGACCATTCATTTTCAAGTTTACAACATTTGATTTTTACAAGATGCTTACACCTAATTTTAATCCGAGACTTGCAAGCAGCGCTTAAACTTACCGTTGAAATTTTAAGATAAGAAAATCTCTATTTTTGAAACACATGTGTCGATACCCCTGAACATATTTTAAAATGACTCAATCAAATATTATTTATTAAATTGCCACTAGATCTTTTTCATACAATTTTAAATCTTCATATATATTTTTTAATGTTTTGGTCTGTAAAACATAAATATTGTATCTTTGTCTATCATAGGATTTTAATATTTCGCTTGAGTAAATACAGATAAATTAATTTTTGAGGTGATTTACTTTTTATTTGCATAAATTTACACAGTCTACACTCATCGATTCTTATGAATTCATGTTTTTTTTTTTTAGTCATATAATCTTTAAAATCTTTCTCAATGCGTCTTCACCTTTCAAGAATTTTATTTTGTAAGAAGTTGTTAAAAAATAACCTCTATTCGTAGATATTAAAAAAAATTTACTTTAAACAAAAAAACGATAAATTTTTGATGAAAAAGAGGCTACTTTTTTAATATATATCAAATTTGGCCATATATTCCTAGTTAATTTTTTTCAATATAAAATTAAATTCTTTAATCTAAAAAAAATTTCTCTCATTCGCAAAGTTCAAATATATAGTAAAGAAAATTTTTATGAAGCTTAAAATTTACAAATTGGCAATCGTTTTAAAAATATGCAGAGAGTTATATAGCTCAGGCAATATAAATGTTGACCCTGTTGTCATATAAGAGTCCTTGTATAAGATTTTTCTATAGGATATACAATTTAAAATAAAAGATGGGATATTGACGGGGTGGTGACAAAGTGTCAATAAATAACCAGAAGTAACTTGAAGTTCCATTCCAGATCGAGCCACATATACAAACCTTGGGATTGGGAAAAAATATTGAATTAGATAGTCTCGAAAAGAGGTTAGGTATAGAAGAAGAAGATAGCCGAAAGTATAAATACACTGTGAGCACAGGAATTCGAGAAAATCATGCTCGAGAAGAAAAACTAAAATATAAACCATAGATTTAGCCCTCAAATTTATTTAATATGGAATGTTCATTCTAAACTATGCAATGTATCAGCTTAAGGTTAAAATTATAAGAGAAAAAGCTAATATTTAATAGAATTTATGGTAAATGGGTTGAAAAATTTACATCAATACAGAAAGAAAGCATTTTAATATATATTAATAAGAATTTAAAAGCAAAAAAATTATATTTCATCCTTAAAAATTTAATAAAATGCTTCCATTTATAAAAACTAACTAAATGTGCTATCAATTTCGTATAATTGATTTTATGTATGCGGTCTTTTGGCGAGAAATCTTTCTTAAAAAAAAATTTGAGCTTTTATCTATATTATCTACTAAATCGTGAATTATTTTTAAAAATTGGATCATTTTGTGACAAATTGTATAGAAGATTGATGCTGTAACAACTTGTATCCAGTAAAAAAATAAGTTTATATCATGTTTTGTCATTAAATATATCATTTCATTCATTTTTTTATGTGTATTATATGATTATTTTTGCATATGTTAATGGTTATTTTATAAAAAAATAATTAGATTATGGCATGGATACAATTACTTGAATGTAGATACTTATAGTTCAAAGCAAGATATTTGGCATGCTCAACATATTTCGTGTGATTTTAGGGTCTTATTTTTCATAATCTTCATATTTGATATTTCAAAAATAATGAGAACAAGCTATATATAAATATATAATTAAACCCGAATAATGTTAACATATTTTTGCGAAATTATGCATCTATTTTTTATAATATACCTAATTTCTACAATGAATACGAATAATATTAGGTAACACATAAGTATGCAAATTTAAATATTAGAAATAAATTAACTATATTTTTTTAGGATCAGATGTCAAGATCATTCAGATTATTGTATTTATAATGCTAGTGAAAATGCCTCACACGCAAAAAAATGTGCTTTGTGACAAATTTAAATTGAAATTGAACGATTATATTAACAAAATAATGATTTACATAAACTTAGCAAATTTTGTCGCCAAAATAGAAGTTTATCCGTGATATATGTGTACAAATTTTCATTAAATATATATAATAAGAGCAGAAGCAAATATATATGCATTATAAATTTCAATAAATTGTTTAATTTCGTTATTTTACGTAAATAACAGTAGAATATAAAAAATCTACGATAGAGACATAGTATAGAACAGATACAAAAATCGTAAGAAAATAATTTTTATTACTTTAGCAGGTTGAATTTATTTATATATTATTCTTTTATTCTTTTTTAAATGATTCTCTGCATGCAAAACAAACTGGCTTTGTTTTTGCTTTAAATTTTATGTCATTAAACTATACAAAATATGAAACTATGGAACATTGAACGTAATAGTATCCATATTATTTGTGCAATGTCTAATTCATACTTCAAATAATTAATTTTATATATCTTCATATTTTATTTTGACTTTTTTGCTTGAAATTAAAGCGTATATTACAATACGGAAACACTCTGTCTGTATGTTGTATTATTATTAAACATTTTTATTGCATTTTATATACTTAAAATTTTTTTTGGCTATAGCATTTCAAACCATTAATTCTTTCCCCTAATACACATATTCTTTTATAAAAAGCACAAATCTAAAAACCTTACCAAGCCAAAAAAATACTTTATAGATAAATTATCACTATCTATATGCTTCATATCCGGATTTAAGTAACAGATGGCTAATCTTAGTGCTTATTAGTATTTTAACCCTCGGTATAAAATATATTTTTTTATTCAGATCTAAAATATTTTCACTTCGAGTTCAAAATTATGAATAAGATGTTAAAAAATATATTTTTCAAATTTTATTGTGCAACGAATTGCAGATGTAAAACTTTGGAGATTATTCTAAGTGATTGCTCTTTTTTTTTATCGAGAACACACAGAAAAAACACATATATTTATATTAAACGAAATATCTACGATTAGCTGATGCATTTATTATCCATTCATGTCTTTTTAAGAATAAATAATTTTTTTTTATTACAATATGAAGTACCATATATAATTTCTTAAAAATTTAACAACATGTAACCGCTCTTAATAAAGGCTCTTGTGAAATTTTAATAGCAATTTGGCAGTTTAAATGTCGGAAATTGCATAAAAAATTTATTTAGAATGAATATTTTTGTATTTTTGAGTAGGAAATCTACATTTAAAACAAATATATTCATTTTACATTTATTTTCGTAAAAGTATAAATAAAAAATAATATCTTGATTATATCTATATAATATATTGATTGAATGACGTGTTACAAATTTTTCTATCTTTAAAATACATAGAAAATAAAAAAAATTGATTTAACTTAATTTATCAGTTTCCTAGAAAGCAGAATATATCATTATCAAAACAAAAATATTTTCTGGGGGTTTTAAAGGGTTAATTTATTATTACTAGTGATATGTACACTTAAAAACCATTCCTATGGTAATTAAAAATTTCAATTATGATGGTTTTTATATATAGAGATTATCTTCTCCATATATATCAAAACAGAAGCTTATATTTTTAAAATAACCTAAACCTATGCTAAAACACAAAAAAAGACAGTAGACTTATTATTTGATGTTTTTAATGTAAAAAATTTTGCATTGTGGTATTTTTAGGGTAAATTCTCGCATAAAAAAATATATAAATCTGTTGAATACATCGCATTTGATATGTATTTCCATTACTTTTATAAATATTTGTAATTTTTCTATAAGATTTATATTTTAAATATAAAAATTTGCAACAAAGGCACAAAAAGTATGATCAAATTTTTCAAAGCGCACATTAAGATTTACCAAGCACAAATATCAAAAAGGTATACATGAAAATATTGATAAATAATATATAGAATGAATAATAATAAGTTTAAAAAACTTGTGAAAGTGCGGGAATGATGGCTCATATAGCTAAAGGTTTTTTTCGTAATAAGATAAATTATAAATGTTTATGAAAATGCTATTAATCCCCACAAAGCACAGTAAATCTACAAACCGCTTTTTTTTTATTTTGTTTTCTGTTCTACATGGTTATTTAAAAGCCAATATATTCATGAAATATAGCATAAAAAATTATAGCCGAAAATTGCCTTAAACACTTCTTTACCGATTTCATAATTATTAATGTTTTTATAACTTAGTAATTATGTAATTATGTAATATGACTCTAAGACTCGTATTATGTAATCACAAGGCAAAAATTAATGCAATAAAGAAAAAAAAGGTTTGAGAAGGCGTCTATATTTATTTAATTCCTTTAGATGCAAAGAAAATATCAATAGCAAGATGGTAATATGGATAAGTATGGTAGCGCTAAAGGTTTTCTATTTGTTTTTAAAGAGATAAAGGTATACACACCAGACTAAGCAACGTTGTTTCATTTACAAATTAGACAAAATACAGTTGAATATATGAAAAACTATGCGTTATTGAGATGACCGATAAAGGAAAAATAAAAACGCAGTCTTAGATCCTTAAAAATCTGTATACAAAGACCAAAGCATCTTTGTTATAATTTAATAGGGTATTTATTATCATTAATATGTTTACGATTTTTAAATGATTATTAAAATCGTTTTATTTTATCAAGATTTTGTTTGATGTATGATTTTACTTGTAAGATGAATTATATAGAGTAGCTGATTTAAATTGTGCTTAGTAAATTAGAAGAAAAATGCTAAGAATTTTTTTTACTTGTTTTCTATTAGTATTCTTTTATTAATATGAAATTTTTTAAAATGAAGTAATGCCCAAAACATGGGTTTGTGTAATTATAGGTGTATATAAACGTATTAAATGCTATATATGGATATGCGCGACAAAATAAAAAAAATCTTAATCAAGCAAAATATTAAAAATAAATTATTTTGTATAAAAATACAAATTTTTAAACACTTCACATAAATTATGATGATTATTGTTAATCACGAAATAATTTTCTGCAATATTATTTTTTAATGTCTTTCTTTTTGTCACATTTTTATATAATCATGTGCTATAATATCTTTTATGGCTATGATCGATATTTAAAGCCTATTTTTTCAGCATATTTGGTTAGATTTAGGGTAAAAGAGCTTACATTTTAACTTTCTAAACAACTAAAATATTTTTTTTTTAATTCTTCTTTTAGTCGCGGCGCTACCTATAAACAATATAAATTTTAAATAGAGTTTTAAAAAGTTATAAAACTCTTCTCAATAATTTAAGTTTAATATAAAGTTAGTAAGGGCGGTTCAATGATAATTTTTTATTCCACAAAGAACTGATATTGTTTCAAACTAGCAATAATATGTTAAGTGATCGCTATGTGTAAAATTTTTGCGTTTTTATGGACCCTTAATTGGTAACGTTTATTAATATATGTTTTTTATGTTTTTTTTAATATTATTTTTATTTTAGATATATGAATAGATAGGTTCTTTTATCTAATTTCTATTAATTGTGATAAATATGCCGCTTTTTTTTCTAGAATATTTCACAATAAAAGATCACATAGCAAAATTTGATATTTTAAAAACAACCCTGATTATCGATGTCTTTAAAGAAAGGTATGAGCTTTGATCATGAATATTTGTAAAAAATTTGTTGCGTATGCAGAAAATTACACATATTCGCAATCCCTCAAGTATTGTAAATGCGAAAGCTTTCTAATATATCTAGATATACAATATCATTTTATAAAAATCTTATATGCATAATATGCCTGCAATTCTAGGTAAAAGAAGATCTATTTATGCCATGATAAAAATGTTTTTACGTATACTCCAACTGTGCATTTTTTAACTGAATTATAGGGAAAATATTGGATTTTATTTATTTCGGATTTATTAAACATAATAATACATTGCCGTAAGGTTTTATTTATGCAAAGAAATAAGTATACCATATTTTTTTTATCTAGTTTGTGATTTAGTTAAGCATCAAGAAATTTTGTATTTGGTTGATATGCGAAAAACAGTCCATGATATATAAATTATCAATATTAATAATTCAAAACTCTAAAAAAAACAAAAAATATTAAGCAACAAAAACCTATTCTTCGGGCTCAATTCACATATTATAAAATAATTTGTTCTTAGTTTTTTTGTTTTCAGCTGAATTTATACATGAATCAAATCCCTTTGAATTAATTAAGTCATAGTAATATTATTATTTTCTTGTTTAGAAATACATATAAATTTAAATCTGAATTTCTAATGTCTTCAACAAAAAAAATGACAAAAGGGTATTTTAATTTTATTCAATAATATTAAATTTTATAGAAATCTAAAATAGTTTATACTTGTTTTAATTAATATTTTGTAGTTTTATTCGCTTTAAAAAACACAATACGTTTGTCTTTTTGTCCAAATAAATATTAAAAAGTATATAACTGTGATTTATTATAATTTTTTTTACATTCAATAAATTTATGATTTATTATAAAATCTAAAAGGATTCTTATAAATTCAAATTACATTCGAAAGTTTAGTTTATTTTTTATACGTTCGAGTATAAGCTTAAAGAATTTAGTTTTTACGTTGTTTTAAGGGTAAAAGCTCTTAATAAAAATTAGATAGAAATATAAACTTATGTTTATTAATTATTTAGATTTTTTTTTGATATTATAAAGAAGCATAAAATTCCGATTTCTTTTTTTAAAATGGAATCTCTTGTTTGTAAGATCTTCATAGAGAAATTTATATTTTTATTGTCTTCAATTTATAATTTTAAGTAAAAAAATTAAACGTAGTTTATTACCAACGGATACCAAAAATGTATGATGGCATAAAATTTTTGAAATTTATTTGGAGTCACTGTTTTTATGTGTTTATATTTTATTGCGAACCTTTATTGTTTAGGTAAAAATTATATAATATGATTTAGATTAAGGCGATGTTAGTTTCAGCTTCATCAGAAAATATGCATTTTAGAATGTCTCACAATGAAAGTTTGAGATAATAATAATAAATATTAGTGGAAATACATTAGAAAAAGAATGAATTTTTAAATCTGGTAGAACTTGGGAATTAATATTTAAAAAAAATTTTTTTTTATATTTTCAAGATTTTCAGGTATTTTTTTCTTCAAATTATAGTTTTATAACTATTTTTCTTTTTCATACATTACGAATTTTTGTTAAGTTCTATTTTCGTTGAGTTTTGAGTTTTTTTTCCGGATTAATATCATGCGTTTAATTTAATTTTATAAAATTAAAATCTTGAATATAGGTAAAATAAGACCGAAATCAGCCGAAACGTCTTTATCTTTATGATTTATATCAAGCCGTAAGTCGAGTTTAGCCTATTTTTTACCTAATTTATTGTTGAAAAATTCGAAATTAAGTTGAACAATTATGTCTGAGAAACATTTTATATAATTAAAATAGAGCCCATTTAACAATTTTGACTAATTAAAAATGGTTGATTTTTTGATTCTAATAAAGAATAAAATATAATAGAAAATTTTCCTTTAGTGTAAGTAAAATACTAAAGAACATATGAATATTAAAACTAATAAAAAATAATATAATAATTTTTTAATGGACACTTAAAAATAATAGGAATTCGAAAAAAACTTGAATTGGGGCAAAGTTAGCAAATATATTTATTTCTAGTATTCTATATAATCTATTTAAGATATACTTTAACAAAATTTAAAATTTATCTGGATTTGCAAAAAAAACATTTTTATAGCCTAAGTTCCAACATATATAAATTTAATAATCTATTAAAACATATATTATAGAGTAAATCAGTTATTTATTCATTTATTATTCCAAAAAAATTATCCCAGAAACCCGCACAAAAAGCCCTCAAAAATATAAATAAAATGATATGAATATATCTCTATTATGATAAGTGAGTGATATGTATTATGTCTAATTTTATTAGTGACGCAGTAAAACATTATTTTCTAAAAGATTATGGAACTTTCAAATGCTTCCTATAATTTTATTCGTTTTTTTTGAATAGATTTATTGTCTTGTCTTGTATTTTTGGTTATAATTTCAATATATATATAATTAAGTAAAATAAAGCCGGATTTGATATCCCACCCCAAAAATTATAATCAAAAACATTTAACGCGTATCACAGATATAAAAACAGGAATGATTATTTTTGAATCAAAAGCGGTAATATATAACAATGTTTAAAAATTAAAAATAGAGTAAATTCTATAAAGGTTATTTATGAAGGTATTACTTGTGAAGGAAATGTTTTTTTTGCACATTTAAAGATGAATTAAAATAGGTAATTACATTGTAACTTTCTAAATTAACTCAAGTTTTCAGCATAGGATAAAGCCTTTTCCGCGTAAAAATTCTATTATAAACTGTGCATTTACTAAGCTTAGCATAAAATCACGATTTATACAAAGTAAAATTTTATATTTAATTTTTCAATGTAAAGCAATCCAATTTCATTAAAAGAGCTACATGTACTAATTTATCCATAAAAAAAAGGAATATATGCAGATTTGGCTACAATAAGTTGTGGAATTTCAATGATTTTATTTTTATGATAAAAATATATGTATAAACTGCATATCTCTGAATCTATCGGTATTATAATTTTTAATGTGGATTTATTTTAATTGGTCTTAATTTTTTGAATTTTATTAAACTAATGCATATATTTTATAATGTTCAAAAGAAGAGTCATATATATTGGTTTTATCATAGCCTATTGTCAATTTTTTCGTGTCGATGTTAATGTCGGACATGTGATGGAGGTAAATATTAATTACAATAAAAAAGCAGTTACGACTTATTTTATTTATAAAGAATGCAAGAATCAAATAATACTTTTTCTTGGTCATCTGATATTCCTAATATGTTTTTTTATGGGTAGGCATGAATCAGCTGTATATGTGTACGTTTATTGGTGTAAAAAACAGTTATTGTTTTTTTTCTCGTTTTATTTAACACAAAAAACCCATAATATGGTATCTGAATTTTTTCCCAACAATGTACTATAATTCACCAAAAATATTTTTACAAAAAAATGTAATTTTTAATATTGGTCTGTCTAGATAGTGGATAAATATTTCTCTTTGTAATAGTGTCTTAAGACATATTTAAACCTATTGCACAATATTCTATTTCGGTTGATTAGTTATTAATGTACAAGAATTTATACTTTTGAGTATGTTATCTAAAAAAGTTAAAAAAATACAAAGTATTACCGATAGCTAAAAAAAATATTTTCTTTTAAACTTGAAATAGAAAACAGTTGAGAACAAAATAATCCTTTAATATTCATTACTTTTGGATTTCTCTTTTTGCAACATTTTAACGGGATTTAAATAATTTCTGTGTTTTATAAAAATATTTTTTGCAATTTCATCCTCGTTCTTATACTAGAACATCGTTAAAAGACTGTTAATAATTAAATTTTTTTATTTTTTAATTAATTTTATTTTATATGGCTATTATTTAGTCCGGTTTTTATGCTAGTAAATAAAATAATATGTGCATCTTTTAATCACAGCTTTAAATAATGATTTTTTATTTTAATATGAGTATTTAGCAAGATAAAAAGATAATTCGATTTAATCAATATATGGAAGACTTTCTCATGAATCTTGATACTGATGATATTCTATTTTGTGAATTACAGTCAAATAAATTCTATATAAACATTTTTTTTATTAAATATCTTGATTTCGAGAAGCTTTTTGGCCCACCAGATGTTAATGAATAGCATATAGAAGAAAACAAAAAAAGTAATTTTTTTAACTAGACAGAATAAAGCAGCTCAAGTATATTTTTATGTGCTTTATAATGGTGTTGATATGATTTTTCTTTCATAAGAAAGTTCTTTACACACTTCAAACTTCTTTTTCGGAAATTTTTTAGAATACATTGTTCTTTTTTAATTCAATGTATAAGATTTTGGTTAAATGCCACACCATAAATAAATTTATTTATAAAAATTACCTACACTTATCTTACATTCTTAAATGAGCGAATTCTGAAATTAAATGTTAGATCCAGTAACTAATTATTACATATAGCAATGAAAATAAATCTTATAAAAAATATTTGTTTCTATCAATAATAGGTGCTGTTTATTGCATATATAAATTATTTTTGTTCCAGTATATACAATTTTGGAATTATTATGGCTAGATTTTATTGAAAATTGGCATGCAAGACAAATATTCAAATGAACGGACACTTGTCTACAAAAGAAAAATATGAAAAGTTCGTGCGTCATAGCTTGGTTTGGTGTAGTGACAAAACACCATAAGTCATATATTAAAGTTTAGGGATATTAACTGTGCAGAAGCATACACACAAACAATAGGATTGACGAAGACACTTGAACTATAGGGCTTAAGAAGAAAGTAAATTGACGAAGATTATAAAAACGAAGAGAAAGGTTTCTGATAAATCTGTGCTAATAAACACTCAGAAGTTTTATTTGAAGAAGATTAAATAGCTAAAAATCAAATTAACCCATAATTAAATAAAGTAGGAGAATAATAGTTAAAAGTTTTATGTTTTAAAATTTTAATATGCTGGTTTTTTCTTTTTACCATTTTTCAATTAAGCACAAGTTTATAGGGCATCGAAAGTCTACCAATGGTATACATATTTTGATATTTATTTATGATTTAATATCTTATTGAATTTTCTCCTTTTAAACAAAGCAAAATTTTATATGACACTTATAACCGACTAATCATATGATCTTATTTCAAAAAGTCAGCATTTTGATTATGTTTTATCTAATTGTATTATCTCCTTTTAAAACAAGCAAAATTTTATATCGCACTTATAGCCGACTACTCATATTTATTTATTTCAAAAAGTCTACATTTTATAACTTAGTTTTATCCTGTTGTGTTATTATATTTTTTAGCCTAGAAAAATTCAGCTTTCATAAATCAGGTAAATTCTTTGCTTCTTTTGATCACATCATACCCCTTCTTATCTTACTCAGTTCATATTCTTCTTCTGGGTATTTTTAATTTTAGTGTCTTTGCCAACCCTATTACTTGTGTTATGCTTCACCTTCATTGTTATTTATAACAGTTTAAAATACTAATTTTGGCGTTTTGTGACCACACCATTTGATATTATGTCACTTAGTATCATTAAAAATACCATAGTATATAAAAATGTATTTATTTTATTGATTTGATCACAAGGATCAGTATGTATATTTATATCTAGAAATGCAAAAATTTATAGATGATACGAAGTGCTTGATTTTTTAGATAACTTATTAAACTGAAAAATTTGTGACTGTATTTTTTTAGCAAAATTATTGTTGCGAATAATATTTTTTTTCTTATAAATATTAAAATAACATTGAATTATGATAGAAACATGAAAATTTTTGATAGTATTTTTTTTTGCAAAATTATTGTTGCGAATTAATGTTGTTTTTCTAATAAATATTAAAATAACATTAAATATGATAGAAACATGAAAATTTTTGATAGTATTTTTTTTTGCAAAATTATTGTTGCGAATAATATTTTTTTTCTTATAAATATTAAAATAAGATTGAATTATGATAGAAACATGAAAATTTTTGATAGTATTTTTTTAGCAAAATTATTGTTGCGAATTAATGTTGTTTTTCTAATAAATATTAAAATAACATTGAATATGATAGAAACATGAAAATTTTTGATAGTATTTTTTTTTGCAAAATTATTGTTGCGAATAATATTTTTTTTCTTATAAATATTAAAATAAGATTGAATTATGATAGAAACATGAAAATTTTTGATAGTATTTTTTTAGCAAAATTATTGTTGCGAATTAATGTTGTTTTTCTTATAAATATTAAAATAAGATTGAATTATGATAGAAACATGAAAATTTTTGATAGTATTTTTTTAGCAAAATTATTGTTGCGAATTAATGTTGTTTTTCTAATAAATATTAAAATAACATTGAATATGATAGAAACATGAAAATTTTTGATAGTATTTTTTTTTGCAAAATTATTGTTGCGAATAATATTTTTTTTCTTATAAATATTAAAATAAGATTGAATTATGATAGAAACATGAAAATTTTTGATAGTATTTTTTTAGCAAAATTATTGTTGCGAATTAATGTTGTTTTTCTTATAAATATTAAAATAACATTGAATTATGATAGAAACATGAAAATTTGTGCGGGATACGGAGTGATTGAGTTTTAAATCAAATTAGTAACGATAGTAGTACTTTGTTTTAACAATATAAGTATATATTTCTTTTAATAAAGGTTTTTAAATCATAAAAAATACATTTGAATCTATATAAGAGATTTTCTTATTATTTATGAGTTTCGGTGTAATTGGTTAATTTTATTATTTTCTATTTGTGTTATCTAAAAAGCCTCCTTCCCCTTTAAACGATATTACAATGGAATTTATCTCCTTTAAGAACCCCATAAAGCGAAGAAAGAAATAACAATCAGATATATCCTTCGATGAACGACATACTAACATACTCGCTCAAATCAATATTAAATATAATCTATTTATTTGTGGTATTCGCATTTGTAGACTTTGTAATGACATATATATTATTCATACTACCTCTTGTCACAATCAACATTGTCCAGCTAGCAACAATTATTAGGCGCTCACGAGAATTTAAAAGACGATATCACAGAAAAAGATACAAAATGCAAAAAAAGAATCATATTATATCTATTTCTTTAGAAGGATTTTGTATTATTGCATCGTATTTTATGTTGATCCAAGAAAACAGAAAGAATATCTCACCTATGAAAATGTTTCTGTATTTTCTTTTCCATTTTATTTTAGTGATCATTCTTGATTCCGTATTTATCTACGATTACTCGAAATTTTTCAAGAAAAAAGGAACAGACGATAATGTTCGTGGAAATTCTTTTGAAATGGGAATCATTAAAGGAAGAGTTAAGAAAGACGGTGTAATTGTTTTAGAAGATAATGAAATGGTTCAGGTGCTCGATAGAATAAATGAAATGGTTACGGTTCGGAAGGGAAATGGTGAAGAGTACACGATTAAAAATGATATTATTAAACCGTGATTGGAATTGATTTATTCGTGATTGCAATAATATATCATTACCCATTTTAAACTTTGAAATTAAAAATAATAGACCGGAAGATTTTTTTCATCTAAATGATTTTACACTTTTTATTTATATTTTTTTGGATTCGAGATTCAATTCTATATTTTTATTAATGTTTTTTTTAATCGCATTGGAATGCATCCTCAACACATTCGTTGATTTTATGATCGCTTAAGCCTGTAAATAATAATATTTCTGTGGTTTATGATAAATTAAGGCATTTCAACAAAAATTTTTTTTTTTTATGTGATATATTTAATATTTTATTTAATCAATATCAAATGTAAATAGATTCAATTCATCCACATAAATATTTCACAAATATTTTTGTTATTTCGGAATAAATATTTTTTTCATATATAAGATCTTATATATTTATTTAAGGGCAGATTTTCCATGTTTGCTTGCACAAGACTTTATATTGCTCTTTCATTTTGGAATAAATATATTTTTTATATTTAGATCTTATATATTTATTTTTGAATAGATTTTCCATGTTTGCTTGCACAAGACTTTATAGTGCTCTTTCATTTTGGAATAATTATTTTTTTCATGTTTAAGATCTTATATATTTATTTAAGGGCGGATTTTTCATGTTTGCTTGTGCAAAACTTTAGATTGCACTATTTTACAGATTTTTTTATTCACATCATCCTTACAGATTTCAACAATACATCTTCTATGCTAAGAAATTATACATTGAATCGTTTTTCTCAATACTATTGTTTGTGACATATGCTTCCTTTGATATCACCACTTTCTTAATATAAGACTTATGGTATTTTGTGACAACAACATTACATACTACGAAATATGGTACTTTCACATATAAATACTATTGTGTATATTTAAAATTATCTAAATTCTCTGTTACCTTAGGATAGAGAAAGACTCTTGAACTGATAATTCTTGAGAGAAGAAGTGGTATTGATAAGAATTTAGCAGAGAAAGAGATAGATAAAAGTATTGATGAAGGGGATCAAATATTGTATTACACAACATGTTTGACAAGATATAAAATTCAAATCAAAAATTAACCCATAAGTAGAATTCCACTGTTTTAAATCCTCGGTCTATCTGCACTAATTATTTTATAACCAATATACAAATAAAATAGCTTTATGAAATTTATTAGATAAATTTTATTTTCATATGATAACTTTTTAGCCCACAATGTACGTCTTAAAAAATTTATTGTTAATTTGCAGGTTTTAAATTAGTAAATTTATGGGTTAATTTGATTTTTTTTTATCTATTAAATTTGTTCAAGTAAAACTTTGGATTTCTCTATTGAGCATATTAGCCTAATACTTCTATCAGTCCATCATCTTTACCATCTTTATCTTAGCCTATTTTTTGAAGATTTATTTGTTCGTGGGTTTTTTCAATCCTATTGTTTTTGCGTATGCTTCAGTTGGCATTCCTAACTCCTTAATATACGACTTATGATATTTCGGGATCATAAAATCCAAAGTTTTATAACAAAAAGGGTCTTAAATTTAATATAAATGAACACATATACAAAGAAATAAAAAAAGCGAAAATTTTAGTAGTTTCTTTTATACGCATTTAAAGTTAGTAAAAAAAAATACAATTCTTTGCTGATTTGATGATAAGAGAAGATGGATTATTTGTTTTGAATAAAGGTCAGTCGGGATACATTTTTATACACTGGAAACCATCCATGATAAGGTAGAATATAATCCAGATAAATTTTAATTATGGAAATACTTTGTCAAAATATACTAGTAAAAAACTAAAATGCATGTCTCTATAGTAAAAATGATTGATATTTTTAATTTAGTTTTATAAAAATAAAAGTTGTCAATGGGCAATATATGATGTTTTTGTAATTTTTTAAATTAAATCAAGAAGAGTTAACTTTAAATATAATTGTATTTTTATAAATACAAAAATATTAAAATTCTATTATTTTTATTCCTTAAAAATTTCCAATTAAATAGTGCCAGTAGCTTTTGATTCTTATAATATTTGTACCTAAATTACTTTATAATTGATCAATCCTTATAGAATAGGTTATCACAGCATTTACTAGTGATATAAATCATAATTATTCGGTATTATTAGATATTTATTTATGGATTAATTTTCTTTTTATCGATTTTATCTATTTAGACGTGGTCAGCGTGTTGGGAATATGCTCAACTCCTTGATGCATCTTTTGACACCTTCCCCTAATCTATCTTCATCAACTGCTCTTCTTCTCTTAAATGAGATGTGTTCAAGTGTCTTGCAAAGTGAAGAGAGATTGCATGTATGCTTCTACTTTGTCCGGGATTTTTAACTCCTTAACATTATTCGGTATAATACATTTTATATGTAATACAGAAATTACATAATTTTATGTACAATATAAAAACAAAGTCATAAAAAATTATATATGTGAAAAAAAAACATAAAACATTTCAAAAATCATTTATTTTGAGAAGATGAATCATTTTCTTTTGATGGTGCAGAAATAATATTATTCAATCTTATCTTCGTTTTTCTTTTAGCAACAAGACTATCTAGATTCAAAGTAGATTTAACACTCTGTGTATATACCTTTTTCTCTGTTCCTAACATTTTCCCGTATATTCCTTCGTCATCTTCAGGTGAATACACCAAATCGTAGTGGTTTGAAAGTTTAGCTGTGTCATATATTTTTCCTAATAATGCTGATTCTTCCGCAAATCCTGCGATATCCACTTTTTGATTCGGTGTATCTTGTGTAAATAATGTAGCATTTTCCATTTTAAAAAGTAGATTGAGTGTGGAGACGCCTTCTCGATCCCTAATTCGTTTTTTCCTTTTAAAAATAGTTTTTAAAATTTGTAAAGAATGCGTGTTTCTTGTTCTATAATAGTAACTTCTTGACTTACAAAATATCCCGTAAATTTCGGAGATTTTAAGTTTATCTATACTGATTATATTCATCAATATTCTATGAACGGGAGCTCGAAATTCATCGGTTCTGTCACCAACCTCAATCAGTAAAGCCAAGAATTTTTCATCTGGACATGTCGGTCCACTTTGAGTAAAAATTTCCACTTCGTTCAAAATAATCGATTTAAAATGATTCTTTACTGCGTTATTTTCTTTGATTCCAGGGGTTATTTTTGTTTCTTCTGGAACTGAAGTTATATCTTGTTGAAAAACAGATTTAAGAATGTAGTAAAAAGCATCTGAAATCAAATCACAGTTCAGAAAATACGTTCTTAGGTTCACTAGAAGAAAATTAGGGATGCCAAGTTTTTTAGTATCGTATTCACAGTCACATCCCCTATGTGCTTTTTGTAATTTTTTATTTGTAAATCCTAGTTCGTGATTTTTTTCTTCATTTATAACCGACACTTCGTAAATGGCTTTTAAAAGTGTTAAATATGATTGTATTATTTCTACAGTGTTCATTCGAAGTAAAGCTTCACACGAATTAATGCTAAATGACCATTGAATCAAAATAAAAATAAAGGTATACTCTTTTATATTGTATAAATCATACAACACATCGTTTTCAAAAACATTTTTAGTAAATATTTTGAATTCGTTATTGCATGTTGTTGTTCTTTTCACGATATATGCATCAGTTTTGTTTATAAATTCACCAGTTTCATATAATTTAATCTCAGATGATTTGTCTGCCAACGTATCGGTTTTATTTTTTAGTTTAGTTTCGTTTTCAATAGAAAACATTTTGGCGAGAATTTCTTTACAATCTAGTAATCTTAAATTGATCTGCGTTAGAATGAGTGATAAAAAGCATTCTTTTAAATTTACCATTAAAATATCAATGCTATTTGGATTTACATCTTTTCGTGTGTTCAGATATAGAAAACAAGAAATAAATGCACGCACATTTACTATATTTGTTCTTTCTCTTATTAAAATTAGCATTAGATCAACCCTTTTTTGATTATTCATGTTTCTATCCATCAGTGAATTTAAAACCCACATTATTTTTTCTTTGTAAAAACTGTGAAATAAATCTTTCAAAAGAAGCTTTTTCTCTAAGATGGTTAGAAACAGAAAATCATATTCTTCATTCTTCTCAAATCTTCCGAACTCTTTAAAAAGTCTAATATACGATGTTTCTTCACTCGTGCTATCTGGAATATACGAATCATCTTCCGTTATTTCATCGAATGTAAGTTTATCACATCCAATAGAAAGAACCTCAGATAAACTCTCTAGCATTTGCTTGATATATCGGTTGCTAGCATATGTTTTCATTTCAGTCGAATAAAACAATTCAAGAAAATTGAGATACGCGCTATATTTTTCATTTAAAATAACACCTATTGGCCCCATTTTCCCTTCCCTCTGATACGATAAATATTTAGAATACTCCTCTTGAATATAGTTAAAAACAGAAACAATAATTCTTAAAATATTTTTCTCGAAAACTGCACTTTTCCCAGAAAAAGTCGTGAATATTTCTGTTAATAGTCTCATTGTAACATTACAATTTCCTGTTTTCTTTAACTCTCTTTTACAAGATTCCTTCATATATTTGGTAATTTTTGAAATTCGACCAAATTTGACATGTATTCGATGAATAAGTAAACTCGACTTTTCTGGATAAAGATTGTCGGAAATATAGCAATCATCAACAAATCTTTGGTGTACTGGCGTAAACATCATCATTTTTGTTTTTCTTGAATACTTTGTATTATGTATTAAATTGGTGTCGGTAAATTGATATATGAATATAGATATTGTTCTCTATTAAAGTTATTTCTATGTTTAAATATAGATAATGGGATGGGTTTCTATTTTTGACACATGTGTTTGGAAAAGGAGAAGACACTGTGGATTGGTTCTTGGAGTTGATTAGATTCATTATGATATCTATCAATTAAAGAAAAAAGATCATTCTAAAAATATGGAAATTAAAAAAAGAAACATTCGTTTTAAAATATAGAAAAGTATTAATCTCTAATGTAAGAATACATTTTATAAATTACGAGAATACAAACTTAAAAAAAAAGTTTCAAATCTTGAACACAATGTTTTAAAATTAAGTTTTATTGTGTTGTCTACGAAACATGTATGTTGAAATTTTTGGTAAATTGCTGTTTTTATAAATATTTCCTGGGATATTTCAATATTATTAAATTCATACATGCTTAAACTTTTTTCAGCGTTCTATTTTTTAAGTATTTATAATAAGGCCTTTTAATTATTGTGTATATATGCAAGTATAATTATAGATTGCATTAAAAGGTATTTAATACCAAATCATGTCAGTTGCATAAACCTGGATATAATTACGCTTGCAACTATGTTTGCTTAATTTATGAAATCAATATTTCTTTCTTTTAATAGATATTTTACGTGTGTGTAGTTTGCACTGATTAAATGAAATAATTTTTTTTAAAATAAATTTTATGCTTATTGTTTAATCTTAGAGCAGTTTGAATAAGATAAATTAAATATTTTTTATGTAAAATTTAACCTGATTGTTTAATCTGAAAGTATAGTATGAATAAGGTAAAATTGATATTTTTTATGTAAATTTTATACCTTTTGTTTAATCTTAGAGTATTTTAAACAAGATAAATAAAATAAATATGTTTTTAATCATTAAATATTCAATCGTTTATTGTTTATAATGTGAGTAGTTTGAACGAGGATAATGAAATAACTATGCTTTATAATAAATTTTATGTTTATTGTTTAATCAGAAAGTAAAGTATGAATGAGATAAATGAAACTGTCTGTTTTATAATAAATTTTTTGTTTATCGTTTAATCTTTAAGTATAGTAAGAATAAGGTAAATGAAACCGCCTATTTTTTAAATCATTAAATATTCAATCGTTTAAGTTCTTAGCTTAGAATACGATTAAAAAGTTGCTTTCCGAATTCCAAGACTTAAATTTGGGAACATTGGAAAATTCATGGTTATTATAGAACATAGTATTAAGTATTGGATTTATTCACCATGAATATGATAAAAATATGGATATCTCAATTTTTTAAATTTTAAATTAGCATGCATCTTGATCAAAACCTTTTTTAGACTCCTTGTGACATGTCCTCAAAAAGAAGTTTAATGTAAAAATTTCAGAAAATTCTAAATATCAAAGTGCATAAAAGATTTATTAATAAAACTAATTGCGTTGTTTTCTCAAAAAAAATCCTTATACATGCATCAAATCTTAATATTGAAAGCTTCAAACGAAATAACCAGTTTTTTAATAAAAGCCAAAAGCCACAAATATAAATCGCTATGATATGACACAATTTTATGCTTTTCTAGGTAAATTTTTAACAATATATTTTTAAAATTTCATATGCTACCAAGTTTTATAATAATATTTATCTCAAAAATTATTTATATTTAATTCGATTGTACTTGCCGTTCAATTAATCTATATTCTATTGAAAACTTATTGTTATTTGATTTTATTATTGCGCT
Source organism: Rhyacophila brunnea (assembly GCF_057557595.1). Classification (NCBI taxonomy): domain Eukaryota; kingdom Metazoa; phylum Arthropoda; class Insecta; order Trichoptera; family Rhyacophilidae; genus Rhyacophila; species Rhyacophila brunnea. Next base: position 992,763 of record NW_028232784.1, on the reverse strand, counting down.
CTAATTTAAAACCTTTTATATATTATTAAACTTACTAGATTAATATTATTGCTGTTCATTTCGTTTGAATTTTTCTTTACATTGTATAAAAAATTTTTTAATTAATAAAAACATTAATGCTCATGATTTCAAAAAGACACTAAAACACATTAGATTTAAGAGAATAAGAGCAGTTGATGAAGATAGATTAGGCGAAGATGTTAAAAAATTTATATAGGAGTTGTAAAATATTTAAAAGGGGCTCACCATGTCCCAATATGAAATTTAAAAATAAACTTCGCCTGTAAATAAAAAAAAATAATGGTTTCAACATGCCATTTTAAACAAAAATCGATCAAGTAAAATATAAAAAATACTAAAATAAATGCATGAAATATAAAAAACACACTAGATGGGCATTTATGTGATTTACTGCGAAATAATTTTGCTATAATTATATGAGGAATTAAATAAATTATTTTTATTTTAAAATTTTAAAACAAGCACAGTCGTCATAAAAACCGTAAGATACTGTCATGGATAATTTTATTACCCTATAAAGTTAAGCCTTGAAATGATTATAAATAAACAAAAATTTTATTATTTATAGTATAAGTGCAAGACAAAAATTATTTCATATGCTATAACTTATGATGGTGTGGTAACATAATATCGTTAAAGGTTCTGAAAGAACCCAAAGTAACTAACCGTATTGAGGCATATAAACAAACTTTGGTATTGTGAATTCCCTTGAAAGAACAAGCCTCGACGATGGTGAGGTATCGAAGAAGACTATAGAGAGGAGAAAATAGCCGAGAATATAAATACGATGTGCGCACGAGAGATCAAGAAAGTTATGCTTGAGAACAAAAACTAAAATCATAACGAATAATTTAGCCCTAACATGAATAAATAATCTATTATTACTAGTAATATTATTTTTTAACTATTGATCTCACCATAGAGCACATGATAAATTAAAGTGTCTAATGTTCAAAAAACACAAATCTAGCGACTCAAATATTTTTAAATCTTTATTATGCGCATGAATACTTTAATATAAGATCCTATAACCAAAAAACAAGATTTTAGACATTCGTATATATTTTAATATAGATGAAGATATAAATATTTAAATCTTCTATCATGTTCTAAATACCACATAGAACATTGTCTTATAATTTATAACATTCTTATTTATAATTTTATAGTCTCAAAGAATCCACAAAATAGTTACATATATTTTTTTTGATTAAGAGAAATACAGACATAACTTAAAATTTTTACAGATGTTTGCTAATTATATGAGAATTTTATAAATAAAAAAAACAACTTAACTTCAACCTTAATAAGCCTTTTTTTTATTTGATATTAAAAAATAAATTGCCCGTTGTATATACGTTTTTTATATTAAATATAAAATATTTGTTTTCTCGAACTTCCAAGCCTCTAATAGGTGTATAAATGTCTAAAGATTAAAAAAAGTATGAAAACAGATATAAAACTCTGGTAAATAGTGTAGGTCAATAAAATTAAAATTACAAAATAAGATTATATTGGCATATTTTTTAACAAAAAATGCGCTCTGACGTCATAACTTAAAATTATATTCTTATTTTATCCTTTAATATTTGTTCAAGTAAAACTTTATATTTTTTAGAGCCTTTTTAATAAATAAACTTTAAAATCACATTATGTTCAATTTATTTTCTGCATATATCATGTTTAAAACTTATTATTTCAAGCATTTTTCCAAATATAATATTTCACTTGTATTTTGTTTTATTTCTAATTATTAATCAGCTAATTTTTTAATTTTGGATCAGCAGAATATTTTAATTTAAAAGTATGTCAAACTAAATTATATCAGTTATTCTGCTTACTTAATTATTTAAGATAATATAATGAAAAACAAAAGGTAAAATATAAAGAATTTTGTTGATCTTTTGCAATGTTTGAATAAAAAATTGTAAATGGTTTTTCATTTAACGCATATAAACCTTTTTAATTTAAAAAAAATATGTGATTTGTTTTTTAAAAATACATAAAACACCTATCAGAGGTTTTCTATCTATTTTATTATCCGTATTTAGCAAAAAAATATCTAAACTTTAGTATGTACAAAAGCACAAATGCGACATTCCATATGCTAATTTATAATAATTTAATGGCGAAAAAATAGATGATTACATAAAAATTTATATAGAATAATGTACAAAAATATGTTTTTATCAGCAAAATGAGAGTAGTAATAAGAATTAAAAATTTTCGTATTTGAAATTTTATATTTTTACTATAGACTATAGCCAAAAGCTTAGTCTAAAAAACTATTTTTTTATGTTTTAAAAGTGAAAATTCATTAAAAATTGCAATTCTATTGTATATGGGCGTTTTATAACTGTGATATCAATTTTTTTTACTTCCAAGGTGTATTAAATAATATAAAATATGAAAAATAAATTATTAAATGATCAAAATTAATAACGCACTATTTAACTAGTACAACTATACTAGTGAATAAAATAGCTAAAAATGAATTTATTTTAATACAAAGTTTTAAAGATAGATAATTGACATGTAAACATAGTACATAATCAAAAAATTAGAAGATTTACAAAAAAAGAAAATAAGTTTATAAATATAATAAAATGATATATTAAAATTATAATGTTCGATAGAAATAATTTATTACGGAAAATATCATTTTATATGTTTTGAAAACATTTCTATCAGAATATACTCGAAACATATAAATTAGAGACAAATTATAGAGGCCAATCTTATTATATAAAGAATTTATATATTATAATCAACACACACCTTACTCTCGAATTATTATGTAGAAATTGGCTTATATATTGATACAGTAAGTTCTTATAGAACAATTGTCGAAAAAATCATGGTTATTTTTGTCCAATATTCATTTATATCGAATTTTTTTCAAAAATATTATTTTACATGCAAATTAGTTATACTATCAAAAAAAAATTTTCATCAGTTATTCAAACATATGTTCGATAAGAACTTCAAATCTATAAATTCATCATACTTAATACCCATTGTTTACGACATTATAAATTTGTTTCATAAAATATTACTGATATTTATCGCTTTATAAAATGTTTTCAGAAAAAAATATATTCATAAAAAATATAATTATGTGTTTTACCAAAAAAAACAAGAGCTATGCATCTTTTAACTTAATACATATTTGCTTTATGTACGAAGTATATAGCATGTGTGATTTGATTTAAAACTATATTTATCGAAGAATTTCAGTTTAATGATGTTTTATTTCACCATATATTTACTCGATGTTGATTATCTGGGTTATCGATAGTTCCGACTATAGTTATTAATAATTTAGCTATTTTGAACATTCTTAATTGGATTTGTTTGTCCAATATTTAGTAGAAAATGTTTCTTTTCTACTTTTATCAACAATTTGTTATTTTCATGGATTACACATTCAGTTTAAAATCGAAAGCCTCTGTATGGATTTTAAATGCATAGTTTTATTCATATTAACTATATAAATACAAGAATATAATAGTCATTTGTAATAACTTGGGATCGATTGGTTACAAAATTACATAAAAAATATGTTGAAGACTTAAAAATCAAGGATGAAATAGAAGCATACATGCAAGCTTTCACACCCCGAAAGACACTTGAACTCATCTCATTTGGGAGAAGAAGAGTAGTTTATAAAGATAGATCAGGGGAAGGTGTCAAAAGATGCATCAAGGAGTTTTTTATATTCCAATGGACTGACGTTGTCTAAATAAATAAAATGGTAAAAATAAACTTAACCGGTGAATATAAAAAATCGTAATAGCGCATTTCAAACCTATTTTTATTTTATTTATCACTTTGTAAATTTCCCTTGATTTATTTAGCTATAATTATTTTGCATTAGATAAAAGATAATGAAAGGTCGTTAAATTAAACCATTGAATAAAAATTTAGATTTATTTTTATAATTTTTCAATGGTAAGATGGTTAGAATAAATTTTTATCGCTACATTTCCCCTATATTTTCAGCATATTTTTATGTTCATGTGATTAAAAAATCATCTATGTGAAAACAATATTTTTTTACTCCGGTATATGCGGTCATTTAGACTTCCAAGATACTGATTTTCTTATGAAATAAGTAATTATATGGTAAGATTATACTGTCATAAAAAATTTTACCAAGTAACAATAATAAAGCCAGCTTGGCAAAAAAAAATAGGTTTCTTTATCATGAAAAATATTTGCGTTTTATTTTCTCGACATGATAGATTTATGTTGAATTGTCTTTATTTTGAATTATTTTGGCGAAAAACTATTTTAAAAGTATATAAACGAACATAAAAAGACTTTTTTTACACACATTTTACCCGAGAAAATACTTCACGCAAAAATAGTTTTATTTAACTTGCACGTTCTTTATGGATATAAAATTTTTGAAATTATGCAATTAAATCATGAATTTGCTTTATGTGATAAAAGAATAGCGAATCTTGAATATTTTTTCAGAAGTTTAGAACATAATAGTAGTCAGTAAAAAAAATAATTACTTAAATTAAATCTTTTTAAGTTTTGCAAAAGAAACACACAAAAGAAGAATTCAAAATCAAATATATAGATTCTAGATTCACCATGGTGTTTTTTGCTAGATTTTACAAATCGAATATTGTTTTTATCTGCAAATTTAGTACGTGAGAAAAATATAGAGAAGAAGAACCTCGAATTTAATTAAAAAAAATTACGCTGAAAAAAACAATAGAAATTTTGATTTCGCTTTGTAACTTATTATTGAAAACTCAAACAATAATAAATGAAAATGCATGAATCCCTGCATTCGAACCTTAGCGCTTTATGAGGTAGCCATATTACACAGTCAATTTTGTGCAGATTTGGTTAATCGGATTTATAGAATTATCAATAGTTTAATATTAAATAGATAAAAATGTTGAAATCATCATTAAATTCTCTTTAAAAATGACCGTAAATAACAGAAACTTGGCCAATAATTATATATAATTTTTTTAAAAATCCTGTGAATTCAATAAGTTCTCCTTCACCATTGAAATCTTTGGATCATGTATAAAATATGCTTTTCGCATTTATATTTCCTATACCCAAGTTTGAAATATGTATCCTTTATGCAACTGTTTAAAAAATAGATTTAAATACACAATTTGTACTTTCCCATTTTAAAGGCACAATACCATAGCCGAATATTTTAGGTTTCGTTATATTATAATATTGATACGTGTATATAATAAAAAATTAAAATTATTTATTTAACTGCATAAAATATGAATTAAAAAATGTTATTGGCAATTTTTAATAATCAAAAATCCAAGACATGGTCTATCAAGTTCGTACAAAAACAAATTTTTATTAGTCTGGTTATATTTGAAAACAGAAAACTGCCTAAAATGATATATTAAATAAAAATGAAGAAAGATAGTACATTATATTTGATTAAACCTGTTACAAAAATACTAAAAAAATAAATCCAACCTGTATTGCACACTTATAGAGATATTATTTTATACCATCAATATATGCTTAAAATTTCCAAGAAAAAAGCAAGATGCTGTAAAAAGCTTCACCCGAAAAATGATACATGGAACGCGCTATTTATAAAAATTAGTGTATAGGTAAATGCAATTAAAAAATATATTTCATTGATTTAGCGATATTAAGAAATATGCTACTGGGAGCATAAAAAATTATTTTCAGATAACACATCATAGTATTAATCCGAATTAAGAATATGCACAAAATGTTAAACTAGATATGCCAAAACTGGCTAATGGTAATCTAGCGTGACACTTTATTTAATTACCCTATAAAAAGTAAGTAAAAGATAAAAACCACAATTATAAAACTTAAGATGTATACAAACAAAGCTAAAAAATCAAAAAATTACAGCAAAATATGATAGAAAGTTTACTTATGATGCCCCAAAAATCAGATTAAAGATGTGGGTAGATAAAATGTATAAAATGAAACCAATATTTAGTTTAAAATCTTAAAATGAATCACTATCTACGTGAAAAGAAGTTTAATTATATTTGTACCAATATAATAAAGCATGAAAAGTAGAAGAACAGAGGGGTTTATAAGCTTCTGAGAAAAATAAATATCCAAAGTGAAATAAAAAATATAAAAAAGAAAATAAAGCATACAAATGGTGCATTAAAGAAATCAGTACAAGCAGATTTAGTAATTTTGACATCAAGAATATAATTGAGGGAACATTGAAGATTGCATGTGGGATTACAGTAAGGTGAGATAAAGTAAAAAGCTTTTATGCCGTATAAAATCCAAATTTATTTAAATATTTCATTTAAAAGTACGTACTGAGTCAATAATAACAAATATTTGTTAAGAGGCTGCACATATTTGTGTGCATCTGTAGATAAGTATGAAATAGTCAATGATATTTTTAGATTTTTGAGTATGTAAATAAAGTTATTGCTAATACTTTGAATGCAATTGGGCGTTTTTAGATTTTCGGGAACGAAAAAAAAACCAAAATATTATAATAATAGATATAATTTATTTTGACAATAATTACTAGGAATGAATAAATTTAACCGCAAAAATATAGATATAAAAATTGTTTTATTCTTAATTTCGTATATGTATCTTTTTTATGTTTTGTGTTTTTTGTTACGGATCCCGTATTTGGTGATATTCAAAAAATAAAAATATGAAAAAAAAAATTATGTTTGATCTAAAACACAATATGCCAGAGTTTCAAACTCGTACAGATGTAATTATCTTACGGTTCTTTATGCCTCTGTGTATATTCATAAATAAAAGAATAACTATATTATTGCGAGCTAATTACTATTTGTTATTCCTGTCTATGGTATTAGATATTTGATTTCTTTAAGAATAAAAATTTTCTATTCAGCATCAAACTGTATCTTTCTTCATCTTTTGGTTGTATGTCTAATATTTTTTACCAAAATTAAAATCAACCTTTTTGCATCATTTAGTTGCTTTTTTTACAGAATATTTTTTTTAATGCTTACACATAATTTTGATTTTTTTCGACTAAATTTATTAGATCATTGAAAACCTTCTAATTTGTATGGAAAATAAAATAATCGTATAAAAGAAAAACTGTTGTGTTTATTTCGTATTTTATTATTAAATCTCGATATTGTGATGTTATATTTAATATAAAAAAAGAATACTTTATATCAATTAAGCCTTATTTCACCAGAAAATTATCATAAGTTCACCACAAAATTCAATTCTTTCAAATATTATATCTCTTTATCTTCTAACTATAAATGTAAAAATCCTTTTTCAAAATATTTTTTGTTAAATTATCAATAAGAAATTTCTTTCAGATATATTTTATAAAACGCCTTTGACGCGTATAAATGGTAAAACTTGGCATCTTAAAATGATAAAAATCATGCGGAAAATAATATATATTTTTGGCTAAATCAGATATATATAAAAGGTTTATTTAAATTTGTAAAAATTCACCCTTAAATTGCACATGAATTGTCAGATCAGATTCCTCAGAATTTTCATTCATATACGATTCTATTGTGTTTATATTGTTACATCCGATAATATTTGTTGCAAAAATTTGAATTAATTCATACATAGACTCATGTAATTAAAAAAACCAAATTTAAATAATTTGCAATTTTCCATATATTTAGAGACAAGCTTCAAATTTAAAATGAATTGAAGGAAATTCATTTTCTATAAGTTTCACAACGAGGTAAGTTTAGTCTGGATTATTTCCTTGAGTTTTAAGAAACAAATTATTGCTATTTACAAATAGAAATATTGATAAACCAATCACTAGCGTAACGCATAAGCATATATATATAATTAAAAAAAAACATGTTTTTATGCTTTACAAAATTTTAGCTTACCAGTTTAAACGTATATGGATTTTGTTACTCTCAGGGGGTTTTATTTTAACCATCACTACTTTATATAGAGTTTGTTGTGAGATAATTCATTTTTTTGATCGATATAGCACTCGGCTTGTTGTCAGCCTTTCAGGGCCTTCCCGTTAGCATCTGTGTACTAGACGTATAATTTGGAGAGGTTTTCGGATATTAGGTTGCGGATTTCACTTCCAATTGAATTATTTCCGGCATCTCTAAGATTTTCGATTTATGAATGTTATTCATTTGAGTCTGGCTCTATTCTTACAATACTTATAACAACATTTTTTAGATTGTGGTAATCGGTCTTTATGCAAAATCAATTATTCGATAATTTCACCACTAAATATTTTTTGGTGATATATCGTATTAAATTGTAGTAAGAGCATTTATTTGTGAAATTTATGTTCCAGTTAAACTGCAGCTTAAATAACCGGAAAAAACAATATAATGTTTTAAAAAATTTCGGATTTTGGCCTACAACATACTCGTTGTGGTAATTTTCAAAGTAATTGCCTTTTACTTTTCTATTTATTTTATTCTAAAAACACTAAATATAAGTTATATTAGGTTTAATTTATATTTTTGGCTTATTTTTCATCGAAAATTTGTTGCACAGCTGAAACACAAATATTTATAAATATTGCTCGATCTAGTTTGTTTTTTTAAATTATTAAATTTTCTACGTTCATGACTTATTACTAAAAATGATCAAAAGCTTCGATATGGACACTTAAATCAAGTCATTACTGCTGATAAACATCATCATGATATCAATAATAACTAAGATGTCTGGACTCGCGTTTGGGAACCGTGTCAAGTTGTTATAGTTAACAATAAACCTTTTTATAAGATATAAGTTAACTGTCAATGTGGGTCAGCAAATAGTGTTTGCTATATTAGATCAGTCAGACGGCGTTACTTCCATGCCTTGTAACTTAAAAATTCACTTACGGGGACATGATGCGAATATTCAATCATTTACATTGAAGATTGGATATAAAAATATTAAATCAATATACAGTCCAGAGTAAAGATGTTCAACGGTATCAGCCACGCCAATCGAGCCATCGCTGCAGGAAATATTTGCATCATAGCAATATGTCTTTGATTACTTGCACTTGTGTCAGAATCGAGTCAAGTTGTTTCTGCGACACAATCAAATGTGTTTTTAATGACGAGATTTTTATTACTGTGGGTCTGTTCAGCAGTGTTTTCTGTATCCCTTGCAGCTGTGCGGCATTAATTACCAGTTTGATAATTTATCAAAGTCATTACGTGAGACTATTCGAGCCTATAAATATTTAAATTAAAGATAATAGGTTATATATTTACATCACACGATCATCACCACCCACCACTACCTAAAAATACGACTTGAACTATTTATTTCCCCTTCTGTAATCTTTTTCGTATTCTTTCAAAAATTCTCTAAGTTTCGTAATTTTTTCATTTGTTTGTTTACTTCTTAAGTTGCAAAAGATCTATATTTTTTTAATGTTAATTTATTGGCATTTAATTTTGCCATGATAATGTTATTGATTGGTAGTGATTCATATTTAGTAACCTTTTCATTGGTCGATTGAATGATTTTTAGAATTTTGAATATTTTACACATATCAAAGAATTTATGTAAATAGTATCTTCTTTAAATTTTAAATGCGTCTCATAGGATTTCTTATTAATTTGTCCAATTATACTTTCTTTGTTGTTTTTATTTTACATCTCTTATCTTTTAATATCAATTTATCATAAAACCCACAATAAATTTATATATTTTTAAAAAATTTTATTTTTTTTTAATTTTTGTTGTGGTTCAAAATCAATCGGTTTTCATCTTTCTTTTGATAGAGAGTTATAAATTTAGCGAATTAAAGCCACTTTCCCTTCTATTTGAAATCATTCCTACATCAATTAGTAGTTTATAAAATTGGTCATTTTAATTGTCTTATAGATGCCAATTTTACGCGCCAACCAAATGACGGCATACGCTTGAAGCTTAATGGAATGATTCTTGTAATTCTTGATTTTAATAATCTTCTGGTGATGTGTATTTAACAAAGTACTTTTTTTGTGTGTTATTTTAATGTATTTTCCGTCTTTCATACATTATTTCTTTCGTTTTTTTCCAATATGAATCGAAATACTCAAAATTCGAAAGATGTAAGCACAATAAAAATAAAAATGTGATCGAATGCATAAAGAAATAAAAAAATCTAGGATAGACTAAAAATAGTCAAATTTTTATATGCACAGGGACACTGAAATACATCTCATATAAATATCATATATAATATCCTTGTTGTCTTAATAACGAAATGTATATTCTCGATAGATATTGTGCATAAGATGTATATTTTTTGTGTTGAAATAACTATTTTTGAAGTTTATTTGGATAGTTATGACGTATTCAATCAAATTCAAAATAAAATCTCGCCCCTTTAGTGCAGGCTTTTTATTAACAAATATATATGCCTCTTTTATGATGTTATGCTAATGGGGTAATTTTAGCCTACTTCAATATTCTATCCTATATTGTATACATTTTTCGATATAAATAATATCTGTAAAGTTTATTTAACCACGATAGACCGAGTTCTTATAATTTCAATATGTAAGCAGTAATATTCTTATTAGATTGAAAAATTTGGGTTTCCAGATCATAGCTTAGATAAAATGTTTTTTAGAAATTATAAATTCTATAACTTGAAAAATATATTGGCATATTTGCACGAATTCTGATTTAGTTCCATAATTTTTAAATAAAAAGAGCATAAATAAATCAATTAATTTGACAGTTTGAGATGACTAAGAATAATGAATAATAAAAAGAAAACATATATGAATGTGAAATTTAGAACTATATTATTCTGTTATTAGGATTAAAATCAAAAAAAAATTATCTTTAATTTATATATCATACCAATCAATTTTTATGTAAATTTTTTTGCAAAATATGTGCTAATTTTATCGGACATTTCTTTTTTTGGGAAAAATTTTGACTTAAATAATAACGGATCCTATTATTCAGAAATGAAAATTTATTTTTTAGCTAAATTGCCATTTTTTTTAATTGCATTTAGATCAGCATTAAATCCGAATATAAATAGTCCGGGTGAATTCGATAATCATGGAACATATGGAAGAGAACAGAATCGAAATGTGAGCTCATATTATATCAGAAATCAGTACGATACACTTGCAGGTTTTCCCAGCCTTAGTCAGCAGCTTTATGCACCCAAAGTCAGTCCTATACCCCATATCCAAGACAATTACCTATAAGGCCCAAATCAAGAAAATATTCAAGTGTACAACCATATTGCTGTTGTTCAAATTGCAGGTCTTTATCTATAAATTTTAAACAATATAAAAATCCAAAATATCTCGATTATTCGATGCAACCAACAACTGCAACATATTTTATTTCACCGCAAGTGGATATTGAAAGACAAACATCTATGCAACCAAAAAACTTAGTTGAAACTCGTTTTCCTGAACTAGTCGTCAATATACGAAACCAACAGCATTTTTGGAGGCCATGGGAAACATCCAATATTCCTGAAACTAGTAATTTCTCTGATATTTCCCTTAACTCGAGTGAAAATAATCGAGGTTTACCTATTATGGATGTAGAGAATTTCGGCTATTGATTCTCAAAATAGTGATGATTATAAAGATGGATTGAAGACAATTAATAAAAGCATTTATTAAAATTTATGTGTGAAATTTTATGGATGACGATGATTTTTGTTAAGTATCATATAATTTTTGGAGCTGGTTCTTTTACAATGACAAATTTTTGCTAATACTTATTACTTTTAATAATCAAACCCATTTTTTGGCCAAAAAATGAATTAAAGAATATAACCAAACGCATATTTTTTGTTAAACAAAGTTGATAAAAATATCTAAATAGCATGTTTTATATTATTTTTAAGTTAATTTTTTGATAAAAACCACAAGAGCTCTAACTTTATATTTCTTCAGATAATGTTAAGCCAGAACAACATACATTCGTTCAAGTTAGAAACCTATATACTATTAAATATCTAAAAGATCTATTTCTCGCATCGTATAAATATGCGTCTCAGTTACTGAATCAACAAAGATCCAACTGTCGCTTGCTGCAAAATGCGTATAATAAAGTTCACTTATTATATAAGGACTAACCCTCATCTGTAAAGATTATACCCTCAAGTAAAATAATACGTTTAAATATACTTCGAAGTGTTTTAAAAGCACAATTCATTACGACAAAGTATTGAACGTGACGAGCTTCGATACATTAAACTTTTTTACCCGATATATAACCACACTGTACTTATGGTGTTTACTTTTCCTAAATTTTGATTAGTCCATTTCAACATTATTCTTTGCCTATATATTTTATAGCAAGCCGTAATATTTCGGTAGTTAATTCATCTCTAAGAATATGGCACGATAAATTCGTGGCGCTTCAAGATATTTTTACCGTAAATTTTTTTTGGTGATATGAAAACTTCATAAATATTAAGTCAACACATAATAATGTTTATTTTATTGAGCGCTATGTACTGTTAACAAATCCACTGTGAAAGACAACGTCTGTCTTCATAGACCTTCTCGAGGCCATTTAACGCATTTTAGAAATAGGATAAGCCTAACGTTACCTTAAAAATAGAAAGGGCCTGTACAGCATCTGATTAACTTTGCCCGAAACTATTCAATGATACTAGCAACTTGTTCGCGTATCTTCATAAATAAAAAATATGTTTAACAAATAAAATACGCAGTAAGAATGCGTCATTTAAGACGATTTCAAAAATAGATTTCATTAATAAATATGAAAATACACTATGATTTTCAAATTTACAGAAAAAAAACCATTTAAATATGTGTAACCGACTTTACAGTATTAATCATATAAGGGATATTAAGAATTATAATTCTATATATTCCTGACTGTATTTCATATTTTCCTATATTAATAAACCTTATTAAAAGGTTCGTGACAAAAAATACCTCTGACTTTTTTTCTAAATTCGTTTTCTGTGATTTATATAAATAATACTTTTCACTTATTTTATATTTCAATTTTGCTGATTTGCTTGTTATTGTCAGAGCCTCTTATAACCACCGTTTATTTCATAAGACAAGGTTGAAAATTGTAAAATATATACACAACAGCATTTTTGGATATTATTTTGGGTTATTGAGCACAAATATATTATAAATTATGTTTTCGAAATACTTAGATTTTCATCTTGCTTGGAAAATTTATATAAATACCCACTTTAAGGAATGCTTTTTTTACGAGCAAATCATTGACAAAACTTAGTTTAGTAATTAATATAGTGAAATTTAGAAATATGAAGATGATCAAAGAATTTATAAGTTGAGCTACCTCTGGTCCACGCACTTTATTCAAACCTTAAATAGAGGAAAAAGAACACTAGGAGGATTTTAATGAAGAAAATATTATAAAATTACCTATTTCTACATAATAATATTTTCGGTATTTCCAGGATTTAAAACGAGTGTTCCGGTGCCACAAATTTTTTTGATAATCATATTTTTTTGTACGACGAGAAATATAATAACTTGACAAACAATTTCAATTCATTTGATTTTTACTCAACATTCGATGGGTCTATAAAATTCCACAATCAAGGTACTGCAACATTTCAACTAGATCTCATAGTGGTTTATGGAAAAATCATCAATTTGACTGTTGCCTGAATTTTTTGCAATTTAGAGAATAAATAAATAATTTTATACATCAAACGAATTTATTTATTTTTGATAAATACATACGACGCATATTCAATTGCGCGATCTAAAAAACCTTTAATATTAAACATCAATTTTTGTTGCTTATTTGTATTGTAGTGAACAAGAATAAAAACTTACAAATTATAAGGGAAAAAATATTATTTTCATATTTTGTTAATTCTATTCTTGATTTGCTTTGAATAGTTTATTTTAAATATAAGGATATCCAAATTTGACCACAAAGCATAATTAGATTTTTACCCACGACATCAATAAAATTAATAATTAGTAGATCCAACTAGAAATCAAGCATATTTTATATAATGTTTATATAAAATTTCAAATTTTATTTATTTTTCTGCCTACATTTTGTGATGATCACATTTGTTTAATCGATAGATAATTTTTTTTCTGAAATTTTAAGTTAAAACACCAATAGAAGTTTTATAAATGGATTCTATGCAAAAAAAAATATTATTTCATCAAGAACAGAGTTAAAAAAATATAAAATGTATCTAAGCTCTTAATAGTACTGAAAATCCACAACCAAAGAAAAAAGGTGCTTCACATGCAACTTGTTTTTTTTACATAAATATTTAGATCTAAAATATGAAATTCAATAATTAAAAGGTTGATTATCGTAAATTTAAATTCAAATGAGCGCTACTTTGTAAATAAAAGACTATAGGTTATATTTTATTTACATAAAAAGTTTAGAGATAAATTGATTTTTCTCATACGTGTAAACTAATTTCACCATTTTCAACCAATAAAATTATTGAGAAATGATATTTCTACTCCTGTGATCTTTATTTTAGCCTAAATCAAAATGAATGATTTTGGGGAAATTTTCGGTGATTTTTTGAGATTTATTGCTTTCATATTATATAATATTTAAAAATTTATGTATTATCTGTGTTTCTATACTTCTGTTTTTATTCAATCTTAGAGTGATGGTATTTTTGCTTTGATTAATGAAATTTTACTGTAAACATTTTCATTTCATACTTAATTAAGCTTAAATTCATCAAATTTGATCATAAGTACTGATATGAAATAAAATTTAAGCATAGGTATTGATATCAAATAAAATTTTCTTGAAATGTTTTTACTATTTAATTCAACAATTAAAATTTTGTGATGAAATTTCAATTTTCAACATTCAATCTTTTATGGTTTGTGCCTCTTAAAGCTGCACATGGAAATTTTCATTTTACTACTAATTTCATAAATGATTATTCGATTCAAAATGAGGAAGATGATATGATGAAACATACGCATTCACGGGCATGTGAGCAACATACAACAAATCCAGACGTTTATATGAGAACCACATATGATTTAAACAATTTAGACACAAATCAAAATAATCTTCTTGATTTGCCAAAAAAAGCGTCATTTTCATGTCCTTCATTCTACACACCGGCGCATTATTATGACTTGCAAAAGAATGCGTGTTATGGGGGTGCACCATCAACAATAGCAGATTTGACCACTACCTCGGTATGTTATAATTCATTTAACACAACTAGTCAATTCATGCCATCATCGCCTTTCCAATTTGATCACATATCGATAGACGATATTAATCAGAATAGCTACTATTTTAATGGTAAGGATAATTACGTCTGTACATCATCGGATTCAAATCAGATTGCAGATAAAGACATATTTCCAAGTGATAAATTTTATGCCACTAGTCCACGCTCATTTGAAAATCAAGTTATTTTTGATCACAAAGAAAAGCCCCCTAGTCAATTGAATCAGGTTATTCCAAAAATACAAGTTAACGTTGGTAATAACTCTATCGAACAAAAATTTGCCAGCAATAATCCCAATCCAGTATCATATGAACCTAAGACTCTCAATATCGAGAAGACAAATAGCAGCAAATCAAAAACAACTAGTCAATTCATGCCCAAATTGCCTTTACAATTAGATCATATATCAATAGATGATATTACTCAGAGTAGCTACTATTTTGATGATAGGACTAATAAAGACAGTATATCATCGGGTTCAAATCAGATTGCAGATAAAGGACCATTTCCAAGTGATAAATTTTATGCCACTAGTCCACGCTCATTTGAAAATCAAGTTTTTTTTGATCACAAAGAAAAGCCCCCTAGTCAATTGAATCAGCTTATTCCAAAAATACAAGTTAACATTGGTAATAACTCTATCGAACAAAAATTTGCCAGCAATAATCCCAATCCAGTATCATATGAACCTAAGATCCTCGATATCGCGAGTAGTAGAATTAGAAAAACTAATAAGACTAGGAAGAAAATTTCAAAACATATGCATAAAAAATGGAAATCGATCGGAGAATCAATAAATAATTTTTTATATGTGGATAATAAAATCAAATCTAAGGTAAATCCGCATTTAAAATATTGTGAATTTTTAGAGAGTATTGAGTCATTTTTAAGCCCCACTGCATCCCAGCTAGTTGATGTTGTATCAACTAATGATTCCAAAGATCCCCTCTCGCTTCAAATGATACCAATAGGGACACAGATTATGGAAAAAAATAAAAACTTAGATAAATGCTTGAGTGATATCCTCAATCACATAAAAAATATCAAAGATTGTAAATTAGAATGTGAAAAAAATATATATAAAGGTATAATGAAGGCTGATCAATTTTTCAACCATACTATCACCAAATTTTTTAGGAGATCTTCTTTTTTTTCATCTTATATCCTGAAAGACTTCAAGTACTTTATGATTACTAAGTCGAATAAAGACTATTTATGCCAACAAAAAATTATTGAAAATGTGTCATTCCCATTACATTCTCATCTAAATAAAATTATATGCTTCAAAACAAAAGATAAAATTGAAATAAGATACTTCAATATTTGCACGGAGAAAAAGCATATATATGAGATTTCTGAAGATTTTATTGCTGATTTTTACAGAAATAAAATCTGTTCGTTAGTTCAAAATGACACCAGAAATGTATACTTAAAACAAATCGAGGAAGTTAAAGTACGCCTATTCTTCAGGAATATAACTTTAACTCAAATAAAGTATACAAACTACACAATTGTTTTTTGTTTGGATGATATATTTTTGATTTGTGAAGTTTTGGCATTCAAACGATATGATATTATAGGAGAAAGTTTTTATATTGAAAAAGTTCTACCTGTGTTTAATTTTTTTCGCATTAGTATCAAAATTTTGTCTCCAATGTATCGCAAGTTAATTTTTAATGGCCTAAAATACCTCTTTCAATACGTTTTAACTTTGAAAAATGAAGATTCATCGCCCTGCGATTTCTTATATAAAAATTATTTACAGAGACACTGGTCAATTATTTCTTTGAGTTTACAAGATTTTATTGTAGAAAACAAAGAAAAATATAATATAAAAAAAGATTTTTTTGATGTATTGATGATTCTTCAAGACCATAATATTCGGAGCTTTGAGAAAGAAATAAAAATATATGAGAAAGTTTTCGAGGCTGTCATGGAAATTTATAAATTAAAGTATGAATAATGTTAATTTTATGCAACATTGATTAAAAAACGACGGGTTTTTTTTATTTATTTACAGTATTTAAATAGATTTTAATAAATAAAGTGTATGAAAGTATGAATAAAACAAAATATAAAATATATTTTCGACTTTTTGATCAAATCTTTATAGCCATATTCAAAGGCAAAAAGTTAGCTTTTTAGGGTTTTAAATAAGCATTAAAAATATAGCCTCGACATATCACACCTTGTTTTCCAAGAAATTTATCAGAATATATGAAAAATTTATGTGATTATTTGCCATTACACCATTATTGAATGTATTATATTTTATGAATTTAGGCTTTTGCTTTTATAACGCGAAATTTGAAGCCATCTTATCAATTAAAAATTATCTCATTAAAATTGCCTGCCTTAATAATACTTAGTGGGAAATTTTGTTTCCGCTACCTTAGAACATATTAATATATAAAATTTATAATTTCAAATGGTGATTTTGTTAACACACAAAAAATTATTTCTATCTTCTTGATTTACGTGTAAACAGTGATTATATTTAAGATATAGTTATTTTATCACACAAAAGCATAATTTCACTTAGTATTAAAAATCACTTTAATATACCAACTTCGAATTTTTTGCGCTTCAAATGAGCTGTTACATTCTATAATTTCGGACGCACGAAATTCATTAAACTATCTTTAATTTTTTTTGTCACTTCGATCAAAAGTGTTTATGTTATCAATAATGCGCACCATTCACACAATAAGGCTGTAGATTACCGTAAAATTATCTTAAAAGAATGAACTTAATTTTTGCTACAATTCATAAATTAGATCAATCTGAAAATTGTGCAGAAAGTCGAAGTCACTTCTATTATCATAAAAAAACACAATAAAATTGAAATACAAATACATAATTGATTTCCAATGTAAATTTACAATATAAATCAGAAAAAATATACCGAAGTTGAATTTCTTAGAATAGTAACTTTTAGAATCTAGCAGTATTTTTTCTTCAAAAGGATCCGGATTAAATGGTAATATATAAATTATATTTTTTATATTTTTTTGCATTGTAGCAATATTAGCCCATAGATTTTCTTCATGAGTGTAACAACAATATGGTAATTATAGGAAATAAAAACAATTTGTACTTATTTAACGAATTAACAGACACGTAATTTCCACGTCAGGCAGTTTTGAGTGATTTATGTAATATACTAAAACCTTTGTTTTTATTGTAAAACACATATTTTTGCAGATAGAAATAAGAATATTTATTTCTATTAGAATATATTTTGAAGTCGTTTAAAATTTCATGAATTTTGCGGGATAATTATGATTTGCTATTTTAAAATAAAAAATAATTGGAAATAATTGCTATTTTAAAGAACTTGCAATATCCAAAGAAGTTGAGGCAAGTGTGCAAACCATAGGATTTAGAAAGATTTTGAACTGATAAGTCTTGAGCGAAGAAGAAGTATCGATGAGAATATAGCAGAGAAAAGGTGATGAAAGTTATTGAAAAGGTTTGCTCCAAGGATTATATCACACAATATGCTTTACAATATAAATGTCAAATCAATAATTAACCCATATAAAATAAAATTTTAAATATTTACTATAAAAAAAAAAAAAATGGGGGATAAAGAAAAAACAGGATAGGAGAAATACAAAGATGAACATTCAAAAACCGATCCTGTAACGATAATCTCAACAAACAACTTGCCTGAAACTCACACGACCACACGCATTCATACCACGGCTCTTCTTACTCTCATAGCCATCTGCAAGAATACACCCGCCGAGAAAGAGCAATGGATTCAAGAGGGTTATACCTCGATCCTAAAACGATTCGGAAGAATGCCAAGATCTGGCTGGCAAGAGTTCCTAAAGAGTTACAATGATATTTTCAACAGTGATATGAGCATGACTGAAATTAAAGCTATATCATCAAACGTTCTAAATATAATGATGGGAAAAGAAGACAAGTCCGAAAGTTCAAAGAAATAGAAACGAAAAGAAGAAAACAAAGCGATCAAGAGGAAGACTATAAAACACTTAACCATTGCATTAACCTCGACAGATGCAAAAAAACATTTCTCAGAGTACTGACGGACTTAGAAAATACGGACATCACGAAACTCCCTAGAACAAGAAAAATACCATATACTAAAGTTAAAAGCGATATAATTGAAGGTCTGAATTTAGCGGTTAATGCGCATATCACTAACCACCGCCCTCAAAACATGTGCGATATAGCAAAGATCTTGCAAGCTGTTCAAAAAAGTTACGAAGAGTTAACATCAAAATCTGTCCAGGAAGGATTAAACTACGTACTAATAAAGGAGGAAAAAATAAAAAGATATGATCAAATCAACACAACCCTCAAATCATACGTAAGTAGCTCAGGTAAACTCCCAGAAAGTGAGACAAAGTTTCTAAGAAAAATCATGAGACAACATAATAAAATACTTGACAAAAAAAATGATGTCCTTGAAGTGATTACTAAAAATAACGATAAAATAAGGATAATAAATAAACAGATAGAGCAATATGGAAAAAGAAAAGAATTTACAAAAACAAACACCCAGTTCGAAGTCAACAGAAGACAATTTTATAGAGCATTGACAGATACGGTAAAATCGGAAATTAAGGCAGATAAGGAAAATATTGTGAATTTCTGGTCAAATATGTGGACAAAAAGCACGGAAATATTAAACTTCGATACTTACCTGCGCAAAAACGCGCTGGAAAAACACACCACAAATGGTTTTTATCTCTGAAACAGAATTTTTGGAGATCATCAACTACCTGCCTAACTGGAAAGCAGCTGGATGCGATGGTATATACAACTTCTTAATCAAAAAAATCACAAAATTACACCCAATATTATATGAAACAGTAAAATCAATATGCCTTGAAAACAAAGAGGTAAAAAGTTGGTTCTACTCTGGGATCACATACCTCATACCCAAACAAGAAGTTTTGAATGGATCGGAATTCAGACCTATAACATGTATGTCAAACTTATATAAATTGACAACCAAAGCTGTCACAATGATACTACAGAAAGACGTCGAATCCCGAAACCTACTATCGGAAACCAACTTGGTACAGTCAGAAAAGTACAGGGAGCTAAAGAACAAGCCATGATAAACGTTGCAATAAACAGTCAACATAATAATGAATTACACGTAACATGGTTCGATATAAAAATAGCATTTGACTCAATCGACCACGAGTATCTTCTGTCCTGCTTAAAAAATCTTGACATATAAGAATGGATGATTGCCTTTATATCTAAACCAACAAAAAACTACAAAGTTATCTCTAAGATTAAACAATAGAAATTTTGAAGAAAAAAATTGAAAAGGGGATTATACAAGGGGATAGTCTATCTCCACTACGGTTTTTTCTTTGTATGGATCCGCTAAGCCGCCGATTAAATGAAAAGTTTCCCTCAATAGCCATTAACCTTGATAAGAAGGCATTTACAACCAATCACTTCCTTTTCATTGACGATTTAAAGATTTTGTCGCAAGAAGAAAGTAACTTAAAACTAATGTCCAATGAAGCAACAAAATTCTTCGGATGTATAGGAATGGAAATTTACGTTACCTAATCAGCTACTAACAATATCAATTGCAAAGATATTGCCACAGTAATAGAAGGAAAAGATGGATATAAATACCTCGGGATATTGGAAGATTCCAAATCGAGAACTAAACCCGAAACGATGGATAAAATTAGAAAAGAAATGCTTGATAGAGTAAAAAGCATATGCAAAACAAAACTAAATTGTAAAAACATAATAAAAGCGATTAATGAATATGCAATATCACTGATAAACTACTATGTGGGCTTATTAAAGCTAGAACCAGAAGATTTTAAAAGGCTAGATGATGAAATTAGGCGAATATTAATAGAAAATGGAATACACTTACAACCAGCGAATAAAGAAAGATTATATCTTAAAAGAAATGAACTAGGACGTGGATTGGAAAATATTGAGTTTAAATCCGAAAGAATACTTTACCAACTATATAAAACTCTAAACCAAGAAAAAGGACAATCACCCAGAAAAGCCGCGATATTGAAATTTGAAAATGAAAATGCAACCCACTTATCCGTAATAAATGAATTCCTCAGAACAAAATATGGCCTTGTTGACATAGATCTTTCTACGCTTGTATTTAAACAAAAAGAGAGTTTATTATGTAAAATAAAACAAAAAACACTACATCAAAAACTCTTCGATGTTCATAAAAATACAACGCTAGAAATATTAATATCCTCAAAGTGGCTACAATATGGAAATATCAGACCATTAGAAGAAGCTAGATTCTGCTTTATTCAGGATAGGAACATATTCTTTGGAGATAGATCAAGGTGCCCGCACTGTAACGACTCAATAAAAACTGTCGACCACTTAGCAAGCAGATGTAAAAAAATGCTTGGTCATGACTATACAAGAAGACACAATGAGATTGTAAGATGTCTTCACTTTATGCTGGCAAGAAAATACAACTTCAAAAAAACAAAAAAAATACGCAGACACTCTGTACAAGAAATAATGGAAAACGAATTCGCAGAGATCAAAGTAGATACAAGAATTAAAACAGACATCAAGTTATCGAACGACAGACCTGATATTTTTGTATATGACAAAAAGAAGAACTGCATCACACTGATCGAAATTGGCGTGACAAGTATTGACAACATAAACATAGTTGAAAACATAAAATTGAGAAAATATGACCTGCTAGCATCTGAACTATCATTAATATACAAATGCAAGACAAAAATTATTCCATATGTTATAACATGGGACGGTGTGGTTACACGAAATCATAGAAGGTACCTGAAGGAACTAGATGTCACAAACCAGGTTGAGGCATATATTCAAACATTGGGATTGAGAAAAACCTTTGAATTAATAGGTCTCGAAAGAAGGAGGGGTATTGAAGAAGACTGTGGAGAGGAAAAGATAGCCGAAAGTATAAATACACTGTGTGTACAGAGTATCAAGCAAGCTGTGCCTGAGAACAAAAACTAAAATTACGACTATAAATATAGCCCATAAATAAAAATTAATTTACTATAAATAATAAATAAAATTACGGTCTTGATGATGATTACAAGTATGCTCACTACTAATAAAATACACATACAATATATATAGCATATTTGTGTCAAACGAGGCACACAAAATTATAATGAGTTGCCCTGCTATTAATGAAGCAAGCCAACATTTTTAAAGTAAAGTAAATTTGGTTTATCATCAACAAATTAGCATTGCTTTGCCTGAATAATAAAAATATTTAGCAATGCAAGGTTGAAACAATTATTCGAAAATTCCTTGTCAAGGAAATCTTGCAAAAATTTTTACAATTAAAAACAAAGATTTATAATAATTATATAATATTTTGAGATTCCACGTGTAACCATGGGGTTACTTGATATAATAAAAGGAACAGAAGCCAACTAGATGCCACGAATCAGATCGAGAAATATATACAAACCTAGGGATTGAGAAAAACCCTTCAATTTATAAGTCTCGAAAAGATGGGAGGTATAAGAGAAGACTTTGGAACTGAGATATGACCGAAAATATAAATACGCTTTGCGCACAGGGAATTAAGCAAGTTGTGCTCGAAAACAAATGCTAAAATCATAACTAGAAATTCAGCCCACAAAAAAATATTACTTTTATAATTCTTATAAACATGTCCATGATTATTGAATCGAATATAAACTTATAATTTCTCGTTAAATTTTCACAGAAATTCGACAATTTTTTAATTTATAACTTACTAAATTTTGTGATAATATAACAAAATAAATGTAGATGAATACTAATAACACCTTTTAATTTAAAAGTGCTTAAACAGGCTTCAAATATATTAATTTTACTTATGAAAGAAACTTTGATCGATATAAAATAATCGATTGCCTTTACTGAAGAGCCCAAACCAAAATATGCTAAACATAAATAATCTACCCAAATGTACAAAATTTTGTTAAGCATATAAAAATTAACTGCAGCTTGATTTATGCCTTCATACACATACAAGGTGGCGATATTTCGAACATATAAAAATTATTATATGAGCTAATTTACATTCTGTCAGAAAGCTTAGTGATGTAACCGGATAATATATACATCCTTTGCCAAAAATTCGCTATTATTTTTAAACTTATTTTGATGTGCTCTTATTTTCACTGTTATTTTCACGTAAAACAATTTTATATTTGTAATATACATAAACATCAAAAAAAATAATTAGGCTAATTTTTCTAAGAAAAATTGCTATTATAAATTTTACATTATTATATGCAGGAAAATTTTGAGCATATAATGAAATTCATAAAAATAGATACAAAGTACGTATGTGGGACTAATTAGAAAAATCATTTCTTTTTATGAAATAGATTTTTCTATTTTTTTTTAGGAATAGTGTAAAATTATTCTTGTTTTTTTATATAAATAGTCTTTTTTTAATGATCAAGAAGTGTTTTTCTATCTTGTATGTTTATAATATGCGATAAATTTTTTTTTCTGATTGAATGAAATATATCATAATGGTGAAAAAAATACAACTTAAAATATTCAACAGTATAAAACACTATGTTCATATGTTTAAGATTTATATGCACTTTTAATATTTTCATGACACCCATGCGGCAGGATTCTTTTATATAGGGTAAATCTCTTCACATATATTTCGAACTATTGTTAAAATGTTAGAGTTATATAAAAATGAAGGTAAAAACTACCCTTGGAATGTAAATTTATAATCATTTGAAGTCAAAGAAAGAATATCTATCGAAATTATTCTTTAATAAAAAAATAAAATGTATCGAAAAGCACATCAGTGCCAATATGCCTTATTCCAAATGATTTTTTATTATAAAAAATATACATTGAATTCGTTAGATTTATAAACCAAGTATATCTGTTCCTCAAGCATTATATAATAAAATAAACGAGAGGTAATCATACGTCTGAATTGTAAAAATCGCATTTGGGGATAATTAATTAAAAATAAAGTACATATCGAGGCGAAAAGCTTTTTAAAACTTAAAACTTAAATTAAACTTATTTTTAACACTATTTACAGTATATGACAAATTTAAATATAAGTGAGAGGTTTTCACCTGTAAAACTGATTAAAAAAAGAATGAAAAGGAAAAAAAATTCACTATATCTAATTATTAAGCAGGTAAAAAAATTGTGAATTACAAGAACGAAAAGTTGTGAAATCGTTTAATTCCTTTTGTTTTCAATCCTGCCACTGGTTCCTGTTCTTTCTTAAAGAAACATTGAAATCGGGACGATCTTTTTTTTAAAAGCGAAATACTGTTGATTTTATTTTGTAATGGTCTAGTCTGAATTAATATCAAAGAAGTTAAAAAATTTGTTGACCAAGTCTCGTTTTTTATTGCAGTAATTTCATTTTTCTAAGAAAACATATATGAAAATGGATTCTAATTATCAAATATAAGTCCATAATTCGGTCTAATCATGCGTAAATTTCTATCAAATTCAAAATTTGATCAAAAAAATGCTAAGTTAAAAAACATCGATTTATTAGCCTAAGAAATATTCATATTTGATTATTTTAAGATGTGGAGAGCTTTAAAACATAGTCTGGTAAAAAAAGCATATAGATCCTTTAATAAAATACAAAACACTCGATATATAAGTATGATTTAATTATAAAGGAAAAGTCACAAGAATTTAAATTTGAAAATTCATAAAGTCGGTATTCAGTTTTTTATTAGATCTTTTACTATATAAAATGATATTAAAACAACAACGAGAGGTTTCTGGCATATTTTTTTCACATGTGTTGTTATTAGAAGTTTAAAAATATAGATTACAATATTTTGTTACGAATCTTAATACATTAAATACAATTATTAATTTTTTTACAAAAAAGCCAAAAAAAATATATTAGAGAGTAAAAGTCGGGATGGCGTAAAAATAGGAAGTATAATCTAAAAAATTGAAATCTATATATTTTATAATAATTTGATAGTGAACAAATACGGGTTATTTATATTATTGCAACAATATAATTATATTAAATTAACATTTTCTAAAATGTACCTTGAAATAACTATAAATATATTTTAATGATTATATGTATGAATTATAACTAATTTTGTATATATAAGCTTTTATTGCATAAAAAAATGATTTTTGTAAATTTTATATTATATTAAAATGAAAATATATTGGTTTTTGACGCAACAACTAAAATTATAAAAACGAATGTAATCCTTTTTTAATGCATTAAATTTGCCAAAAAAACCATTTTTATATTACCAGTTAATCCAATTCACGTCAAATTATGTTAAAGAGGTTTTTTATCTTTTTTTTGAGCCGCTATACCAGCAAGACGTTATTATGATTCACTAGAATATTTGTAATAGAAAATTTGGGCAACAGTAAATAACAAAATAAGTTTAATAACCAATCTTTTGAAAAAAAAAGAATCTGTATTTTGTGGGTTTAAATTAAGATTTTCTAAAATTCATATTTTAATATTTTTATTCTTAAAATATACAAACACTTAATTTGCTAGCAGCTAGTGTCTAAATGAAAATTTAGAATTAAGAATTTTTTTTTGTTTTTCTGGTTTTTGATGAGGCTCGATAATTCGCAAGTCAGTTCATATACTAAATAAACAAAAAAAAATTTAAATAAACAAATAATTGGTATAATACACCATATGTATTTTAGAGACGTCGAAATAAAATTATGTTTTTTCTTTGTGTATATGTGAATAATTTGTTAAAAAATAGTCACCCGACATCAAACATGACATCTTTTAAATTTTTTCCTCCAAAGCAAAATATTATGAATTTTCTTAATTAAGAGCATTTTAATGTGTTGTAAACTCAATTTAACGTTTTTTTTTATCAGAAAATATATTCATTTGTTTGTAGTTATTATTTTATTATACTATGAATCATCTTGTATTAGATAAAACCTTTAAATAATATATTTTATGTGATGACCTCCTTTATTCTTAAAGCTGAACGAAAAAGTTAAACTGTAAAAATAAAATATTTACAATGCTTGTTATAAATTATTGAGTAATCAGATATTATTTTTCATTCCGCAGTTATTATTATGTGTTGATTTATAACATATACATACATTGATCATAATTCTATTTTAAAACCATACATTTCTTTCTATGCCATTTATTACATTTATAAGCGAAATAAATTTTTAGAAATTCAATATTATTATTTTTTTTTGACAAATAATTCCTACTGCCACTTTGATGAGAATCTAGAATTTTTATTGCAAAAACTATTTTTTTTGGAGTTTTCTATTTATGCAAAAAGTGAATTTTACAGTTAAACCACTCCCCTAGACATTAAAAACATTTAAATACATAAAACTGTGTTGAAACTTAAAATAAAAAAAATTTAATGTATTTTAAAGCTTAAATAGAGCGTATTTATTTTTTATGCAAATGAAAAAAATACCCTATATATGAAAAATTTGTGTGATAAGTCAAAAAAAGAAAATATACATTTACACGTGAATATTTTAAAAATACACAGCACAAACTTTTTATTTTTTTATAAAACCTGGTGCGTATAAAATATAAAAAGAAGATTAGAGATTAACAATTAAACTAATTAGTTCAAGCATAATTTAAGATGTTTGTTATAGCTTGGCAATTCAATACAAAAAAGTATATAAGATGTTTTTTATAATTATAAACGATGGTGCTATTTCCCGACTTTTATTTTATTTGAACTTGACAAACTGTATACATATATTTCAACTACGTCTTAGCACATTTCATCCCCATATATCGCAGTAAAAACAGTGAAAATATGATAAGTTATAAACGAACATGTGATTTCACTTTAAAAATTTACCTATAATATAACGCAGTGATTTTATGAATGATAAATGTGCTACTGACTGTATCTTTTGTCGCATGAAAAGTCACCTTTTTATGCGACAAAACGACACATAGTTCTATTTAATCTTCTATAAATTCATGATATAAACTTATAAATATCAACCAGTTTTTAAGATATTATTTCACAACATACACATTGTAATGATTTTTACGATTATTTTATAATATCTTGCATTTGATAAAGTTATTCATTCAAATTTTTCGACGATTTTATTTAAGCACCAATGGAATTAGATTTTTGACAGCAAAACAAACAAATTTTTTTGTTTTTTCTTTTATAAAAATATTATTGTCACACTACTAATAAGCTATACTACTTCAATATACAATAAGAATACAAACAAATATACCAAAAAGAAAATAGCATTTTCAATCATTTTTTACTATTATTCCAGATATTAATCTTTGTTTTTTTATTTCCATAAACTCGTAATAATATATATTTTCTGATTCAAAGCTGAAATTAAACTATGAATTTAAGTTAAAAGTATTTTATTATTATTACTCTCAAATATTTCTACAACAAAAACTCACATCAGTTAAAGTCACCTGCACACAAAAAAACTTCTATAATTTCTTATGAAATTTATTATATTCATGAACATTATATTAAAACTTGAAAAATTATTAATTTTTGTTATTTTTAAATAGAGAAAAGACTGATATCGGAATATTACAAGTTTCATGTAATATGAGCTGTATTTATTACCCAATATACTATATAAAGAAAATAAAACAATTATATATGATTATGGGGGCAGTAAATTATTTTCTTTCGTAAAAATGCACAACAGAACTGCAAGCAAAGGATTTATATCTGTTTTATATTTTATAAATCATATATATGAATTTTCCTCAATAAAAAGCTTGCTGGTGATATCTACACGGTTGTATATCACAGGCTAATAAATCTAAAACTAATATTGAATATATCACTTTTTTTTATTTCACAACAAAAAAAACATAAAAAATTACAGGTTATATATCAATAAAATCATATAACATTGTCTTGCATATATTTTATTTGAATCTTAAATATATTATAACATGGCAGTTTATTTTAGAAAAATCATTGAAAGAAGTGTCTATGTGTTTACGTAAAGTCTTTTGAAAAATCGCATAATTTTTTTTCAAATACATGAAACGAAAATGGAACTACTGGGTAATTTAGTGCAATAACGTAAATTTCAAGAACGAAAATGGCATGAAAGAGTATAAAAAAACCACAAATCTAGGTTTCAAACTCTATTTTAGATTTATCGAATCGAGTTATTTGTATTAATTTTTTGCTTCGACCGTTTTTTATAATATTTGAATAGAAATAATATAATTTGCAGCTCCAAAGATTTCAAAGAATTTTTTTTTTGGGATTCTTGACACATTTGTGAATAGAGGTGACATAATTTGCATATTTATTTGAATTTATTTGTAAATTTTTTCTATTGAAGCATAAATACCATAAAAGAAACAAAAATCACCCTTCAAATTTTTTTCATGTGTGGCACCTAAAGAGCCACAAGAAATGAAGATATGTATATGAAATGCTCACTGATAATTATAAATTGAATATATATTTAAGAAATGGAGAAGAAAATACAGTTATGTGATGATGCTTACTTTTTGATCAACAAATTTTTAGATATAGAATATCTAATTTCTTTACAAATTGTTATTTTTATATTTTTTACGAAGATTAATCGTATTTGCGTTCAACAAGATATGTCTAATTATATTGAATATAATGCATTATAAATAAATACTTAAAACTGTATCTTCTACTATTGCGGCATAATCTTTCATGGAATAATTTTATATTGATGTTTGTCGTATCTCTAGTATATTGATTTCTATTATTTGATCTTTCAAAATGTATTTTAAAAACTCATTTCGAATTCTATTTTTAATATGATTTTAAATGCAAAAAAGATCTATAGAAATAATATTTAAATTCCCAGGAAAACCAGTAAATATGATCATAATAGCCTATCTAATTTCAAAATAATCGAATAAAACGTGCTTTCATTAATTTAACTTAGTAAAAAAAACTATTGAAATGGATTTACCGTATTTTGAATGTATAAAATATATTGACAAACAGAGCCGTGCACTACAGAGTTTTATTTTTAATATGTGGTATCTAATTGCATGTGTAACCATTATATTAAATAAACAATGTAGAAAACCAAAAACCAAGAAACTATTTTTTAGTCGTATCTGAATTGCTATATATATACAAATGTAATGCACAGATTAAACCATTTTCGTAACATGGGATGATGCAGTAAAAAAAATAATATAAGATGCCTGAAAATACCCGAAGTCACAAACTAAATCCAGGCTTATATTCAAACTATATAAATGAGTAGAAACTCTTATATTAATTTGGCTTTAGAAGAGAAAAGGATATATTCAAGAGTATGTATAGTTTGCCCACACGAAATCAATAAGTTGTTTTTGATGACAAAAGTTTATTTTTAAATGCCAAAATTAGGCTATAGTGAAAAGATGTTTGCTTCTATAGGCATAATACTATATTTTCACTTTACAATCTATAATGCACCCATAAAAGCCCAAGTTTATGTTTGAGGTCATATAAATGGTTTGATAGAGAAATCAATGTTCTTAGAAAATCAAAATGTATAGATTCACTATTTTTGAGCTTTGTACAATTTTACCAATAAATAAAGCCAAAAATTTTAAAAAAGGCATTCGATATAAAAAATCATGAAAATGAAAATATTTTTATATACGGTAGAGAAATCACAGACAAATTCCAAAACAAGTTAAAAAAAAATTATGGTATTATAGGTGGTTTTTCTACAAAACGATTTAATGTTTATAGTTTTCACTAGTGGCTGTTTTATTGATTTTTAGTTATATATAAATGCATACAATTTGCATCGATCATAAACAAGAATTGCCAAAGTTAGTTTACATGAATCAGCATACTGGTGTCTTGCTTAGTTTAATAATTCTAGAATAGATTTATTCTATTAAAAGAGCTAGCCAAAGGGATAATTTATTTTTGACCGGTGCTGGGTCTCTTAAAACTACGTATAAGAAAGAAAGGATTGACAGAAAACCCAGACATGATTAATTAAAAAAAATTATATGAATTAAAAATAAAAGCAATTTATCTATATTTATTAATGTGCTCATCAATACTATTGAACGACTTAAATAGTTAATACTCGTAAATAAAAGCCTTCATGGCTCTTATTCATTAATATGATTACAAATATAAGGGAAACTGCGATATGAAGTCTTATGTATAAATAATGTGTTCTATCCTTTTCGTAGCCATTTCAAATACTCAATTCTATTTTTAGTAAATTTATATAATTTTTCGGATTTTAAGATGTTAATTCCTAGAACTAACACAATTTTCACGTGGAAAAAAATTTGCACGAGAAAATGGCAAGAATTCATAATAAAATAATTTGATCTGTTGTATTTTCTAAGATTCAATTTTAAATCATACATAAGCTAAAAATTCTGTCCGAATTGATGTGTTCCCTAAATATACTCTAAAAAATTTACTATAAATTTATGTGCCAGCTTGTAGAGTCTATTAAATTTTTGAGGATTTTCAATATTATAATTTCTTAGAGAAATTCGCCTGCTTAACTATATTGAATGCAAATAACAAAGAGTTTTATTTTGAAACTAAGAAAATCACGGAAATCAGATAAAAAAATGGTTTTTGGGGATAGAAACCGACTTCAAAAGCTCAAGAAATTATTATTTTATTTTGTTGATGTTATATTTATCTAATATAATGAAAATAATTGGAAGCAAAATTACATAAGGGCCAAAAGAAAATCATATTTCAAAGATTTAAACTAAATTATCTATTGATTTTGCCTAATTGCATTCTGTATAATGTCACAAATATTTTGAGATTTCGAAGCAAAAAAATCGCTGAATCATTACAAAATACAAGCAGAAGAATGCTACTTGATAAATACACCCAAACTATTTAGCTCGAGTTATTGATAAAAGTGTATAATTAATAGTTTTGATTGAATTAATGTTGAAATATAAGAAAAAGCCAAAGGTTTATAATTTGAATGTTTTAATTGGATCAAAGATTTTTAAAAAGAATACCTCCGTTATAAAAGTGGCTTCTATTTTAATAAAGTTGCGCAACTAAATTCAATCAAGCTGTTTTGGTGTCGTAATCGCATATATGTTATAAGTTGAAGTCTTTAATGGTGGACCAATCTACCAGTTTTTGCAATATTCATTACTATTAAGCTCAAAAATTACCGTTCTTATGATTTTAAAATCCCCTCGCGTAAAAAGTTATCGAACCGCTAATTTTAACCGACAAAGCAACATGATCCGATTTAATATCATATTAAAATGAGCATTTCATAAGAGATAAAACCAATTTAATGTTTACTACTTACAGCAAACCATTTTAATCCGCCGGTGGTGGATGTAGATTATATCATAAATAGATCTATAATAAACAACTTTACGGAGATATATGAAAATTTAGCCAAGCTAGACTTCACAAAAGAAAAATGAACAAAGGAATTATGCGATGATAATACAATAAAGAATGTTTGAATGATGAGAAATTACAATCAAAAATATTACTTTAAATATAAGATATACCTATAAGATTTTAGTCTATATAAACACTTAAGGGGGTTGTGTAAATAGAAATTTATTAAAAAAAACAATAATGAATTTATCATGATAAATATAGTCATTTTCACCTTAAAAAAGCTATTTTGAAATTTATAAAAACTAAAAAAAAGTCGCTAAATCATAAAATTTCATTATTATAATTTTATTCGTTATTATCTGAATTTAAAAAAATTTACACGTGGATAATACTACCTTTTATGAAATTTTATAAATGCAGAAAATTGAATTAAACTTTCTGCCGCAATGCACTTATTCGTGTGTGAAATGACTTTTTGAACGTACAAAGATGAAGACCAATATCTCTTTTAACAATTTCCAAATTCATAAATTGGTATTTTTCACCACATTTGGGCTCTTCACATCCGAACCATGTAAGAAGACACTCATCACCATTAGCGTCTATAACTATGCATTTGACAAATCGATTAAATATCCATTTTAGTTCTTCGTTATTACTAGCCTTTTTTATCATTTCGTTTATTTTTTCGATTTCGCGCTCTAATTCTGTTTCTTTTACAGTTTTGTTGAATTGACCGACGCGGATGAGTACATCAGTTGTAACCACTCTTTTTATAATAACTTCAATCCCGGATATAACACCACCAGTTTTTCGTATAGAATTTATAAATCTGAAATGGCAAGGTTTATTTTGATAACCAAGTTTAGCGGGATGTTTTGAAACAGAAACAGAGTTATAATTAATTGAGAATATTGGACATTTTTGTCGAAGGACTTCAAAAATATCGTTACCGGGTTCGATCTTTATATTTGCAGCGAATATCTTAAGTATACTGCCAACAGAGATTTTTTTATTGTCTATGAGAGATTTGATGTCTGAGTCGACCTCGAAGTACAATGAGTACCAGCCGTCATACAATTCGAGTACATCTTTTCTAATTGAAATTACCATAAGCTTCATGTATTTTCCAGCAATATCATCACCCTCAACAATTCTTCTGAGTATTGAATATTCCTTTTCCCTTCTTCTTTGAATTTCTGATATAAGCAAATCTTTAAGGGGTAAATCCATTTTTTTACTTTTTTCGACGCTTTTAATAAAATTATTCAGTTCTTCGTAATTTTTGCATATAATTCTTTCCCCCGAGGAATATGTTTTTGTGGAATCGCTGAATTCCTGTTCATCAAATAACGAATTTTCATTGAATTCACCTTCAGTATTTAGTTCTTTTTTTTCTTCTAAATTGTTAAATTCACTTTTCAGAAGGAATAAGTTAGGATTTTTCATATTGACACATAACCACGCCCACTTAAACTGAACTTTATACCATTGCTCATCTACCATAGAAAAATTTTCCTTTTTGATATCGTTGTATATTTTTCTAAGTTCATCTTCTTTGCGTAAATTTGTGCTATAATGTCCGATTTCAGGTTTATTATACGAACGCATTGGGCGATTAACGCCTATTTGAGGCATTTTTTGTCTGAGGTTGTATATATTTTGTGTCTCGAATAAATTTTTTTCTTTTGAAAACTCCTCTAGAGCGGCAGATTTATGATTTTTCGCTGTATTTATTCTTTTTTCTTGTTGTTTTGTAATATTTAGCACATTTTTAGATTTTATACTTGAATTTAACCCTTTACTTGCATCCTTGTCCATGATTTCAATCCTTTTTGCATTAGATGTTGCCGAATGAACTTTAGAGGTACCATCTTGACCCAATTCAAACGTTTTAGATGGGTAAAGTATTGATTTATCAGATTCAAGAACTGCTTTTTGTTGATCATCAAATGTGAAACCTTCTTTCGAAACCTTATGTTCATTCAATTTAATGTTATTTACTACTTTTTTCTGTTGAAATTCAGGAAATTCTATATAATTTTCACCAAAAATCTTTGAACAGTTAACAATTGATTCTTCTTTAATATGTATTTTGCTGTTATTAGCTGTTTTAAACCCACCCGTATCTTCTATATTTTCTCCAAAAATCTTTGAAAAGTTAACAATCGATTCCTCTTTAATATGTATTTTGCTGTTGTTTCCCGTTTTAAACCCAACAGTATCCTCTATATTCTCACCAAAAATCTTCGAATAGTTAACAATCGATTCTTCTTTAATATTTATTTTACTGTTATTTGCTGTTTTAAACCCACCTGTATCTTCTATATTTTCACCAAAAATCTTTGAATAGTTAACAAATGATTCCTCTTTAATCTTTATTTTGCTGTTATTAGCTGTTTTAAACCCTTCAGTATCTTCTATATTTTCACCAAAAATCTTTGAATAGTTAACAATTGATTCCTCTTTACTAGTTATTTTACAGTTATTTGCTGTTTTAAACCCATCAGTATCTTCTATATTTTCACCAAAAATCTTTGAATAGTTAACAATTGATTCTTCTTTAATATTTATTTTACCATTATTTGCTGTTTTAAACCCTTCAAATTCATCAATGACATCCTTCTTATTTTTTTTTGAAATTTCTATCCTTTTATTGAGGGAATCATCATTTAAATTTGAATCATGCACATTAATTTGTTCTAATGAGCTCACATTTATAGAACCATTTTTATTATTCAGATCAATTAAATCATTGCACGTATTTGTATTGTATTTATGAAGTCCTTTATCATAATTACCTACAGTAAAATCAACATTTTCTGCATCAATAATCTTTTTATTTTTTTCACACATCTTCTTTGAAACTGATTTATCATTTATTGTGTTTTTATTTTGATTTTTGTATTCAGTAATTTTACAATCGTTTATTTTGGATGTATTTGAATCGAAGATATTGTTCGTGTTGAGCGAAACAAAATATTTCGGGTCATTTCCATTTATATTTTGTTCGGATTTTCCATTTAAATCAGGAATTTCTGCGTTGATAGCACTTTCTTTTTTGCATCTTTTTACAAGAGGTGTTTCTTTCATTAAATTTTTATCTAAAAAATTATTATCTTCCATTTTCAAGTCTTTATTTTTGCATGCTACGATATTTTTAGCGTTAAAATTATTAGACATAATATTTTTAGAATTTAATAGGTCTTCGCGGAAGTTATTTACAGATATTGGGTGTGTTTTGCTCGCTAAATTTCGAGTATCTAACAATTTAACATTATATTCTTGTGATATATCTTTAGTGGTAATATTAGAATTTTCTATAGTGCTAATTGTAGATTCGCTTATCTTTTTGATCTCTTTAATGTAATCAATTTTGGGATTTGATTTGGGGTTTATAACGGTAACTATATTCTTATGAGGGGATGGAGATGATTTTCTAGTATTCACATCATTGGCCATAGATATATTTGCAGCTGAAACCGAAATTTTAAATAGATTATCGTTTTTTTCGTATTCTAAGCTAATATTTGATAAATCCAATTGATTTTCATGGTGTATAGGCACAAAAAAGTCTTTGTCTTTATCATTTCTGGAGTAAACTTCTAAAAACTTTAGAGGATCTTTTTTTTTCAGTTCATTTTCAGATATATATGTAATTTTCTTTCTCTTATAAGGATCAGATTTAACTATTTTATGTGTAAAATTATCTGAAAGTTGTAATAATTTGTTAGATGCATTTACAAAAATATTTTTATCACCAACACAACTTTTAACTTTTTCAAAACGCGAGGATTCTTCATTACTGTATGAATTTTTGTTGATAGAAGCATTAATTTTCGGAACTAATTTTTTAGAATGCTGGCAATCATTATCAGTTTGTGTATTTATTATTATTTTAGATTCCAAACTATCGAAATCGGCAAACGAATCTGGTTCATTCTTAATTTCAGCATCTTCAGTCTGTATTTTAATTTTAGAATTCTTCAAATGATCAATTTCTTCGTCATTATCGATTATTTGTATATTATTATTGCTCATAACTGGTCTAGGGGCGGATCCATTTAACGTTGTACAATTTAAATTTTCGTTACTTTTTTCTATTGATCTGCTAATTTCCGTTTTTCGTTTAAGCACTGCATCTATACCATTGTATTTTTTTGATGTGTAGCTAACATTATTTTCTTGTGATAGATCAACCTCTTTCATACAATCCAATACCAGGGAAATATTTTTTAATTTATCATTTGCAAAATCCCAGCCTATGTTTTTATTGTTGTTACTGGATTTAATATAGTTTTTACCATTATTTGTATTCTCAGATTTTTCCCTTGTAAAATCGATTTTTACATTTTGATTGATGTGATTGAACCCGCTATGGCTTATAGCAGAAATGTTTTTTAATTTATAATTTATAATATCATTCTCTAAATTTTTATCGATGTAATCAGATTTACCACAGTCAATATTACCATCTTTACCAGCTGTATTGTTTAACTTATTATCCGAAATAACAATATTATTATTCACATTCGATTCATCATCATTATATTTATAGGGACAAGAAAATAAATTATAATCTGAGTCTAAAAACTCTTCTAAAGAGTCTCTACCGGGGTTACTATGAATATTGGCGTCTATAATAGAATTATAGTTTAAATTGGTTTCCTGCGTAAGACAATCTTGACACGTAGAATCACTGCTCAATGTACCATCAAAATTCTCTTTGTTATCTTTGCTTGACCCATTCACACCTTTGATATTTTTAATTAATATCCCACCATTATTACTACCATTCTTGTTATTTAATTGAACAGAACTTAAAACTTTGCTTCCGTTCGATCTGACACTACTAATTTCATTTTTATCCGAAATTGAAATTATTGGAGTGCACCCATGATTATCACCGTTTTCCTTGAATAATCGATCGGCTGATACATTGTTATTATTGTCTTCCTTCTTTCTAGAATACACACAATCACCATCAAGCTTTTGATTTAACAATTGTGTTTTCTCTGTATCGAAATTAAAATCTTCATTAGATTCGAGAACATCGTCACTTTCTGTGAAAATATAATTATTAATAATTGATTCTAGTGAACTGTTTATTGTCTTGTTGGTTATTGGATCTTTATCTTGGCTTAGTGTCTGTTGCTCTGGTGATGACATAATTAGGGCCAACTGAAATTTATAAAAAATATATTGTAAAAGAATCGGTACTAATTTTTAAGCAATGATTTAATTTTAAATTATATTATAAAATATTCGGCAAATAATTTATATGGTAGGTTATATTTTGAAAATATTTAGCGAGGCTTGAGGCTATTAAATCTGTAAAAGAAATTATTAAGATTTCGAGTTTATATGATTATGAAATATTTGATTAGTAAAATAAATTATACAATATAAAATATTTTCGCTTTTTTTTATATTAATTATATTGTAAAATAATTGGTTTGAATTTTATACTCGATTATATTTTATATATTTCTTAATTAAAACAGACATCAAGTTATCGAATGATAGACCAGATATTTTTGTATATGACAAAAAGAAGAACTGCATCACTCTGATCGAAATTGGAGTGACAAGTATTGACAACATAAACATAGTTGAAAACGAAAAATTGAGAAAATATGACCTGCTAGCATCTGAACTATCATTAATATACAAATGCACGACAAAAATTATTCCATATGTTATAACATGGGACGGTGTGGTGACACGATATCATAGAAGGTACCTGAGGGAACTTGATGTCACGAACCAGGTTGAGGCATATATTCAAACCTTGGGATTGAGAAAAACCCTTGAATTAATAGGTCTCGAAAGAAGGAGGGGTATTGAAGAAGACTATGGAGAGGAGAAGATAGCCGAAAGTATAAATATGCTGTGTGTACAGAGAATCAAGCAAGTTGTGCCTGAGAACGAAAACTAAAATTTCGACTATAAATATAGCCCTTAAATAAAAAATACTTTTATATATTTCTTATTCATGCAATATTTAAATTAAAAATGAAACCATATATAATTTACATATTTATATCAGCTGATTTTTATAATAAAATTGATATTCATGTAAAATTGGATTATTAAAAGTAACTATCCTGGGATTTATGATCTTTATGTTCTTGTTAATATTTAACGATATTTGAAGCTATTATAAGTCACAAACCAAATCGAGGCATATATTCAAACTATAGGATTGAGGAAAAAGTTTGAACCAATAGGTCTTGAGAAGACTAGAGGTATCTAAGAAGATGTAAGAGAAAGGGATGTAACCAAGAGTAATAATATGATGTGCCCGAGAATGTCAATCAATTTAAGTTTGAATAGAAAAATATAAAATTACAAAAGAAGATTAACCCATAGATAAGATATTTAGTTTAGAGAAGGCTTCAATTAAATAATCAAAAATGTATAGGAAATAATATGCCGAACCCCATGGTAATTAAAGAATACTTAGAATTTGATTTAAATACCCAAAACAATGATTTATTTTCTAATACACTATTGAAAAAACTTATAACTTGGTCGCAATTTAAAAAAAAACAGAAAATTATTAATATAAAAAAAAATTGAAATCTTGAATGCAAACTATTTAATAATTTGGGCTGAAAAGTATATAAGGCATACTAATTTAATTTATTCTAACTTTCTAGATCAATAATTTTATAATTTCAATTAAATTTTCCTAAATACGAAAGTATATTGAAAAAATTATTAATAGCTCCACGTCATTACTACAATTTGGGATATATAAATACTATAAGTCGTATATCAATGAGCTAGGAATGCCAAAGAGGCTGAAATACATGTAAAAACAATAGGGCTGAGAAAAAATAATAGTTCTATAAAAACATGATGTATCGTGGAAGATTGTAAATATGATGAAACTTAAAGAAGTATCAATCAAATCGTTTTTTAAAACAATATAAAATTTTGCTCGAACTTATTTCTAAATAATAGAGTAGAATATATAACTTTCTGTAAAACTCACTATATACAGTCAAAAATAAGTATAATTACCTTCTTTTTGATTAATAATGGTGTGAGATATTTTACATTTCTGTTTAATTTACACAGAGCTTTAGATTAAGTGTGGTCATGTATTAATGTATAATTCTCTAGTGTAATCTCGCTAATAAATAATTATTACATACTAAATTAATTTTAATGATGATTATTATATTCAATGGCTAGTCATTTCCGTACTTCTTTAGTTTTAAAGCATGTATAAATTATTTTGTATTTATGCATTGAGATATTTTAATCAATTCCATCTATTGAGACGTAATCGGTCAATTGAAACATTGCACAACTCCTTGATACATCTTTTGACACCTTCCTCTGATATATCTTCATAAACCGCACTTGTTCTCTCAAATGAGCAGAGTTCAAGTGTCTTGCGAAGTGTGAGAGCTTGCATGTATGCTTGTTCTTCGTCCAAGATTTTTAACTCCTTAGAATATTTTTTATGGTGGTGTAAAATATAAACATTATTTTTATATAAAAAGAAAAAAGGGTTTTTTATGAATACTAGGAGTTAAACGCTGGCTATAAACAAGTGA
The DNA here is from genome assembly GCF_057557595.1 of Rhyacophila brunnea. Lineage (NCBI taxonomy): Eukaryota > Metazoa > Arthropoda > Insecta > Trichoptera > Rhyacophilidae > Rhyacophila > Rhyacophila brunnea. Next base: position 953,635 of record NW_028232784.1, on the reverse strand, counting down.
ATCTTCAGATGCGGCTAAAATATAAAATAAAAAATTGGTTTTGTATATTTGTTTCTAATCTAATTACTACTATATAACACAAAAAAATGTTAGTTATTGTTACACAGAACCTGAAGCAATACATTTTTTTATATCAAAATTATTGTCTAAAATTAAGTTTTTTAGAGTGCATGGATTTTTTTATTTTACCCACTGATTCAATTTCTTAGAAGCTTTTTGGCAAAAAAAAAACAAAAATACGAGAAAACTATATATGACATGTTTGATGCAAATTAGATTAAACTCTGAACGTGAAAATGAGAACATCACCCACATTTAGAACCTTAATATCAACATTCACAATGTTTCCCCGTATTTTACGATCATTTATTCAGAGATTAACGTGTGAGAAAAATAATAACATGTTGGGAGTTTATAGTATTTGTCATCATTTGCGCTAAAAAAAAAGATTTTTGGAAAAAAATGTAGCATGATATATGTACTGTTTTAACTTAACTGCTATGTAATCACTCACATTTTTGCCTCTATATATTTATCATACTGTATATTTTCAATCAGCATGACCCCAATATTTGATAAAAATATTTATATCTTGCCTCACTGGGCATTAAAAAGTGCACAGAAAATATGATTGCTATGTTATATTCAGTAAACTTTTTTTCAAGACTGAACATTATCGTTTTAATTGTCCTATTACGGTAAAGCACACAATTTAGAGTTCAATATCACCTTTTTTTAATTATATTACCCATATTCAAAAAAAGGTTTCGCTATATGTCTAAATACACTTACATTTAGTTTTCTAATTATAGTGTAAAAATTTCTTATCATTTGTATAAAACATCAAATTTATTCTTTTTTGACAATAGTAGAATTGCAATAATTTTTAACTAATGTACAAAAACCAGAAAAATATATCAAGAGATTTGTATAATATTTTTTTGACTTAAAAAAAAACTTTCCTTCAAGATTATAGCATAGAAATATTTGTTTTAATGCATTACAAAAAAATATAGGCACTAGTGAATGATTTTTGTAAAATACCCAAGAAAATATCATAAAGGAGTCAAAAAAGTTTACATGATGCACAATTTTTTTCATAAAAAAGTCATTTATAAATATACGTAGAATTGAAGCCTTAATTCTCTATAAAAAATTTGAAACTTTGCTAATAAAAAAAGTCATAAATTTCAATATGATTAAAATATACACAGATTTAAATCAAGCGATATAATGAAGATATTTAAAGTATGAATTCTCAAAAATCGAAGCGTACGCACGCATAAAAGCTGCTATCTGGAGCAGTCGAATTTCAATTTTTAGGGTAAATATATGAAAAATACACGAATATATCACTAACAGCCACTCAAACATCTCTAAAAACGCTGTTTTGTGCTTAACTTCTTGTCCAACATAAGTCAATTGTTATATATAAAGGTTCCCACCCCAAATTAATCTTAAATTGAGTTGTCGCATAAAAATTTAAATTTCATTCTAATTATCTATATCATATTGATGCCTGAGTAGAGTCTAGCTGTTTCGACCCTAAAAAATTGTATTTTTTTAGTAGCATGTTTCTATTTACGTGCGTTTGACTAATAGTGTTTCTTGTATACCTTAAAGCTAAGGGACACTAAAAACTAGCCTTCTAAAAAAATCACCATTTATTATAAAAATTTATATATGTATAATTTACATTCAAGATTTTAGGTCGAACAATTACACTCCGTTCTTTATGGCTATCAATTCTGTTAAAAAAAATATTTATTTTCATGTCATCAAAATGTAATTTATTTATAAAAGAAGTTTCCTTTTATTCATTTTATCTATTTCGACGTGGTCAGAGCATCTAGGAATATTGCGCAACTCCTTGATGCATCTTTTGACACTACCCCCTGATCCATCGTCATCAACTGCACTTCTTCTCGTAAATTAGATAAGTTCAAGTGTCTTGCAAAGTGAGAGAGCATGAATCTATGCTTCCACTTTGTTTGGGATTTTTAAATCATTAACGTACTCTATATGGAATTTTGTAACCACTCCGAGCTAAGTCATTACATATGGTATTATTCTTGTTTTACATTTGTAAATTAAACCAAGTTCACTCACCAAGATGTCATACTTCCTATATTTTATATTCTCCACTTCAGTTTAGTTGTCAAGTCTAGCTATATCTACTATAATCAACTTATTCATATTTTCTTTTTTATCGTATAGAAAAATATCAACTATTTTGTTTGATCTATATATCTGTTTTTATTCTATTATCAACCTTTATTTCTGCATTTTCGTTTTCGCAGATCTCTTGTACCGTATGAGTACTGAGATTTTTAGTTTTCTTAAAGTTGTATCATTTTGATAGGATTAAATGAAGACATCTTACGATTTCATGGTGTCTTCGAGTGTAATCATGCCCTAACATTTTCTTACATCATGTTCCAGGTGATCAATTTTTTTCATGGCTTCGTTACAATGTAGACATTTTATCTCTCACCGAAAAACACATTTCTGTCTTGAATAAAAGGCTTATATTATAAAACTATTTTAAGATAAAAATAACTAGTGAATTAATAACATAACATGATTCTGAATTGTTTTTTATAATACTATAAGAGCCATATCTTTGATGTACTGAAAAATTATTTTCATCTCGGTAGCAAATACATCAATATATGCTTCAACATATCTTATATTTAAATTTTCACTCTTATTGATTTTTTAAAATCGCATGAGATTTTTTTAATTAGTTATTATAATCGATAAATAAAAAATTTGAGATGGTTGTGGTGTAAATTAATGAGTCCACGACTCGAGAATATACTAGATAAGAGCCTAGAAATTTTTTCAGATAAGAATATAAGCCAAATCGAAAGTACTTACAGACAATTGGAAAAATCGCCTATATTTATACCTAAAGAAAGACAAAAATTACTTAAAAAATTAGTGAGAGCAAGTAAAAACCAATGTGGTCTGATCTGAGCCGTCCAATTGCTTATCAAATTATAGCACATATTTTTAGATTAGAATTGATAGAAATTCTATAAATAAAGTCAGGCATTCATTATTTAACCATATAAAGTGAATATTATATTTTACAATTGGTTATATACCACATATTTTTTTAGTTAGAGGATTTTTTGAAATACATAAATCGTCAAAAATCAACATTGTTTTATAGCGTCACATATTAATCTAAACACCTTCCCATATATTTATTAAAAATTTACAGCACAGTAATAAATTAGAGATAAATATTTTTTTTAGCTTTAACACCATAAAATTAAAAAATAAGGAAAAATAATATTTTAAAAATTTGAAAAAATAAAAAATTAATTGCCGAATATCCCAGTTTCTAAAATTAAATATCTCTTTATTTAAAAAACGCTTTGCTTCTAAAAAATCTTTCTCGAGCTTAAATAATTGTAAGGTGTAGTGATATCTATCGGGGATAGAATCGTCTGTATTTTCTGTAAAGTGACAGTAATGATATTTATACGAAAATTTTTTCCAGTAAATTGTTATCAAACGTATATTTATAAATTTCAAATTGATGAATATTGATTTTTTGGAAGATATAATTTCAAAGATCAAAATAATCCTATAGAAAAAATTAATGAAATCCTTTTTTTTAAAATAAAATGTATTTAAGGCAGAATTAGAAAAAATAAAATACCATAATATATGCTTAAAAGACAAGGAGATCAACCAAAATACGGTCAAAATAAAAGGTTTGGATAAAATTGTTGAATATATTAATTCAACTACTATCCAATAAATTATTAAGCCTCTTCATATGACTTGGTGGTATAAATTTAAATTTAAAATAAATATGTACTAGCACACTTTTAAATCTGTTTTAATAAGCTTTTAAATTAATTAAAAAGTCACCAGAAATATTTATAATTCAACTTATAGGCCATCAATGATTATAGATTACAGCGAGCTTAAACTTTTAAATTTCTTTTAAAACACAAATATTATGATATAGATTAAATCAAATTAAAATTATGCGTTTATACATAAAAAAAATCATGACTTCTTAGATTATTTATAGAAATTAATTTAGAAAGAGACACCTGATCCAATTTTAAATCATTTCGGAATTCTAGGTAGGATTTAAATCATTTTTGTTGCAAGTAAATTTTTAAATAAATAATCAGATTCTTTTATAATAAAAAAGAATCATTTTGATTGAACATTACACATAAGAATAGCAATAAGAAGTTTTGTTTAAAAATTTTCAAATGTGAGTTGATCAATTGATCATGATAAGAATGGTGTTGAAATAAATAAGCATATTTTACATGGCGATCTAAAGTAATTTATAGCAATGCAAAGCGCAGTAAAGAAAATTACAATAAATTGTATCTTCTTTTGGATTATATTTTCTAATCAATAATCCAGATGACATTGATCAATAAAAATCCAATTTCAAGAAAATAATGTGATTCGTTGATTGTATTTAAAATTTAAATCAAAATTGATTTATATTTAAATACAAGCCAATTAAATTATAAAATTTAAAAACTTTCATTTTATCAATATTATTTATATATTTAAATATTTTATCGGACAGAAGAAATATATACAACCTTCATAACACAATGTTTATTATGAAGTTAAGAAATCTGTTTATTTTTCTATTGATCTCATTGATTCAAAGCTCGAAAGAAAGATCTGAAGAATACAAAGAGAACAGGGATTTTCATATAAAAGAAATCATCAATTATTCCAATAAAAATGAATCCGACCCAGAATATATTTTTATCGCCAACATGAACATATTATCATCGGCACAATTCATATTTGGAATCGAAAAACAAAAAAAAATCTTTGATTTATATACTGTATTTAAATATAATTATATGGAATATGAACACAAAAATAAAAATAAAGTGCCAAGTTCTGATTCATTGAAATTGTCAAAAGCTCAAAATATTGACATATTCTCAGAAAAAAATGTCTTGGGAAAAAATATACGTGAAGTATATGATCATACAAAAAGATGTGTATTTTTCATATATTTATCCCTTGAAGCTTTTCCTATATTGATAGATCGACAGATTTCCAATCGTTTTAAGAAAAAAATTTACCATTACTATCATAGTATTTTTGACCCAAACAGCAAGTTTAATTCCACCGATAAAATATATTTCTCTAAAATCTGTAATGCATTTAACTTAGACCACGATTGTGTTTTAAACATTAAATCAGAAGATAATTTTTCTGCATATAGTGTGAAATGTACCCAATGTAGTGCTAATTTTTTAGATTTATTACAAATACTAATCAATTTTCTCATAGAAAAAGAATTTGAATATTTTAGAAGAATCTATTCATGCAAATTAATTGAAGTATTCAAACTAGACAATGTAAAAATCGAGCCTAAAAAATTTAGATTATTTATATTGGACGGAGAAAAACCCAATTTTATTGAATTGTTAAACAATATTTGCAAAATGTCATCTAAAAATGCAATAAATTTTTATGCAATTTTTTTCGAAGAAAATTTTATCGAAGTGTTTCTTACCAAGATAGAAAATTCCCCCCAATCGAGTTATCTAATAAAAAAGGAAATCGAAAACACATACAACCGGGTCAATAAAGCCACTGCTTCTATTAAATTGGTGCTCAAAAATTTCTTCGAACACCAAAGAGAACCATATTCCCATAAGCAAACAGAATTTTTATTCAAAAAAACAAAAAAAATGATGTTTATGTACAAGAAGATTGGTGTTGAACAAATTAAAATTCATAATTGCATTTCATCGGATGATATAGAAAAATTTCGTAAAATTTATAGTTTTTCTGGACTATCTGTGCATACTCCTGATCCCTTTAAAAAGATTTTTAATGAAGTTGTAAAAGACGTGCATGATTTGTTTATCGATAGTAAAGTTAATTGTACCGAAAAATATATACATATAAAAGAAATTAAAAACCAATGTTTAGATGAAATAAGCAAAGAAATTGGGGATGTTGGTAAACTTGAGAGTAAAAAAAAGATAAAACGCCAGAAAAGGAACAAAAGAGCCGATTCCAAAACTCAAATTTCTGTATCTAAGAATGTAAAACAAGATGATACAAAATCCAGTATTTCAATAAATGATGAAGATTCATCCTCTAGTTCTAATAATGAGAACATTACGAAAAATATCAAACACAACATAGATGATGAAAATCGTTATTCATTTTTAAGTTCATTTGACGATAAGCAATACAATCATTCTAAAATCATAAAAGATGCCAAAATAAATATAGAAAGGACTATACCTATGCCTTACAAAAAAGAATTCGTGAATAATGATAAATCAAAAACTGTAGTTCATAAAGATCTTACATCTAAAAATGCCAATTTACAAGCAGATAGAAACATATTAGATAAAAACAACAAAAAAGCGATGAAGACACAAACAAAAGAGATATCTGATTTTAGAAAAACTGCATTAAATTCTGTGGAAAGCAGAAAGAATGAAAGTGAATGTGAATACAGTGATGAGGCAAAAAGAAACTTATCTTCGAACAATCAAGAAAATAATTGTAAAAACTATATTATGAAGCCAAAGAAGCTTTCATTTACCACTGAAGCACTTAATAAGGCACAAAAAAATCCAACTAGATCAGATATAAAAATGTGGGAGTCTAAATCAAAACATAATTCAGAAAAACTCAAGAATTTGGGCGATCGTGGTATATATACAAATTTGAGCGGCACATGTGTGCCTAGTTATTCAAAAAGAGACGGAAAAAAAAATTATCGAATGATCACGGATAGAAACGTCGAAAAGGTGGCAGAGATACAACTTGTGGATGACACTTTAAATGGATCTTTTCAATATAATAAGCATGAAGAACAGCAAATATATTCAAACGATTTAACACCAGAACCCATGTATTCTGATGTAGTGCGTCAATTTGGGGCCCCAAAAAAGTATATATTTCATGGGGAATTGCCAAAGAGGAATTTATGTAATGATAGAATACATGAATCATGCGGGAAAAATTTTTGTCAAGAATTAAAATCATCACAAAATCAACATAAATCAAGTACTGTTAAGTATTCTGATGACCCAGAAGAATATGATGCAAAAGAGGATATCCCCATACCAAAGTCAATTCCATGGACTGATTTAGATTGGAATCCATCAAAATTAAAAATCGATTCGGCATATAATAGACAAGAGAATCCACTTACGAGTGCCATTTTAGCTATTTGTCACCGAGAAAGAATTATCGATAAAACTTGGTGCAATCACATCGATAATAAATTAGAAGATCTCCAATCAAAAATTAATCGGAATATTTATGCTCAGAACTCATCTGAATTATTACATTCAATGGAAAATAATTATATTTCAAATCCAAATTACTTTCAAGAACCACCAGAAAAATATATTTCTGCGTCATCATCGTTCAAAATACAAAAAGAGAGTTCTATATATGAGAATCATGATCTTTATATAGATGATACAGAGTAAAATAAAATTATTCTAAGGACAAAGGGCAAGAGAGAGAAAATTAAACAATAAATTTATTGCAAATAAAATAAAACATCCATCTGATGGCTGGTAACTTGTTTTTTTTGGGCACTTATAAAAAAAAGCACTGTAAAATAGCTTAATATTATATTTGTAAATTTTTATGCCCACTATTGGTGATTTTTTTAATAAAGCTTCAACATAAATAAATAATTTTTTCACTTATTTAAATAATGGAAATGTTTATCTTTGTTATTATACAAATAATCTATTTTCAAAGATTAAAACTCATGCCAAAAATATTTCCTAGAGAAACACCAAAAAATATTTTTCATAAACTTCTTTTTCCTTAAATATTTCAAATCAACATAATTTAACACAGAAATTTAGTTGATATAAAATTCACAAATAAATTTAAAAACAACCACAACCAAGTAAAGGCATTTGAAAAATACGTATCATAAACAAAAATAAAATCATATAAAAATATATCAGATAAAAATTAAAAGAATCAATAAAATTTTATATGTATTAAAGTTTGAACCTAAAATTAATCGTTTATGAGGAATTAGAATTAACATATTTGTTCTCTTAATAATTATTAATGATAGAAACTAAAATTATGTAAGATGATATATATATAATCTATATGTTAATAATACATGGTGCCTAAAAACAATTTCATCATTTTTAGATATAAAACAGAAACCTAAGGTAGGAACTACATACAATATGTTCTCATACTAATTTCTAATTTTTATTAATCCAGGAACTTACTCCTATCCACAAATATTTAGTAAAATGAAGATCATAAATCATACCGCAATCAGGGTATGAGAATATTAGAATATGCCATATCTAATACAATAAGAATAACAGAATATGCTATATCTAATACACTAAGAATATATATTAACATAATAAGATAGAAATGTAAACCTATAAATCGTGTAAAATTAGATAGTCTAAATTTCTTGTAAAAGTATTTTAAATACGGAATTAGAGTCTAGTATAATATATGATTTAAAGATTCATTGTATGTTTTAAAAATATGAATCATATGATAATTAACCAGATTGATGTCCATAAGGAATATAAAAAAAGAGTAGTAAATGCAAAAATAAGTAATCAGTGATCCCGGTTGTAATTTTGTGTATATTTTAGAGAATTATATCTATATTTTATTTGTTTTATAACTAAAATCCTTTACAATATTATTAATAAAAAAGCCTTTTAGACTACCTTTTATCAATGATAACGTAATTAGACTATGATTTCATTATATAACACCCAAATACACAATCATAAGATATATGCAGCGAAATAGGAGCGAATATATCGGTTTATAGAACATAAGAAGAATTTTTATCATAATGAAAGCTTCAACATATAAATTTAAATAGAATCTAACGTGAAAAGGTACTCATATGTGTTAGTTTTTGACTGTATTTGATATTTATATCATCTAAAAGACATCAGGTAATCCATTAAGATTCAAATATATAATCTTAAGTGCAACTAGATTATTATAATGATTTTTTGCGCTATAATATTATAAAGAATGTAACGCTCTAACGAAAATTGTAGAATCCAGAAAAAATACTAGAATTATGAAATTTATAGTTCATTGGTTTTATTAGTTCAGTGATAAATTATAGTGATAAAGCATACAAACATTTAAATAAAATGTTTACACTCACGCGTATACGATATTTATGGCTATCTTTATGCTTTTTTTAAAAACATAAATAACTTATCCTGAAAGAAATTTGTTTATTATTTTATAATATATGTAAAATACTACTTTTAATGATTTATATTGTGTAAAATTTAAAATCTTAGCAATAAAATATCTAAAAATGTTCATTTGAATAGCTAATGTATAAAATAAAATCGATTTTAAAGCAGGAGTACAAATTTCGCATTAAAACATACCAAGGAAATAATATGTGGTGAAACAAAGCGATTTAGTGCTCATAATTTATCTTATGCAATCAACCCAAGCTTACAGCAAAAAAATAATCAGAACATGTTAAATAAGAAAGCATACCCGAAATTAACTAAATATAGTCATAAATGAAGGAGAGGCTGTCACAAAATAACATAAGATCTATACGTGGAAATAAGAGGTTCCAGCGTAAGTTAAAGCATAAGAAAAAACAAAGGCATTTTAAAAACACTTTAATATATAAATCACGAGCAAATAAGATACATTGAGGAAGAATGTGAAAATTATGGACTGGGAAAGTCTTTGTAGAAATATAATAAAGAGGAATCCAAAGTTTTATAGAAACAAATATGAGAAGTAAAGGAAATTATCCATAAATAAATAAGATAAACATGACCTATAGCCCAAAAAAACTTGTATAATATAAAAAATCGGCTTATAAAAAAAGGAAAAGCATACTTTTTAAATTTAAGCATATGAAAATTTTTTGAATTGAATGCTAAAGAGATGCATAAATATCAGGTTTTAAGACAAATGATGCATATTTTAAACATAGCTGTAAAACAATTGGTCTAAAAATAAAAAATTAACGGCATGTGAATTTTATACATTACAAATAATTTAAACCTATTTGTATTTTTTTTTAAAAATAAATTTTTTTTTGTAATTATTTTAATGCTATATAATGTGCTGATCAAATTAAACTGTAGTTTTAATTGAAATCAGACTATAGTTTATTCATAATAATATAAATATAAAAAAGAAAAGATATCAACAGCCAAAAGAATATGAAAGGGAAAATGACCCGATTAATAGATAGCTGCTTGATAAAAACATAAAATCTACCCATTATTAAATATATATTTATCTATGTGCTTTGTTTGAACTAGAAAAATTATCCGAGAAAAGATAATTGAATGTAAAAACAGCTGATATAATATGGGCTACATAATGGATAGTTCCTTTTAACTTTGAAATTCAAATACTAGGAACCTTAGAACATTAAACATCAATACCTGTGAATATAAATATTAATTCAATTATATAACTGGATTTTTAACTTAAAATAGTATTATAGACCCCTTCAAAATATAATTTCAGCGAGATTTTTACAAACAATAGAAATCATACCATATATTTATCTATTTTGATGATTACAAAAAGCATTTTTTGCATTCATTTAAAATATATCTATATTCAAGACAAAACATTGCTGAATCAGCGTAAATATTACTAATTTAAGTTGGAGGAAGCTCAATAGTTAAAATAATGCGTTATCAAAACACAGATTAAAATCAAAATATTAAATTATGGATAAAAGTAATTTATATTCATCCAAAAACCTTTGAAATATTTTTGAGGGACTAATAAGGTATTTTGACAATGATATACATTTATTATAATTTAATGTTGTTAATCCCTCCGTAAATAAAACAACAGAGCGTAGTTACTTAACAGAAGAAGTTGTAGATAAATTATTTACTATCACCCTATAGTTCACAGGAAAATCGATCGAAAACATACTTTCCAAGGAAATTCTATTATTAAACGCACAATACTAGTACAAGAGATGTTTTTTTACTGGTTTCGAGGAATGAATAAAATTTATTTCGCAACTCATTACTGTGATTTATATAATAATGCAAGGAAATAAATCGTAGATGCAATAAAAACATAAATTTAAGCAATGAATATACACCATTTATATACACTTTTAATAATTTTATATTTTAAAATTCAAAAGTTTTATGGTTATAAAAAAATTTAAAAAGATTAAATAAAGGTAAGACTCTCTTTTTTAGATAAAATGTATGAACATATAAACTGTTAAAAATTACACTTGTTTATTTTCTGAATATTCGAACAGTAAAATATTTTTAAATAGAAAAGACCCATAAATGACAGTAAAAGGCATGGGCATATAGTTTAACATTTATAATGGGTTTATTTGGTGTCTAAGTATATTTATTGTGAAATAATATAAACCAATAAATTGAATTCCTAATTTTCTAACATTAAGTGCATATATTTGCAAGAAATTATATTTCTTATTTTATGTTGCATCATGTGTTTTAAATTGTTAAATTACAGTAAATTCCTTCTTCAAATTCTAATTCAGGTTCTTATAACCGTTTATGTTTTCATTTTTGTACTTTCCCTAGTCCGTGTTTGAATTACGTTCACCATTAAATACATGATATATACCTTTTAAAACCTCTATTCTTTGGTGATTCTACGTAAAAAATTACAACGATAATCTTATAATCTGATGATTTAATAATGCTCACGCAAAATAATCTACTTTTGAAAGTAGAATTGTCAGGTATAAAAATGTTTCTTAACTATTCGTGCACTCCATTATACAAAACTATAAACACATTTTTTCAAATTAATACAGATATTTTTAAAATATTGACGTGATGAAGCAAATTATTATTTAGTTCACACTATTTTAGTTTATATTCCTCATTTTTTTGCAGAAATTTAGTTTTGATGTAATATATCTGTTTTTAATTTATTATGTGCTTATTTTAAGTAAAGTAATATTTGTCAGGGACATAGTATACCGCATGTTTTTGTGATATTCTAAGGGAGCTCACTTATTTTTTTTGCACAAGTTTGTTTAATTTTTCTTGTTTAATTCTGATATGTAAATATTTTATAGTGTTTATATTCAATGACTTTTAAAAAATAATATTGTTTCTGCAGCGGAAAGGTTATTTTAATTATTTTTCAATTTGTTTAAGTTATGATACAGAGAAAAGATTTAACAATTTGAAATTTAAACATACTCGAAAAAAATTTATGGATTATTCTTCATGATTTCTAAAAGTAAATGTCTTTCAAATTTTTAAATAGTTTATTCCTATAAACCAAGAAGACAACATGAATTTTTTCGCTTGAAATTCAATATAAAAATCTTTAAAATGATAAATATTCAAAATGTAGAAATCTTTTCCTTGTTTTTCTTATTAATTAACCAAGGCTGGTCTATCGATGAGAAAAACTAATTTTAAACATAGAAGAAAATTTATGTACTTGAGAGATTTTACTAATACAATATATTCAGATTTTTTATATTAATGCATATCATGTATCTATAATAGAACAGGATTTAGTTATAGGTTGGGATGCATCTCTCTGATAGGTTCAAAATTTGTTAAATAGCTAACGTTGAGATAAAACCTTTATAAGTCGATTCAAATAATTTAGAAAAATGGTACAATCTCTTTGCAAAATAATAAAGTGTTTTGTAAATCAGAAAAAGAAGATATAGCGTCATATTAAATTTAAAAAACAGCATATATAATATAATATAATTAGTTTAATTACGAAAATCACAAGTTTTAAAAAATACAAAAGTTTATTTTGGGCGTGTTTTTGGAGGTCAGATATATTATATAAAAGGTTATATTCGGTATAAAATTTCTAAGGAGCTAGACATTGAGCATTGGATGATATTCTACAGTCAGGAGATATGGGATTTTTTTAATATTAGTCAATACAATTTTTTGGTATTAAACCCGACTTAAAGATACGTGAAATAGAAAAAATTATATCGAGGTAATGTTTTTTTGTTTATTGGAAAAATATAAATTCTTAGCATAGATATACTGTAGCCCTATAATAAAATTTGTTTACATATTTTATGAACATTTTTTGATTTTTTATGACTTTTTTGCGTTTTTTAAAGAGCTTTATTCTAAAAGAAATACTTTTTGTTATTAATTTCGCAAATAATATTGAACGTTAGGTTTTTTGTGTAAAAGTTCAAATTAGGCTTATTTAATGCTTGTTTTGGCTTTTTCTAAAAGATCTAATCTAATGAGTTTGATGTTTTTTTATATAAACCTTTGCAAAGTCGTCAAATTGTTGATATAATATCTAGCTATCCTTAAATATAAGGGAAAATTTGATATATAAGATGCGTAGAAAAAAAAAATATTTCTAATTGGATTTAATCAAAAATATTCTGGTCTTAAATTTTAAATATCACCTAAATTACTCTAAATTCAATCTGAACCATAGATTATACTCATCACAGGTGGATAAATACCGGAGGTTTGGATATAGAACATAGTCTTGAATAGAATACTTCATCCCTAAAACCTTCAAATAGTTATTTTTGAAGCAAAATAGTCATCTTATTGCTAAAATATAACTATGAACTCAAACTCGCACATGTTCCTATATAGAATGACGTTCTTTATATCGAAATATATGCAATTTTAGTCAAATATCATAGTAATCTTCTATTATTTTTGCATAATACTACATAGCCTTTTAACCCATTGGGATTTTCTTGACAGAAAAAAAGTAAAGTTTGTATCAAGTTACTAGTACCATCATCAAAAAAATACATAAAAAATTTGAAATGAAACTTATATTGTCAAACATTTTTACTTGTTTTTTCATGGTAATAAAATGCAAACGTTTTTTTTTGTTCCAAAAACCAGAATATGACGCTATAAATCATAAAAGATATGAATCTGACCATATTTTGGTGCTATTAGACTATAAATTCGTTTAATATAAACTATATTCTGTTTTAGCTTTTTAAAGAACCTATATTATTACGAAAAATTAATAGTCTACGCTTTTAATTCGTATCTGTGACTCTTAAACTACACCAATGAAAGGTCCATGAATCTAATATGATCATTTATTGTTGAATAAAATATATTGAAACAAAAAATAGGATTTTAAAATAAACATTTTAAATATTTTTACCATTATAAATTTAAAGAATTGCTGTTTTATAGTTCGTTAAGCCCCATGAAATAAGTATAATAGTGAGAGAGCAATCTTGATCAATATGAATCTTAATGGACAATTTATTGATTATAGAAGCTTATGGGGTTAATTATAATCTTATACGCATCAAATATCGGAAGTAAGTTATATAGGGCATTAAAAATCATAAATAACATCTTATGGTAAATTTTCCGCTATAAGATACACTCATAAATAGAATAAATACCAATTTTTCTAAATTCAAACCCGATAAAAATGAACTATATAGTTGATTTTTTGTTTTAAATAGACAATTCTTTATTTTTTTGCATAATTCATGATAAAATACCCTATAAAAAGATGTGTTTTTACACAAATATTATAATTAGCATGTTTTGGTTTATTTGCTAGCAAGATAATAATATCTTATAGGCGATTCGGAAAGAATACTATTTATGGTTCATTGCGTCATCAATTAGTTAAAATTTTTATATAAAACTTAATTATCACCACGACTGATTTGTGATACATATAGATTTGAAATATGTATAGAATCTTTCTTTATATGCCTTCCATTTTTAAAAACTTATTCGCTTGAGTTCTTTATTTCAAAGCCTCTCGTTTTTGCACATTTTATGCTCGTGTTGATAGTCATAGCTTCTTTATATACATCTTATGGTGTTTTTTAACACCATTATTCTTTTTAAATATTTTTTCGGATATTTGTGTTCGGCATTTATAAATTAGGGTCTATTTTACATTTGTTATCAAATTTCTCTGTTTTCTACCTGTAAAATTAGCTAGATAGATTTGGCGTCAATCCTATTTTTTTATGATATCAAGCCTATATTTTATTATACACAATAACTTCAGGTCTTAGATGCGAAGATTTGGTGTTTGTATCTATTATCGCGTTCACATGTATCTCGGTTATCTCATTTTCTGTATTTATAACATATATCATAATGATAAAATTATAATAAGGTCTATCTATAATACTCTTATTTACTAATTCATCAATAGCATAAAATATACTTAAATTTATGATATATTAAGATTAAAAATAATCTTTAAATTCAATAATATATTATGTTTTTTTTTGTAAATTTACACTACACAACTTATTGTCTTTCTTTCTTCATACTAGCGTTCCTTTTAATCTATATTATTCTAAACTGTATGTTGTTATTATTTTTCTATTTGATTTCAATACCTTTTAACTTTGTAATTATGCATTTGTTTCATTTTTATATTTTATAGAATGTGATAAGGCAGCCGTGAACATTTTATATCAAAACTAATCATTTAATAAACTAGTTTCACATAAAGATACCACATAAAAAACATTGAAACCACAATATATATCAAATACAAATTGATATTGTATCACAAATTAAGATGAAATAAAATTTATTAATAAAAATAGCGTATCTATTAAAAAAATACTAACAGTCAAAAATGTTTGTCAGTTATTAAATTATAAATTTGTTCATTTTTAAACTTTGATGGTCAACTTACTTCAGCTTTTTTTAAAAGCATTTTGATATTAAGTTTACTATAGAGGCTGCAGTATAGGTTTAATTTTTATGTTTAAATCTGTTTTCTGGTTTTGGGTTCAAAATTTCAATTTTATTTGGGTTAAACAAGAAATTATTCATCTAAAAGTCAATTTTCAGGGCAACAAAGAGCTTCTCTCGAATTTTTTCAAAGGCTCGCCCATTGTAAATCTGCATTCGAATTATAATTGGGTTTTAAATGTATTAAAAATGTTTTACAAATATATATACTGTTATTTTGATTGATTCATATTAAAATACTTAATAACCGCATTTAAGCAAATAAATTAGGCTGGAACTTTAATTTATATGTGGTTTATTTTTTAAAAAAACCGATAACCTTTCATGTGTTCCGAATTGATATTAAAATTGCAATAACATGCTTCTAATAAAAAAAAACACGTAATTCTGTCGCTTGACTACCTTCGTTACATGTAAATATACAGTTTGAAAATTAAATATTTTCATAGCGATAATTTTATTTATAAAGGTTTTAATATTTCAGAATATACAAACAAAATTGTTTTTTTCTGACAAAGAAATACAAGAGCTCTCTTGTTTATATAAATTGTATAAAAATGAGGCATTGACTCCCAAAATACTATTATTTAGTACAATGACTATTCTTTTCTCATCAAAAAATAAATTCACACACGATGATAAAATTTTGACCAAAAATGTTATTATGATTACAAACGAATTTTAAAAAAATTCAGCATGAATACAATAGTTTTAACTGATCGGCCTGAAAGTTCATACCGAATTAAAAATGTCTTTTTGTGAGGTATCATTTACAGTTAAGCTATTGCAGCAGATATTCTATGATTTAAAATACATCTAAGTAAATGAAAGAATTGCTGGTGATAATTTTCTGGTTGTATACAAACCCTTTAAAATTTCAAGTTATAGATACAGCAAAGTCTAGCGATACACCAATAACCCATCGCAGTTTATTTTCGTTTTTGAAATGGTTTATGAATTTTTATCCTAAATACTAATACTAAGAGTTCTAAAAACAAAAAAACTCTACGCAGCATTCGAAATTTGTTTGATAAATCCAATGAAATATAAATTTAGTTCCGAATCAGCAATAGCACTTATTTGATCATTGGCACTTCTGAGATACGAACCTTTTTTTATCAAGCGTGGCATTCTGTTAATTAGACCAATATGAAGCGAATTTTATCATCTTATCTGTTATAATTCATTTTGAAAGTAAAAATTAGAAATACGTGCATTTGATATAAATTTTAATCGATAACCGAGCATCTGATACGTTTCCATGGTCTTATTATTTGATAAATATATTGATTTTTTATAAAAATTAATTTTTATTTACTTTATTTGTTTATATGTTAAAAGGGCAATTTGGGGCATCTTCTGATTATACATACTTGTGATCATCATGAGAACTAAAATTATCATATCTATTAAATGTTATATAAAAAATATTGGGTAACATCACAAAGAAAAAAAAATTTATCTTACACTTTAAAACATTTTTTTCAATTATAAGCTTGCATTAAATGTTATTTTTTACTCTTTTGACGATCTTTTGGTCTTCTTCGACTGAATAATTATTTTAAAAAACATATATATCCAAATTTTTCAACCTATCATAAATTATAACTAACAAGAAACGCTATAAATCCGTAAATGATATTTTATATGTGCCTCTTTCTGTAATTTAGATTATGGATTGTTGTTAAATCCATTTAAATGAACTATAGTATACATGCGGAGTCTTACCGGATATCTATTATTCTCGGAAACTATTATTCATAATGATATACATGAAACTATAAATATTATAATAGAGGCTATAGTTTCAAAAAAATAACGATCAATAAAATGCAGACACATATTATTACAGTATTACACTGGTAAGCATGTTTGTCTCTAAAAATTTCTATTTGCTCATTGCAAGCCCATTCATTCTCTAAAGCTCAAACTGTGGCAGTTAAAGACACATTTATAAATATTTTTCATCAAAAGTCACATTTCTTAATATATATCTAGGGTGTAAAATGATACTTTCTGAGTCGAGAAAACATTGAAATATCATAAAAACTTTAAAAAGAGATTCGCATGAGAATATACATAAATAATAGCTAAAATTTTAAAAACTGTGAATAATTTGGAGATTGTAAAAAAAACAATAAAAAATAGCAATAGTATTTCTACCGTTTGCATTGAAGACATAAAATTGCTGCAATTTTAAAACAGCTATAAGTCTCTTAAATCTTCCAGTGCAGTATATTTAGTGTGTTATTATATTTTATTTTCGGAGGTATAAAGGAATTGATCTGGATTTAGAATTGTTAAGAACCGAGCTTTTTTTAGACAATCTATACTAATACATGAGAAACAGCATCATTTACTGCTTATATATAATATATTTAGTAATTTTATTATCGGGTTAATTTTGGTAATGTAATTTTAGATTTCTTCAAGCTTTGATTTTTTGACTTCCCTAAACGCATCATATCTATACTCTTGATATATATTCTTTTCTAATAATCTTCTTCTTTTCAATATATACTAATTCAAGGGTTTTTCTCAATTCTAAAGTTTCAATATATGCCTCGATTTTTTTTGTAGCTTCAAGTTCTTTCTGGCACCTTATAGATATTGTTTTATGCTTCATCTGAATAGATAGTAAATATGTATTTTTTATTTATAATGAAAATTTATGTGTATATAATTTCAGTACATTTATATTTTAAACATATAGTATTTAAATAAAACACATAACCAATTTTTGTTTTTTTTTACAATAAATAATAACCATAAAGTTTAAAGGGTATTGTTGTATAAAACAGACAATACATTAAACACCATTTTTAAGTTTATAGATCACAATAAATAATGCACTAGGGAGAAAAATCCAACAACCTATGTTAATCTAGTACGAATAGTATATTATTTATATCAGAAGCATAGAAATAAATATTTATCATCATTTATGAAATATTTTAACACTATTATTTCAATGAGAATCCTGAAATTATACTTTAAGTTGTTATGATGATTTTAAATAAAAAAAATCGGTATTATTCATCAGGTTTCCGCAAGAAAAGTAAAAACGGGGAAATTTTCGGCTGTAGAATATAATTATACTGAAAATTTTATTTTAAATTATGTAGATTGGTTCACAACCATTTATAAATTTTTAAAAATTTCAGGCTTATTGTTGTATCATTTATATCCTTTTAGGCTCTAAAAATTTTAATTTTTGGATTTCTTACGAAAATCTATTATTAAATTCAAAAAACCAATAAAAGATGTATTTATGCGGCATAATAGAATTAAAAATAAAAAATTTAACATTATTGTGGCTCGTATATATAAAACTATAATATACTGTATGAGTAAAAGGTACCAAAGTTGCGTATTATCGTTAGTGGCATCCATATTAAGAACCATTAGAAACACAAAAAAGTTGATTTTTTTCACTAGATAAAATATTTCGAGTTTGTTTATTTAATTGCTCCTATAAAAGCCCAGCTTTAGACTTCCTCTTCAAATATTTTTCTATATTTTTATTATGGATATCAAATAATCAGTTTAAATTGTAAAAATCATAATAAGTAGAACAAAGCACAATTTGTATCTGTTTGGAGTGAAAATTCAGATACAAAGCAAAACGCTACATAAATTTAAATTTATTTGAAAGATTGATGTGAATAATTGTGTTTCAGGCATTCCAAAGCTTTATGCATTTTGTATAACTAAATAGAATATTAAACTGAAATTATGATAAATTCATAAAAGACCAAATTTTTAGAGAATATTAAGAATAGTGTAGGCTTTATTATTCCGCATAAATTTATTATAGAGCTGCATAAAGCCTTTTGATGAAAATATATCTATCCTCTAAAGATAAGAGGGGGATTTTAATTTCCCTAAATCCTTTTTTATTGAAAAAGTACCTGGATTAATTCGGGATATGTAAACAGAAATATCCAAAATGAAATTACACATAAACCTAAAATGTATAAGTATATATATATTTTTTAGCAAAAAATTAGTCAAAGTAACATTGTAAGAGAATTACTTGTTTTCTCAAGTATATTAAATGGCTACCACATCTTCTTTTTTTACAGATTCAAGTGCTCCTTTTTTTGCTCATGGTTAAACCGTAATTAAATTTCATTTATTTATGATCTTTTCTATAAAAGTAATTAAATTTTTTTTTCGAACTATATTTTTTACTTTACCATGTGACTATAAAATTGCAATTTATGACATCGATCGTTCTTTCAAACATTTTAAAGGGCCTCTCTTTTTTGTGATCTGTTAGACAAGAGGTTTTATTTCACATAAAGTATAAATATGTGCCAGAATTTTAATTAAAATCACTACTTATTCGGTTTTTTTGTTATATGTGTTGCATTTTATCAAGTATTTCATATTTAAACAGTATAAAACTAAATTTAAATTGTTATAAAACATTATATCGAATACAGAAAACTTCATCTTATTTCAAAGAAGATAAAAAGCACAATATATGCACGATGTAATGTAAAAAGTACATAATGATGCAATTGCGCATATTAGACCAACTTATAAATATAAGAAAACATTTATTTATGAAAATTGATATTTATAAAAAGTAAATAAACACAGATTTAACTTGAAAAAAAGTATTATTGGTTAAAAAATAGATGCTTAGGCTATACATATACATTTAGCTATTTAGAATTTATCAATGATTAATTATATTAAATTATCATTTGAAACTAAAAAAATAATAGAAAACAGTTTTAAGATTATTTATGATAGTTTAGAATGATACTTTTAGGGTCTAAAAACAAAACAAACATATATAAGCCAATTTAATTTTTTCGTTAAATGTTATATTTATCAACTAAAAACGTGATAAATATACTAAAATCGATGATTCATGGAAGAATCAATAATATTGCAAAGTTAATCAATTATTTTCTAATATTAAATTAATTTTTTTCAAGATGTATGCGGTATTATTATATTTTAATATATATATAACTCACGGAATTACTTAATGCATTAATATATTTTTTTCTTGTTTTCTTAATAATTTATTAAAACCATTTTTTAATTTATGATAAAATGATAATAATTCAAATTAAATATGTTGATAAAAAGTAACATAATGATAAGTTTTTCTATATTTATGAATAAATTTGTAGTTATAGTTACTTTAAATGTTCCCGATATTCTTATTTGACCATGATTATTCACTTTTTGCTCAGAATAAATATATGCGTGAAGTTTGTGCATACAAAGTATAAAACATATAATTGTTTTCATATGTATATTTCACATGTTTTCTCAATCTATTCCATGTAAAAAAATTCCTCTAGCTGCATTAATTTTTAGAAAAAATTTACATAAAAATATACATAGTTGTGTCATTTTAATGATATATTTAGTTTCATCGTGCGGAGCCCACACTTAACAATTCTTTATATTGATATAATTGCATTAATACTGTAATTTAATGTTTTTTTCATCAATTTTTTAACACATTTAATCTTTTATAACTAATTTATTTTTTATTTATTTTGTGCAAATTTTTTTAACTGTGGTTATATCACTTTTTTTATTTTCACTCATTCATTGCTAATATTATCATTATAATAATTACCATGTTTTTTATATCGTTTATTAATAAAAATACACTTTATTTTTATCTACTGTGTATTTGCTCTTATGTGCAATTTTTATCATTGAACAAGAAATATCATGAATTCATATATTTTAATTTTTTAAAAGGTTTTTGTAATTTTTTAATAAAATTTTGCATTAACGAGAAACCGGAGCAAGCCCTTCCTTAATGAATAAAATCTCATTATACATTATAGTTGTTTTTTATGCAGAAAAATGAATTTATTTATATGATCACTTACATACTTTAAACAATCATGTCTATTTCATTATTCCAGAATTAATTAATTTTAGTTTCACTATGATAATCTATATATTACCATTGATACACATTTATTAATTAAAATAAATAAAAGAAAAATTAATGAAAAATAATTGTGCAATATAAAAAAATTATAAAATTCACCATAAAAAAAATAATTTGAAAAAAAAAACAAATTTATATTATAGATTTATAAATAAGAAATATCAAGGTATTTATGAAGAAATTATAGTCCGACGATATAAATAGGGAATATTTGCAATCTCAAAGTATGACCACAAGCAATATTATGCCAATAAAAAGTCGACATAGGTTATTCAAATGCATGTTATCTTTTAATCTTGGGTTTACGCATTATTAGAGCTTAAATTCACATATAGGTTCATAAATACAGCAAGTAGCATCATTAACTATTTTTAAAATCTATAATAAAAATAAACAAATAATTTTTATTAGACTATCTGCTGTATTTTTTTTACATTTCGAATTAATTTATATCTGCTTGAAAAAGCTCGTATTTATAGAAAACATATTCTATAATATTGTTGTCTTATTGTTCTGTCTCAAATTACTGAATTTTAAAATTATTTCACATTTACATACAAACTGTCATTCTTAAAGGCAATGCTATTTAAGCCATAATAATTAATCATTTTTGTTTTTTTGCCAGTTAATTCATCAAAATAAATCAAACTATGTTGGCCATTTAAATATATATGCTCGTCGTTTTTGAAAGAAAGCATAAAATAGAACAAATTAAAACTCTAGGTTATGACACCTTTTTTCATTTTTTAACTCCATCGTATTTTCCAATCCCTATCATACCATGAATTGTTTTTTAATTTTAATATGGGGCATTCGTGAAAAGTTATTTTTGCCGATTTTACTGTGAACTCAAATATTATTATTATATTTTATCTTTCAATATATCTATGTTAGTAAATCGGCTTAATAGACTAAAACATTCACCTCTTAGCAAATATAAAAATTAATAGAGCATGAGTATCGGTATTTTAGTTATATCAACAGAATAAAAAATGCAATTTATATGACCGTTTTATACTATGTGTATTTAAAATATTTTCAATGTAAAAAAATGTGGGTCTCTTCATATGAGGATTTTTCATGAAATAAATGTATCAATCTTAAAAACTTATTGCTTTTTATAATTGAAAAGTAGTCAAAAAAGTAAAAGAAAATTACAGCATCTGAACGTGCTGTTCAAATATTTATTATACAATTTTAGGAAAATCGATAAAGTTTATTAATAAAATCGTGTTTTTATATTCCCAAAATCCTATAGAAAAGGATATAAATGCGTGTTTTTTCATAAAAAAATATATAAATACAAGCTAGAATTTTTAATTTAAATAATAAACAGGCTTTTTTTTCAGAATAAATGATAAAGTTATGGAATTAAATTTATTCTGAAGGCTATCGAGCTCCTCGGTTCATTTCGGCATCGATTTGGATTTCAGTTATGTATATAAACTAAAAGATTGGAATGAAAAATTTAAATAATATACTACAAAATAAATATATTGGGTAATTTGAAGAGTATTTCTTTATTTTTTCATTTATAATATTGAGATACCTTTTCATAATCTAAAAAATATAAATTAGAAGAATATTAAATCTGTTAAGTTGAAACCCACCTCTTCTTCTTAAAGATATAAGAGCTCTGTAATTTTATATTTGTATGAGATTACTCTATTAAAAAATCATTTGAATTTCTTTGATTTGGAATGAATATTTTTTGAAAACTGCATATTTCTTAAATAATTTATAAGTTGTACTTTTGATCGGTCTTATTAATAGCATTGAAGGTTCTTCCTTTAAGCAAATTTGCTACCTCAATAATATAATTAATAAGGTACTTTGATTTGGTAAAAGCTTGTTGATAAATGTAAAATATGTTAAAAGATTGGATAAAATTCTTATAGAGATGCGATACAGAACAGAACAGAATAGAACAAGATCCAATTTAAAGATACATCTTATATACAACAATATTCATTTTAATAGATTATTTCATTTATAAAAATTACGGTCAATAATGAATGAAAACAGACTTCTTAAAATAAATTTAATCAGATTTTCTCTTTCGATGATTGATTTTCTGATTTGAATCACCTTATTGAATAAAGCTATTTTTTTTAGAAAGAGCAATACTTTAAATTTATCGGTTAACTGTGGTGTATATAATTAAAAGTTTTAATTCGAGCATAATAAGATTGATTTCCCGAAGGAGCATCATTTCTATACTCTTCGCTTATCCTTCTTTCTTAGTTATATAGAAAATACATATAAATTTATATATTTTATCTTTATAAAAAAATACATAAATTCGTAAATAATGATAGCATATCTGACCAATGAAATTCGTCATTTCTTAGATTCTTTTTAATAAATTCATCTTCTAGAGATTAAAAAATTTAACAACACAAAAGAAATACCCCATTAAAAAGATGAAATCCAATATGAATTGTCTAAACTTGCTCATTTATTTGATAATATTTACTAAACAAAGCGCAGAAGAAAATAATAACGAACATAAAGTCGATACAATAGTGCCAGGGAACATAGAGTACCAAATAAAAAGCATCGAAAATATTTCTAATAAAAATAAATGTGATCCCAAATATCTTTTCATCTTCGATATGACCGCTTTTGGACTTTTTAAATTTATATTTGGAGAGGAAAAACTCGAAAGCCTACGGAAAAATTATATTAAACTCAGATCAGATTTTTTAAATTCTAAATTTAAAAAGAATCCAAAAATATTGGCAGATGATATTGTATATTGTATTGATAGTATAAATGTAAAAGATTCTAAAAAGACATTACCCCTAGTACCCGAAACACGTAAGATTGATGAGGCCAAGGAAAGAATTAATTGGATATTTAATATAAAAGAAGCGGAAAAATATGAATTTTTAAAATTATTGGCATTAAAAGTTATTCCTATACTGACAGATAAGCAGCTAAATAATAATTTTAAATTGAAATTACAGAATTTTTTGCTGGATAGTTTTAATCCTGCTAAAAGTTGTTATTATGCTGATCTATTTGGCGCTAAATTTGGATCTTCAATATTAGATGTTCGCTGTAAATGTTTTTATGATATAAACTCGGAAATAAATCTATCGGTATGCAACGGAAATTGTATACACTATCATAGACATTTCAGGTTCTTTATTCGAATACTAATGAATTTTATGGAAAAAGAAGAATCAGAATTTTTTAAAAAAAAATTAATGCATAAAATCATTATAGTATTCAAGTTAGAAAATGAAAAAATAGATGAAATTATAAATTTTAATCCAAATAATAATTGTGAATTAGATATCGTTGAAAGGGTGAACTCATTTTGCGAAAAATTCCCAAATAATGTGATAAATTGTTGTGTATTCTTCTTAGAAGAGACCTTAATACTAAAATTTCTTTCAAAAATATATGAATCTCCATTATCAAGGTCTTTGTTAAATCAGGGTCAAAAAAATTTGTCGGATATAAACCATAAAACATCAGCTCTTATTAAATTGTCGTTGAAGAAGGTTTTTAAACTAAAAGAAGAACGTTATTCACATGAAAAAAGTATATTTATAAAGCAAAAAATAAAGAAAATGTCATTTATTTTAAAAAAAAACAATACGGAAAATATGAAAGAGTATTTGACTTCGGAAAAGGATAAATATGAAACTTTCGCAAATATTTATAATAGTTCCATTTTGTCTAAAAAAATACCAGAACCGTTTCAAAATCTCTTCAATAAATTGATAAAAAGCTTCGAAGAATTATTTATCGATAACAAAGTGATTTCTAAAGAAGATCGTGATAATCTTAACGAAACATCAGATGAAAATATGGACAGAATAAGTAGAGAAATTGGTTTTGTAGGATCATCGATGAAATTAAAGGTTCATTCCCAATCAAACAATGTGAAAAAGATAGATCGCAATTCTCGAAAGACTAGATCGACAAATAGTAAAACAAAAATTAAGCAAGCCAAAGAATTGACTTCACAAGATAGAAAATTATCGACCAATATCACCCAAGAGAAACCAATAGAAACTGAAATATCCCCCACAGAACATATATGTGGCATAAATGATGATAATTGTTTTAGAAATCCATCTAGTGCTGAAAATACAAGATCTTCTATATCGAATAATAAAGAAGAAATAAAAATCATACAAAGAGAAACTTGGGGTGGAAGTAATAGTAAAGCCACTATGCCCGTGAACCCTAGTGTTATGATAAAAAAAGACCGAAAATCACATTTTGGAAATAATACCGAAATCGCACAAGGTTCAAAAAAATTAAATTATTTTCCTTTAACATCTAGACCTTGCCAAAGAAATAATCGCCATAACGACGCACATTTGGGAAATAAAGGATTT
This sequence comes from Rhyacophila brunnea, assembly GCF_057557595.1. Lineage (NCBI taxonomy): Eukaryota > Metazoa > Arthropoda > Insecta > Trichoptera > Rhyacophilidae > Rhyacophila > Rhyacophila brunnea. The sequence goes on along the minus strand of NW_028232784.1, from coordinate 927,602 downwards.
TTATTTGTGAATTCTTTGCGCGATTCAATATACCCAATTAAAGAGAAAATATTGAAAAATTTGGTTAAAAAAAATAGGGATTCAAGCAAAATTCATGTTGCTGAAACAAAAAAGGAAATATCAGGGGAAGTTTTTACAAACAATACCAAGTTAAATAGAGAAGAGGGTGTGCGAGAAACTGACATTTTTCAATCAAATTTTTATGCAACGAAAAATACAGCAAAAGAAAATCATTCCGACGCAAGAAACAGGAATTTTACAGAAAGAAAATTTTCGCATTTATCGCATTTAAAAACAGAAAATATTACATACTCTAAAATAGTGAGCCAAGGAATAATGAACAAAAACATAGAGAAAAAAGAAGCTAAACTAGAGAACACTGACAATGTTGACAAATATCACGAACTAGCGGGTCTTTTTTTTAAGCAAGTGCATAACCAAAGATTGGAACCCATCGTAGCACAGAAGACATCAAATGATAGCATAAGTTTTGATGTTGCTAGTGAAAGTAATATAGAAAACAAAGGTCTAGTGACACAGCCACATATTTTATTCAACGATAGAAAGCCATCCGAATATAATGATGTTCCTTCATATGGAGGTACAGAAAATTGCTTGCCAAGATTTATATGGGACCTTGAAATGTGTTCCTATAAAAATACAAATTTTCCTTTCGAATGGTCCGAAGAAACCAACTTCGCCCACCCTATAAGGTGGGAGTTTGAAAATTCGCAAAAAATTGATGATAGGAATTCAAAATACCGCAAAGAACCAGAAGAGGAGGATTCATTATCAAAGTCAATACTATTAATATTAGACAGAAATGTGATTTGAGTGAAAATCAAATTTTATTTACGTAGGAAGATCAAAATATAGCTAATAATGTATTTGCTTTGAAGAAGTTGTATTATTTTTGTGATTATGTGAAAAAGAGTCTAAAATCTACATTTTAATCTGATAATAAGAAAGAATCAAATCATAAAATGAAATTTAAACAAAGAATAAAATCTATTTAAAAAAACGAAAATTTTGGGTCCTAGCTTATTGATAATTTTATATTCTCATATTTGAGAATGAAATGTCTTTTTATGACCTAAATTTTTATCAAACAGATTTTTATTTATTTATGGGTTATATTTCTTTTTATTAATTTTATCAACTTAGACGTGGTCAGCATATTGGGAATATTGCACAACTATTTGATGTATCTTTTGTCACATTCCCCTGATTTTTCATTATCAACTGCTCTTCTTCTTCTCTCGAATGAGATGAGTAATTTGTCTTGCGGAGTGTGAGAGCTCGGATGTATGCACATACTTTTCCTATGCTTTTCAACTCCTTGACTTATTTTTAAGGGATTTTGTGGCCACCCCATCCCAAGTTATTACATTGGTATTATTCTTATTTTACATTTTTAAATAAAACCAAGTTTATTTGCAAAGATGACATACTTCTTATTTTTTTATTCTAAATTTCAATATTGTATTCAAGGCTAGTTATACATTTTTAATAAACGCAATCATATTTCTTTTTTATCGTATAGAAAAATCCCTGGTCTATTTTTTTGATTAAAATATCTGTTTTTATTTTGATATCAACCCTTATTTCAGCATTTTCGTTTTTGCATATCTTCTGTACTGAGTTAGGTCTGATATTTTTGGTTTTCTTAAGGTTTTATTGTCTTGATAGGAGGAAATGAAGACATCTTATGATTTTATTGTGCTTTCGGGTGTAATCATGTTCATACATTTTCTTGCATCTTGTTGCAAGATGATCAATTATTTTCATGGCTTCATTACAATGTAGGAATTTTATCTTCTCACCGTAAAACACATTTCTGTATTGATTAAAACAGAATTTTTGTTCTTCATTTGTTTTAATGTTGCCGTCTTTTATCCATCTTGATGATCCAACACTATCAACTATGAATTATTCTTGGGTTTAAAATTTTTTTGATGTATGTTTTTCTTTTATTTTACACGTTAAACTTTCTTGCTGATTTTTCTTCAGTGTCTCGAGATCGGTGATTTTTACATGATATTTATTCTATAGATACCCTTCAATTGGTGATAGATGTGTCTTGTTATCCTTTTCCACTTTTAATATTTAAGCCCTCCTCGGTGAACTGTTTTTACAGTTTTCAAGCAAATTTTTTAGCTGGTAGATTATCTTCTCGGCTTTAAATTCAATATTAAATAGCCTATGTTCTAGTTAATTTCTATTTACATATAATCTTTGTTTATTATAGGCTAGAGCTGAAAAGAAATATCGCTTTTAATATTTATTATATTGTCATCAAGTAAATTGCATTCTGTAGGTTCTAATTTTAATACTCCCGAATGGTAATTTATGTGTGATGTTGAATTTTCATATGTGGGTTTTAATAAATTTCCGACATTTTATTTAATCTTACATAAATTTATTATTCGATTTGGTATTTGTTCTGCAATTATATCCATAGTTTCAAAATTTTGCAACATATTTTCATCTAAATTACACCAAGATATTTATAGGCTCCCATACTTCAATAAATATAGCCACATCTGCGCATATTTCATATATAGTGGCAGGATTTATTTTTGTTTATTTCAAAGCCTACTGTATTAAAGCTGGAGTATGTTTCGTTCGCTATGAGTTATAGTATTTCTGGAGTTTTTATTTATTAATTCGAGGTCTTCTATAAAGGTAGGTGCTTTGTTGTATAGGAGTTTACATCGTTAATTACTCTTACCCCTGGAAAGTGTTCATTTTATTTTATTGCTTAAAGGATAAATGCATAAAATAATAATAAAAAGTAAAAGACTGTCTCTTTGTAGTATTCCTTTACATATTTTTCATACATGATTTCTTCTCTATGCAAACTTAAATATTTACTTCATTTGCTTGTAATCTTTATTCTAAAGAACGTAATCCATTCTGTAGATTCAAGTTTTCAATACATTCATGCAAGTAGTTATGCTATATAGACTATTTTTCATTTTTTACATAAATCCACGGGGTATATGGATTGTTTAAATTTTCTTTATAGTATCGCAATATATAATTCGACTTGTTTAATTGCTCCGTTAGCGCCAGCTTATTCCTACCTTATTGTTTCCCGCAGCATATATACACGACTCCACCCCATATTGAAATTTTTATAACTTTTTTTGTCGTTAACTTTTATAAAACGCACATAAAAGTGATTATCTTGAATTCATCTCATATTTCGACATCTTCTTTTGGTATAAGATATGTTTTATTTAGGTCCAAACCATTCACTCTGATTTTTATTTTCAAAACATTAATCCGATATATGAATTTATCAAGGCCCGTCATCTTTTTAATAAAGAAATTACAGATTTCATCTGGTTCAGCGGCTTTATAGTTCATTAGTGATTTTATTTCGTTATCAAATTCAATCCTGTTATTATGCTTTGTTTTCCTGTTTTTGGATCGGTAAGGATGGGTATAGATAAAAGTTTTAATTATTTTTGGTGTGATTTTCTTACATTTTCCCATATAAAGATCCAAATTTGATTCATTTGTTCATTTGACACTTCGATTGTTAAATTCTTGTATACCATCAACCCTCAATAAAAAAATCTTCTATTAAGCGCAAAGAACTTATTTTCTCTGTTAAAGTCACATCTATTTTTATACAGCTCTCTCATTTTTTTATAATACCCTGATTTTTTCTGTATACTTAGTAAAACATTTTTTACGATGATAGTCTATTTCTAAGATCATTTCAAATTTATCGCGTCTTTTTCTTGAATTTTGACCAACTCTTTACTGTTTTTGCAGCTTTTGTTTTTTTAAAATTATCGTCCATCTCTTATTCTTTAAAAAGCTCAACTTTTTCCCAAATATTTCCGTTTTCTTTTATCGGTTTTTTTGTGGGGCGTTTGTAGGTCTTTAAGCGTTTTGAAGCAAGACTGCAACATCGAGATATTATTCAAATTTTATATGAATGAATGCTCCCATTATTCTCAAATATTGTTCAGTGAATATTAGAGTTAACTTTTTAGCATGGTAATATTTTGTCCTTTCAAATTCAGCTATGTTTGTCTTTTTCAGCTTTCGTATATTATATTAAATTCCCATAAAATAAGCGAATCGATTATTCTCGCTAATTTTAAAATGGGATAATTTATTTAATTCTGTTCTTTTGGTTTTTTTGACGTTTTCAATTTTAAATCGTTTGACATCCGACTTTTTTCCATCATGGTTCTTTAGTATTTATATCGCTCTACTTTTTCGTTCCTGTTGGGTAAATTACATCGTTATTTGTGATAGTATATTTGGAGTTTCTGCCACTTGAAGCGTGGCATAAAATGGAAGCGAATTCGTATTGCCGCATAGGCATCTGAACCCATTCATCAAAAGAAGGTGACGTCGATGTTTAAGTCGATACTAACTTCGCATACTTTTATGATTTTTTCAATGAGTATAGCGCATGTTATGATGCTTCAGCATCTTTTTGATCGGTTAAAGTCGCAGTTTTGCATGATTTGTCTTTATAGTGCACAGCTTCAAATTTTTCTATAAATCCATATATAGCATTAACATTAATATAAAATTTTACAAAGTAATAATAAAATTGATCATTGATGAATTATTAGATAATATTATATTTTTACAGCAAAAAAATAGAATAAAAAGTAATAGGATAGTATTTAAATCATGGGATAGTTTTTTTTTAAAGAACAAAGTAAAAGACATTTAAAAAATAAAAATCACTGTTTTTTCGCCTAATCAGATATTTAACACTTATTGCTTGATTTTATATTCAAAATAAAAACATTATGTTATGTAAAATATCTAAATAAATATTTTTATACAAATTAATCATAATACTAGATGACAAGAATGGATTAATTCGATTCTTATTTTTACTATACGTATTTTTTTTATAAACTAAATCATGATGATGTAAATTGCAAAAATTCTGAGAAATCATCACTGATGCAGTTAAATTTAGTAGTCCATAATCAACACCTATGGTATTATCATTGCAAGAAAATATTCTTAGTTATATATTCATATAATTTAATAATCATTACAAAATCCAAAAGTTCTATATTTAATTTTTGATTTTAATTTATAAATTTTCGGTATATATATCTATTTATATTTGAAGACATCAGATAATATTCCAATCAAAGTATTTCCATGGACTTGAATTCATGGGTTTTCATAATGAAGAACAATACTTGAGTTTTATGCCCCTAAAATAGAATTATAGTCTTCATATTTTTTTTGTACCCAGGAGGCTTTTTTATTATATTATCTAACAGCCGTGGATGATTGTTTATCAAGTTCATGCTCTAAATTCGAAAAATGGTGTTACTTATATAGAAAAATCACGCATAGACTACAAAAATATAAACTGATATATCTTTGGAAAAATTTTAGCTTGGCTCATCAGCTATTTTTTATCAGCAAGAAAATTATATAAATTATATTTGAATATAATCATACCTATTTTTATATTTAAACTTAGTTAGATCATAAAAATATAGCATGAGCTTATTTAAACAAATGCATATATTAAATATAAAAAAAATTCATCTTTGTTTAGCTAAATAAATAAAGCCTTACGATGTTTTTTTATTACTCGCACAATACCGTTATTGTGTTTTTATTTTTATATATCCCCTGATAAATATAAAATGATCTTTCGAAAAAAATTCATATTGTTCAATTTATTTTATAAAATAATTAACATGAGAGTAAGAGGAATGAATACGGAAGATCATAATGGAAAAGAAGAACAAAATAATATAAATTTACAAGTAGATACGTTTGATGAGAGTAAAATACCATGCCTGATGTGTCAAATAGAACTACAAAATGTGACAAAAAAAGATTCATATTATGATAATATGATTTTTGAAATTATTAATTCTATTAAAGAAGACAGTTCGGTAATAAATAAATCTGAGCATAAAGAAGCAGTTAAGCCAATAGATACTTATCATTATGAAACATCAAATTCATATTTTTGTATTGATTGTTCCCATTTATTAAGAATTAAGTATTTATTAAGTAATTTAAGCGAACTTAAATACTCCAGTGATTTTAACCCGAATACTTTGCTAAATAAACATGATATATCATGTAAAAAAATGTTTTTATTCGAATCAGTCGAGCTCAATGTCGCAAAAATAAGAATTCTACACAGTAAAGCTGTCAAAGCTGAAATTAATTCTGTCAAAGAAAAAAAAAAGATTTCCAAATTGAACACATTGCTTGAAATAGCCAATAAGATTGAGAAGAAAGTAAAAGAACTGGAATCTATCGAAAAATTATTAAAAGAATGTGAGACTCTTTTTATAAGAAATAATCAAAAAAGCACCAAAAAATAATATTAATAAATATTCTATCCAGTGACACTTTTTTATGCATAAAATTTAAAAAATATTCTAAAAGTATACATTTTAAAATACATACATACCTTTATTTCACATATTCTAAAACAAAAAAGTTATTCTGCATATTCTTTCCGTGAACGATTTCAAAAATCAAAAATCAATAATTTATAAAATTATATTATTTTCAATCATTAAAGTGTTGACTTTGACAGAATATCACTATTTATGAAATGATAAATAGAGTGTTAATGCGTCTTAAATTACGCTTTAGCGGCAGAAACAATATTTAGATGTGCGAAAACATATCACAAACCAGTAGACTGTCTTAAATCACACCGCATATATTTATGATTAATTCAGCAGCTATGATTTATGCTAGTAATTTTCCCTAAAATAACAAATTACTACGTCCCTTAATATCAAAATATTTGTATAGAAAAGGTATATATGTTCATATTGCTACTTCACGTGCAAAATTCACATGTTTGACAAAAATCAAAACTAACCTAGCAGCATGGCTGTAGAAAAATTTTTAATTGAAATTTCGATTCGAATATATATAAGAATCAAGATTTCATTTTTAAATGATTTTATAATCTATTATAAAGGGATTAGAAATATATAAAAATCAATTCTTTGACCTCTTATGCAAAAAATCGTTTATCTTAGACAAATAGCACAATTTTTGTATAGTACACATATTTTACACGACTAAGCATATTACTGCTTAATTTGTACTAAAAAAAGTTAACTTATAAGCATGAAATATTGAATATATAAGAATAATATTTATTTTTGTAATTTAGGGCCGGGCTATAAAAATATCTAATCAAAATAAGATAACGTTTAATCTAGAAAAATTTTTATATGAGCTGCGGGAAATTCATGAATAATAATCTGTGTATTGACCTTCTAAATATAACCACTTCAGCAGAATAAACAATTATTTCCAAAATAGTCAATATATAAATCTAAAAGAACTAACTCTAAACTGCTCTCTAGTCTATATTCAAAAGCCTTGTAGTTTTAAACACATAATACACCTTTATAATTATAAAAGGTCAGTACAGATGATAAATATTTGAATTCTTTTTGAGTATATTTTTACAACTTATATATCCATCGGATAAGCGGGATGTTACAGTAACTTGACATTTAATATAAAATTTAGCGCAATCTATATCATAAATCACATATAATATTCGAAGTTTTGGATTATATTTAGAATTTTGAAGTAAATATGATGGTCTAATGGTAGGTTTAAATCAAGTTTTAAGAAATATACAAAAAAAACCTACGTGATACAAACACAAACTAATATTTTTTCGGGTGATTTATATTTAAGATTTAAAATTATCATTGACAAAATGAACCTTAAAATAATACAGGCTTAAGTAAATTATAAAATTACGGTATACTATATTAAATTACGCGTAAAATTTCATATATGTGTTTTTTTGTTGCGACAATGTAAAGCGTACAAAAAGAAATACTTTTTAGTTTGTAATACTAAATTTGCAACTTGTAATTCAGTTTTCTTTTTTTAATTTAAATATATTTTCGTAATTCACTTAACTTTTTGGATGAATAATGCTTGTCAAAATATCTCGAAAATTTTCGCGACTAAGTTTAACTTGGTTGGTTTTTTACGAAGCTGTTTACAACAATGCGAAATCATTTCTTTATAATAGCAATAAAATTTTGTTATTGTTACCTTTTCATAGTTATTCTGGATTAAATGATTATATTTTAAATTTATAAACGCTTTTAAAATATTCATTATTATTTATTTGTGGGTTAATTTTATTTTTATTGATTTTATCTATTAGACGTGTTATGCGTGTTGGGAATATTGCACAACTCCTTGATGCATTTTTGAACCCTTCGCTGATCTATCTTCATCAACTGCTCTTCTTCTCTCAAATGAGATGAGTTCAAGTGTCTTGCGGAGTGTGAGAGCTTGCATGTATGCTTCTAATTCGTCCGGTATTTTTAACTCCTTAACATATTTTTTATGATATTTTGTGACCACACCATCCCAAGTTATCACATATGGTATTATTCTTGTTTTACATTTGTAAATTAAATCCAGTTCATTCGCCACTGTTTCATACTTTATGTATTTTTCATTCACAACTTCAGTTAAGTTATCAAGGCTAGTATTACCTATTTCAATCTACGCAATCATATTTTTTTTTATCGTGTATAAAAATATCAAGTCTATTGTATTTGTTCAGTATTTCTGGTTTTCAACCTTTATTTCAGAATTTTCGTTTTTGCTTATCTTTTGTACTGAGTGAGTTCTGATCTTTTGGATTTATTAAATTTGTATCGTCTTGATAGGAGGAAATGAAGACATCTTACGATTTAATGTTTCTTTGCGTATAATCATGCCTGAAACTTCCTTGCATCTCTTTTTGATGTGATCGATTGTTTTCATGGCTTTGCTACAGTGTGGGCATTTTAACACGAATATCATAGTGTTTTTTTGATAAAATTTGCCCTGAGGAAAATGTGTTTTCGGCTTTAGAACTCAAATATGATTATACATTCAGAAACTTATTGAGTATGAAAAAATACAACTAATGCCTTTGGAAAAAAATTACAAGTTATGGCCGCAAATTCGTTAATTTTCTATGATAAAAATAATATTGTCGTATTTCCAGAATTGTATGTAAAAAATCATGCACATCCTAAAGTAAAATAAAAGTATATAATTTTTACTCTTTTATATGTAAAAAGAATGCATAGCAGATATAGTAACAAAATTAGTAAACTATTTGCCTAGTTTTTATTTTTTTTTTGCTTTTACACACTAAAATTTATTTTATACAGCCTATATTATACGGAAAAAATAACCCTTACATAAATTGTTGTATTTTCTTTGCTAGTATAAAGTTTACAATAAAAAATTTGAGCATATAAATTCACAATTTTTTTTGCAATAATCTTGTTTACCATGAATATTTTTGCTGCGTTTAAAAGACTATTTGAAAGATTAGTTTTGTACACATCTAAGCTTAAATATAATCTAATTTTTTTTGATGGAATCATCATGCCATAAAATCTTATATCTAGTAATCATATTCTATTTATCTGCACTTTTTAAATTTTATGGATGATTTTTTCTAACTTAATTCTATACCATAAAATATTTATAATTTATGAAAAATGAGTCTGAAAATTTATAAATCTGTAATTTTCGTTTGCCAACAGCTGCCATATTTTTCGATTTGACTTTTTATATAAAAATTAGATTTCCTTAAAGGCATTTTATTAAGTGAATTTAGATAATTTTATGCCAGTAAATCAACATATACCATCTAAAATAATGCAAAAAAATATATAAATAGTAATATATAGCGTTAGTAGTATGAATTAAGTTATTAAACTCAGAAGTATATTTGCCAATGTATCATTATGCAATCATATGCGATATAAGTATCTAATATTAAGTAGCATAATTAGTTTAACACATGAGAATAATATTATTCCTAAATATTGTCAGGTAATTATCTTTTTCATTAGATTCGACTGATAGAGAATAGATTTTAAAATAAATTCGCTACAAATGATAAGATGCAAAACCTTTAAAAATATTTTCTGTGGAGATTTTAACAATTATTTGGGCATCAAAGACGGCATTTTTTGTGTATATATATATCTCAATGTGCAAATTTTTTTTTTGGGCATACAACATGTAGATTCATAGAAATAGACATTTATTTCGATTATAAGAATAGATTTGTACCTTATAAATACTCATTACTAAAAAACATGAACAACATAAAAGAGTTATTAGTCAAAACAAAAACGATTTGCAGTAAAAAATATTTTAATATGCTGCATCATGTCTTGGCAAACAACTCTAAGAAAGGTGTGCTTAAATACATAAAATTTGAAAAATTTAAATATATTTTACAAAACATTAAAAGACGATTTTATAGTCAATAACATATTAAAACAACTCTTTATAGAAATTTGTTTATCTATGAGCTTTACATTAAACAATGGTTTTTTTTTCAAAAATGGACGCAAAAAAAAGAATGATTTGATCTGATTTATATTTAAAACAGCAAAATTGGCATTTAAACAGCATGTAATTATGTATATGCCATCTTATTATTTGATTTTTGTTGTTATACCACCCTTATTATGTAGAAGAACTATTATATCGACTGAATAGGTTAAATATAAATTAAAAAAAACACAAATGCATAATACAACAGTTTCAGTATGATTCACCAAATACGTAATCAAATTCGGTAGTTTTATAAAAAAATATGTCTTTGAAGTATAAACTATAGTTTTATGGTCAATTAGAAATATTTTACGTTTTCACGGATAAAAAAACCTTCAAAACGCATAATATAAAGGTTTAAATTATAAAAACACCCGTTGATAACAGAGAATTAAAACTATCTGCAATGTATCTTTTATATATAATCAGCTAGATTAATATTTATAATCGTAATTTAAGAAAAAAAATGCAAAAAAGAGAATCTAAACATGAATGAATATATTTTAATACTTATGATTCAATAAATTTCACAATCTTTATAATGTAACATAAGAAGTTTTTTTAAGATTTATTGATTGAAATCATTGCATCTAAACATATAAAAGACATATGAAATAATAAGATTAAAAATGTAGAGTGTTATTTCATTATCCAAAAATATACTTGAATACTATTTTTACCCAGCTTTCTTTACTTCTATTTTCAAGATCAGAAACAAATAAAGATATCAGTAATCTGAATGACTTGCCTCCAATGGGCATAATGATATCTATTTTTTTCTCTCAAAAACCAAAATTTTTGCCTGTAATACGTTTTCATGCTTCTCTGAAACCAATATTTGAAAATGAACTTACATGATTTCATGTTAAGTCTAATAAAGATAGGTAAAAATTATATATAACAGATATTTTTAAATATTTCTATTGATTTTATATATTTCTAATAGTACTTCAATTTTTCAGATGGGATGATAATTTATTTTTTACGTCAAACTATAAATTTTATTGTTTTTGTTGAAAACCATTTTTTTGAGATGTTATTTTTGGTAAACAGATATATTTTTTAGTTAAATTATAGTAATAACATTGATAGGCACAAAATTTTACCTCTTATAAATTTATTTGCTATTTAAAGAAATATCAAAATTAAAATTGATATTTATTGAATTATCTTATTTCAAATGTTATTTTAATACCACTATTAGCATATTTTTAGCATTTTAATTATATGTGAATCTTTTCATTTTGTTAAAAAATTCGATTTTTATCGCCAAATGACAAAAGATGTTTAAAGCCACATGTTTATTATATGATTTGATACACACAAGCTTTAAATATGACAAAAACCAACATTTTAAACTCATTGAGAAAATTTATCTTTTAATTTTCCTTCTTGTTGGAGAGTTTCGCTTTTTTTTATATAAAATGGAGTTGGAATGTGTTTATTTTAATGTGTAAATCAATCATGTTTATGCCTAAAAATATTCTGCTTTTATTTACTTTTAAAAATAAAATTTCTAAGTTATAGAATGCAATGAATACTTGGACCAATTCATGAATGAAATCAGATCAAATACACAGGAAATCCCTTTTTAGAAAATATTTCCCCGAGAATTGATGTTTTTTTATTTTTATCATGATATAGATAGATATGATTTCTTAATTTTGTGTTTTAGATCTAATTTGAGTTTTTTCTTTATATAAACCCCAAAAAAAATTATAAATGATTTAAATATAAAATTTAGGGGTCTTTTTATATAATAGCTGTAGGTCTTTATTATTTTAAGGTATTAACGCTTTAGATTCTAGATATTTAGATGGAAATCCTACTTCCACTCTCATACTAAATATAATTTTAAATGAATTAATTTTTGAAAAGTATAAGGGGAAGTAAATCATAAAATTAAATATGTAATAGATATTATGGTTATTAAAGAGTATTCAATAAACTCATCTCAAACTATCATTCTACTAAATCATTAAAATTTTAAACATAAAAAAATTTGAAATCATGATTATGCGCAATCATTCTAAACGAAAAAAAAAACAAACAATACAACATCATTTATGGTAATGTTTTGGAATTAATGCCATCAATCGAAATAGTAATTCAATTTCTAGATAATATAGAGGTTCGAATTTCGTGAAATATTGAAAGATTCACGACGATATAAATTTTTTTGATGTGATCGTTAAATGGAAAACTTCTGAATATATAAGGGTATCCGACAGTTTTATTCAATCAAAATTTCAAATATTGTATATTTAATAAAGCCCAAAATATACCACGTGCCTTTTAATCCAGTGTCTAAACATCTTATAACCCAATTATAATTCTGACCATTTGGCACATTTACTAACTTTAAAGTGGTGTATCTAATACCATAACACCACCATAAGAAGTTTTTGTTAATCAGCGAAAAAAGTAGTTAGGCTTTCGCTGGTTATATATCAACAGAGAAAATCCCATGTAATGTACTGGTGATGTTTTAGTAGTTTAAATATATTCACAAATTTTCAATTTAAATTGATGGAAGATTTGAGTCCTTAGCACGAAAAAGCCTTGAATAAATTTACAAGAGAAAATATATGCCGCCCAGTTGCAAGAGATGCAGCAAACAATGGAAGACCGATCTAATGTAAAAGAAAACATATAATATTTATATTTCGTTCATATTGAAATTAAGCCCATTTATTATATTATAAAATTAAGTTTCATATTAAAATTAAAATTTGGTATGAATATGATATTTTCATGCAGCGGTAATCCGATCGACATGGCCATTTCTAAAACGTTCATCTTTTTTGGCTTCATATTATGTGTATAACAAAAAAATGGATATTTTTATATATTTAGACATAGAATCTTTTTAGTATATCTGTTTTTAATTATCTCAAGCTTTTAATTTGATTCATTTTTTACTAGGTAGATAGCCATAGTGAAACTCGCATGCGCTGTTTGGCTGTGCATCTAGAATCGCACGGGTAAGATCGCGCTGAACTTATTTAACCATATTTAAGATTTATAAAAAGCAAGATTTTGGACTTTATCCTATATTTTCGACACAATTTTTTATTGATATTGTGAAATATCTTGCTCTGAAAAATTAAATTTAAAAAAAAAGCATCCAATTATAGGAGAAATCCGGCGGATGTAATTTAATTATAATATCCATTGTTTAACATTCTTTTACTTTATTTATATCATATGACTATGATTTGGTTTTTGAATTTTATATTTTCATAATTTACACATAGCTTTTAATGTCCAGTTAAAATATTATTTGTGGATCGCTTTCATGAAATTTAACTTATCAATTCAATTTAAAAAACCTCATTAGAGCAGTAATTTTATCTAAAAAAAGAATCAGATGTAATCGCTTTCCAAAAAAAATTTATTCGAGATAGAGATTTTATAAAAACTGTATTGTATTTTCCAATTTAAAATTTTAATGACTCATATATAATAATGTAAAATTTTTAATATCATATTTAAAGAAATTCTTAATACTATATAAATAGAAATTCTTAAGTTTAATAATTTTTACGAATAGAAAGATTATTTGTTTTTTCTGTAAAGGTATATAAGTTTTTATTCTTGCTTATTTCGATATTTTTAATAGAAAGAATAAATTTATGTTTTTTTAAGGTATTTGCTGTCAAAAGTCATATCTCAAAATGTAAAATCATAATAATATATTTTATTAGAATCATTTTTGATTGAAATTTTACCCCGAGAAATCTTAAAAGATGAAAAAAATAACGATTGAAACGGCATGCAAAACTCTATTAGACCAATTTAAATTTATTACAGATGATATAAGATACATGATTGATTACAATACTAGTGGAGGTAAAAGAACAAGATCATCACTATTCCTATATAACTTTTTAAATCTTAATCCAAACCATAACCTTATGGAATTAGCTTACATAGTTGCTGAATGTATTGAAATTTTGCAAGCTTCATTTTTAATTGTGGATGATGTAATGGATAATTCAACTGTAAGACGCTCAAAACCTTGTTGGCATCTTGTTAAGGGAAAAGATGCCTTGAAAGATAGTATTTGGCTTATTTCATTTATATTTTATTCTATTTGTGCTTATACCAAGAAAATTGAAAATTCTGGTCAGGAAGTTATATATAATGGTGCCAATGTCAGTTCAAAAATAATGGCGAAGCATATTCGATACAATGTTTTAAAGTTTTTTAATCGGGTTATATTAATAACATGTATTGGACAAACTCAAGATTCTCATAAGCCTAGGATACAAAACTGGGCTGATATCGAAATGAAATATACCTATGATGACTATAAATCAATATGTATTGGGAAAAATAGCTTTTACACCTTTATTTTGCCATTAAAAGTGGGATATATTCTTGATGGAAAAGAAAATTTGTATTCTGAGAAATTACATAATGCATTGTGTCTAATGGGGCTTCTACATCAGATGATTGACGACTTTCTGAACTTCTTCCCGGAAATAAGCGGTAAGACCGAATCAGATATAAAAGAACGAAAGTTGACATATTTTATGTGTAAGGTTGTACAAAATGGAGAGGATTCGATCGTTTTAAAATATTTAAAGGATTCAGAAAATAATGATGAAAATATTTTGAAGGTAATAAGGCAAAAAATCGATATATTTATTAAGAAATTTAATGAAGATAAAAATGAAGTTATTCAAAAAATTAAGTCCCTAAAAGAAGAGCATACACAAGATTTAATTGAAAAATATCTGAATACATTGCATAAATAAATATAGGATTCTATTTAATTTTTTTGTATTATATAAATATAATAATTTGATATTGATGTTCGATTTTAACTAGGGGATGTAATACTGAAACACACATTATGATATTGATTTTTATTCTGATGGTATTTGATTTCGGCTTTTTAAAGTTGTTCAAGCTAAATTTAGATTGCTCATAGAGCATATATCGCTGATGCTTCTTTCCACCTCATCATATTTATAATCTTACTCGATGTATCTTGTTCTCTCAAGACTTATTAAGACAAGATTCTTCGTTAATCTTTTTGTTTGTCCGTGTGCTCCCGCTATAGTTTGCATTTCAAACTCCTTAATATACGACTTATGGTATTTTGTGGCCGAGTTTTGTTATTAAAAATTTATTATGGTCAATTTATTCAGATTACATTAAATCTATTCAAAAAAATTTATAGATACTCTTTAAAAAACCAAACATTTTCCCCTTTTCACCTTCATATATTTATAATCTTATCCATCGACCTTTTTACTCATAAAATTTTCATATCAACACCTTTATTCGACCATATTGTTTGTACAAATGCTTCTATTGACATTTTATGACTTAAGTTACTATTTGTGCTCAGCATTTTTAAAATCAAATAGATTTAATGGGCAGTAAAGCACATTTAAATGACTTCTTATTTTTAAAATTAACCAAACTTTCCTTACTTTTTATTCTGTTTCAGTAATATGATTGGGTTTATCTTTTTACTATGCTCAAAATATATACTTGTTATATCTATAATTCATTCTGATCACCGCTAGTTCGTTTTCATATTTTTTTACTGTGTGACTTCAGATTTTATTTGATTATTTTAATGTTTATAACTCTTTAATTTTCTTATGTTTCTGCATGTAGTCTTTCCATAATAATTTTTCTAAGCGTAATTATGCGACTATATGATATAGAACTCTTTAGTGTGTTGTCATGTCGACATTTACATGATTTTTTTTCATTTGTCGTGAAACAGAGTTTTGCTTCTTCTTTTGATTTTATTTATCTTTTTGAACATCTTGAGAACCCTGATAAAAAAATTTAGGTGCTTCTATCTGTATTCAGAAGGTTTTTGTAATCTATTTTACACATAGATGGTTTATATTTTTCTTTTATTGAGATTTAATGCATATTTATTCTAGGTTATGCTATATATAAGATACCACTAGTTTAGTTTTAATTTTTTTGTTCATCATCTTATATTTTATTTATTATAGCATTTTTTAGATGTTCCAAAATGTGTGATTTGAGCCTTATTAAACAGCAAATTATTTCTTCGATAAAAATAAAATGGCAGATTACTTGTTTTACACCCCTCCTTATTAAAAAATATAATTTTTTTAACCTGATCGTAAAAAATTAGATTCGTTTACTAGAACCCACGTCATACCATCATATATTTAAGGAAGTTATATCGTTTCTACCAAAGTAGCAGCTATATAGGGCTTTTATGATATTGCATAGAAAGTTGAATCATCTAGATGAATCATATCTGATGTTTTAAGTTCTATTTTAATTTTAGATTCTTTAAATTTTTCATATCTTTGCTGTGAAATTAATCTATGGGCATTTATAATCCTCTAATATTATAATTTATAAATTCACCTACTTACTTATATCAGATTAAAATATCATCTGTACATCGCATCACGTGTTTCTGTGTCATTTCTATATTTTTAGTTTCAGGTAATATAATACAACTAATTCTACCTTATTTTATAAATTTGTGGTCATAATATACATTTACAAGCGTTAAAGCATTAATAAATAGAAATTCTTTTGTTATTTGAAATCATATTATTTTTATACCGTTTTTGTGTAATTTTTTGTTGACCACTCTGTTTTCTGAATCAATACATAAAACAAGAGGTGTTGGTGATAAATATCAACACAAAATCCACTATTTTCTATACGTTATTTTTTATATAAATATTGAAATTTTTTATCTGACTCATCATTGCATTATAAACTTGTATATCTACTCTAGTGGTAAAATTTTTGTATAATTATATATTCATTCAAAGCCTTTGAATATAAATACACAAATCTCGTATTTTGTAATATTTATTTTATATTTAGAGTTAATGTGCGCTTGCTACTTGAGTACTTAAACATGAAATTTCATATTAATTTTCTGATAAGAAAATGATATTTAAAAATTATAGTCATTAAACCAACGTCATCATTTTTTATATAAAATTTAGAAAAATTTTTCGAACAGCTTTTATCGCTGTATCGTTTTCTATTTATAACATCATTTTTCAGAATGAACTATGCATTTTCTTCAAAAATAAAACATTTACAATCATTTATTATGCGCATCTATAATATGGCAGCAAAAAATTTTCCCTGAAATTTCTAGATACAAATAATACAGAAAATTACTGTTTTATATAGCAAAAAATATTTTAACTTACGTGTAAGTTTTTTTAAATACATGATATACAAGATCAGAAGATATTTTATTTTACAGATTATGCTATTTTTACGTTAAACTTATAGATAAATATCAAGTATATAAATTAAGCATATAAAAGCATTTAATATCTTAGAATCTCGCAAAAAAATTATATTTATGCATTTAAATAAAAAATAATTTTGCTTCAGTCAGATTAAATTTATAAATTTTATGTCATTAAGGCTATGACATACTGTAGTATATTCTATCTTTTTTTTGGTCATTTTAGTTGTTATTAAATATTGTCCTTAGAGGTTTAATTTAGCATTTTCCTGTGCCTTTATTTTTGGCAAAAAATTATTTTGTAGTCCATAATTTATGTAAGCTCATATTAAAAATATTTCGTAAATATTCACACAAGTTTTCGTAAATGTTCACACAAGTTTTCGTAAATGTTCACACAAGTTTATTTAATAGCACACTAGTTTATAAATATAATAAGAACTTTCAACCATTTTTAAATTCAAATTTGATTTTTAGATGAAATTATAATTGTCTGATTGATAAAAAGAAGAACTGCATGACTCTTATCATTAGTGGCGTGACAAGTATTATTAATATAAAAATAGTTGAAAACATAAAATCGAGAAAATTCAGCCTTCTAGAATATGTGCTGTTATTAATACACAAGTGCTGGACAATGATTATACCATATGTTATAACATAGGACGGTGTGGTGACACGATATCATAAAAGGGACCAGAAGTAATTAGATTTCATGAATCAGATTGAGGCATATATACAAATCCAGGGATTGAGAAAAACCCTTGAAAGAATAGATCTCGAAAGAGGAGAGGTATTATAGAAGACTTTGGATAGGAGAAGATAACCAAAAGTATAAATACGCTTTTTGCGCAGGGTTCAAGCAAGTTGTGTCTGAGAAGAAAATCTGAAATTACTGTAAATTAGTTAAATAAATAAAAAATTCTTTGATTTGCTGATGATGGAATAAAAATATTTTCTGATTTGTGATTCTTTCGTTGATCATAAAATTTAAATCATAAGATCAGATTATTTATCAAATTTAAAAGTTTCTGGAAATAAATAAAAGATGTGTTTTAGGGGTAGAATATAATGTAACAATTATCTTATCGCAATGATAATTCTCCCTATCCAAGATATTTTCTTTTATGCGGATATATAAAGAAAAACTGTATGATTACTCGACCCAGGCCATAAAAGAATAAATAAAATAAGTTACTGCTTATGATATTCGTTTATTTGAAAAAAATTCAGTCAACTTTAGAAATATAAAATTTATTCATGATTTGTTATATAAAAACTATGATTAAAGCTAATTAAAACGCTTAATCGGTAGAAAGATAGTGCAATTTTTATAAAAAAACCAAAGGATTTCAAGTGATTTATTATATTCTGAAATTTAGGCCTACATTTTACGATTCTATATGATGAAAAATTTATATAAGGCTAGATTTTTAGGCTTTATTATCACATTTAAATCAGTTTTAATAATGAATCAAGTTTGTTTTTTTTTGCTTTCTATTTTGTAATTATAACTGGGAAATATAAAAACCTTTTTATCTTTATTGCTACTTTGCATCATTTAACAATATTATAATTACTGCTGTTAATATATGTGCATCCTTTTTTTATTATTTTATATTTTTTGATATATTTATTAAAATAAAAATTATTGTTATTTTATTACAAAATTAAAACCCTCATTTAAAATTTACTATTGATTATTTATAAATAAAGCGGGTTGGATTTTAGGATCAATAGGTGAGCGGAATCCAATTATGAGCAAAAAATAATTACAAATTTCGTTTGGATAAATGTCTCTTGATAAAGAAGCATAATTTAGGCTTTAAAGAGAATAGAATGCAATGAATCACGCCTAAATATATTCTATGTATTAGTTTGAAATTTATCTTCTACGAATCGAAAAAAAATGTAATAAAAACATGAAGATAACAAAATTATGAATATAGCTAACTCTTGAATATGTAAAATCTTTTATGATATTTTTCTAGTGCATAAATTAGAAAATCACAAATTTATGAAGTCCGATAAAGAAATTTCAGGTGATACCATATGTACTATTATTATGCTAATATAGGTATTTATTAGTATTTTTTCTAATTTTATTCCTTTGATATAAATTTTTTTCAATTCATGCATTAAAATGTCTAGGTTTCAAAAAGACTAAGAATCATGCAATAAATTACAATACTATATCTTAAATGTATGTGTAAATAAATATTTTCGATAAGTGATCCATTATTAAATTTTCCAATTTAAATATTTTTTAAAATCAACCTATAAACATATTATTTAGAACTATGAATTTTTTATATATTTTATATTGTATAAAAAACTCGATGATACGCAAAAAAATAACATTAAAAAATATCTCTAACATCATCACAATTTTACAATTTATAACTTAAAAAATAAATGGTTATTTAATATTATAAAGCTGTTTAAACACTCGCTAAGTTGTGTGAATAATTTAATTTCATCTTAACTTGTTATTACTATTTAGTTTGCCGTATATTTAAATTCTTTATATAACCATTCACGACTTATTTGGTAGTATTCTTTTATTTAAAAATTCTTTTTATGGTTTATGTGCATACAGTTATATCATTTTAAAAGTCTATCACTTTTTACCAATATATGTGGGTGTTTTATATGCTTTACGCAAAATTTCAGTATAATCCTTATTTATTTATACTTTTTTTGCACCAATATTGTTAAAAAGCAAATATATTTGTGGTTTTTATCTTCACCCGTGAGAATACCTGTCAAAGCATACGGCAATTTGCAAAATACGATCACTAAATGATATATCATAATTATTTTTATAGATTCAAAGGTCACGATTTTATATTCCTGCAATTAGTGAGACTAAAACTTAGGGCAAAAAAAAAACAAAAAATATATAGGGATAAACTACCAAGCTTTATATGATTTTAGTATTTATCCTACTATAAAACAGCATATGAAACAGAGAAAATTACAGATAAATACACCAAAATTTTATTATTAATCTGATTTTTTTTTGAACATATAAACACTTTTAAAGAATTTGTATTATGTAACATAAGAAATTTGAAGTTCAATTTTATTTTTCTATGGAATTATATTTCTTAAATTTTTCTTCATTATTTTTGTCTCTGCAGAAAATTTATACGAAATATTTTACTAAAAATATGTTCAGAGGTCATCTCGTGGTTATGAGAGTTTTTATATCAACAAAAATTTTTTTAAAGCTAAATATATAATATATAAAAAAATAAAGAGTAGGAAACTTTAATTGGTATTTAAGATTTTAAGTCTTTTGGTAAATGATGTAAAGTTCCGAAAAAATACGTCGATTTCGCTTTTTATTTCCAATCTTTCAAATGTGTTGATTGTATTCAAAAAAATAATATTTAGAATATAAGTGCAATTTTATAACATAGAAAATATTTTAAGAAGTTTTAGCAGCAATTTAGTAACAACTAATTTTAGTTTAAATTTTGGTAACTTTATTGCTTTTACAAACGAAAATTTCTTATTTGAGAAAATATATGCAAGTATTAAATGTGCTTTCTGCATTAAAGTATATATCAGTTTTTCTTAGATAATTATATTCCATATAAAATCAGTCAATTTTTTCTTTTGTCTTCTTTGCTTCCATTTATTTATACTATTGGCCATTATATTTAGTTGACCCCGTTACCCATTATAATTATGCAAATTTTTTTTATAGCATCTAAAGATTTTTAGAAATGTATTTCCCTGTGTTGCATCTAATATTTATGTTATATTTTCAAACGAACATGCGAGTTCCTTGCATGCTTGTATTGTTAAAATACATTACAAAATGAAATAAAAATCCCTGTGTTGTATATGAAATTATATTTTTTTATGCAAGAAAATATTATTAGTAAATATTTTTCTATTTACATAATTTCGCTTTTTCAGGGCATTTATTATACGTAATAATTAAAGCTACAATGTCTATATGGTCGTTTTAATACTTCAAATCATAAGTAATATAAATTTGTGTTTACTATAACTTCAAGGGGTTGATGTCTGTCAAAATAGTAACAAAGTTGAAATTTGATTATGCGTATAAATTTAATATTCTTCATCAAATAATAACCATTAGATATAAGTATTTTCCATGTACTAATATAATCTTATTTTGTTCACTCAGCAAAAATGAGAAAATTAAACAAATAGAATTAAAAACATTTTTTTTCATTAGCGTTTGTAAATTATTCAGACTTTTTAAAAATTATCAAAATATAATTGAAATTCTAGAGAAACATGTGAAACCTTCAATCTATAACAAACTTAAAAAAAATCTATAAATTATGTAAAAACATTGCTTTTTTTACGCACGGAAATTATTTCATTATTGATTGATAAGTAAAATTTCGAGCGTTGAGATAGAATATTAGTCAAATAAACAACATGCAAGTAGTGTGGATCAAAGTGTTAAATATCAAAAAATTTTGTGATAAATTTTCTAAAATGGATCTGACATGTAATCGGATGCTATTTTATATTATATCTTGTGTGCTTCAAAAAAATATTGCGCTGCAATCGCCTTTTTTTAAATTTCAGATTAATACGAGAAAATTAAATTGTTTGATTTTCAGGGGTTTATATTTGCATTATTTAGTGGTAATGATCTCAAATTAGATAAATGTGATCTTTGGTCCAATATCTTTACATATATTAATATTGTAGAAAACTTTAGCATCTTATAATATGCCAAAATCTTTGACTTTAAATAAAAACCAAACACAAATTTTTCTACGAAAATAAATGCTCATATATAATCATTTTATATATTTTCTCGTGATTTTTTTTATGGAAAGCAATTATATAACTTGATTCTGTTTTTTTTACACAATATACAGATTTTAAATTTTAGTAATTTATTTTTTAAAATCTAAAATTTCCAGCCGTAAAGCACATATTTATGGAATCTCTAAAATTCAAAAATTTATCTTTTAATACTAAAATTGATTTTTTTTAAAGATGTGAACATATTGAATTCAAATATGGTTTTCTGTAAATTTTTAATGTGTGTTTAGATAAATATTCATCATTTAATTATTAGATGTGTCAATGAGTTGGGAATATTCCTAATGGGCTGACTACGCTCCAATAGATATAATTGATAAAAAGAAACTTAACTCATAAATAAAAAAATTAAATTTCTTTATTAAAGAATAGGGTAGATATAAAAAGACAAAAATCAGAGATTAAGGAGTTGGGAAAGCCAATTGAAGCGGAAACATACGCACAAACAAAAGGATTGAGATAAACAGTTGACCTAATAAGTCTTGAGAGAAGAAAGTGGATCAAGAAAGATTGTAAAGATGATAAGGAGGAAGGAAGTATAAACTAAATCTGTCTAAAGAGCAATCATAAGTTTTGCTTGAACAACCATAAAAAGATATAATTCTTTTTAAACCTCGAAAAAAATCAATAATCTATTAAGAAATATTTTTCAAAATTTTTAAGAGCCAGTAATATAGTACAGTTCAGGCCAATCGTTTATTATCAATCATCATATATAGTATTAGATAAATTCTATATACAATTCTTCTGATTCTGTTTTTTTTATATGAAAATTTAATTCAAAAATTTAACATCTAGATCTTGCAGCCTTTCTCATGCTGTTCGATATTACTTCGCGTCTTAAGAATAAGTTTTATATAAATAATATATTATTGAGAACTGTGAAATTTACCATTATTTCTGATTTTACCACATTAAAATAAATGTCTAGTCTATCCAGCACATGGTATCACTGACGATATAAGATCCGGAAAGCGATAAATCAAAGCTTTCAACGTATGTCTACATACTTGAACGATAGAAAACTGAAAAATATTTTAGAATGGTCATACACAAGAGAGTTTGCAGATTATGAGGCAGTAAACTACTTATTCTAAAGTAACTTTATCATATTTACAATTATAAAAGAAATGGCTCCAAAAATAACCATAAACACTCGATTATTTATTATATACTTCAAGATTCAAATGAATTTAAAATGTGGTTTATATGGATTTAAATTATTTTAAATATTGATTGGGTCTATAAATCACAAATAGTTTACTGTATATTACATTATAAAATAGCGGCTTTAGTTAAAATAGAGATAATTTTGATCATATTATATATTTAACAGACGTAATTCTTACAAATTAAGTATATTTTGTTTAGATTTAATCCTATTTAGCAATCAAAAAACATGCATGAAAATTGTTCCTAACATTAAGAGCCTATATTTGAACAAAATAATTACCACATGATTTTATGTATGCTAATTTAATTTTTTGTTTCCGTTGCTATATCGTTAATTTAAAACAAAACAGAAAAAATTAAAGATTAATACCTAAGTACAAATATTTTGAAATTTTATAATAACTTTTATTACACATACATATAGGATATTGGCCCAACGCTATTTTCATTTATGAATTAAATAAAGACACTTTACTAACTTTTTTATTTCCATGCTTCCGATTTAAAATCCTCGTCAGATTATTTCCAAATAATTGTCTTTGGGGTTTTTCACTTTCATTGTTGTATTTTTCATTATGCTCTTTATATAGCTCCGTTACTATAAAATTATTAATAACAAGCAAAAAGTTGTTTGTATCCCATTTTATAAATCCAAAAATATCATTGATTCGGTTAGAGCACTCAATATAGTTTTTTTCCATTCCCTTTGTGATATTGTCAAAATTGTCCTTTAAATACTTTGATTTTTCATGATCGTAGCTAATATTAAAACTATTGAAAACAAAATTACCTATTTCTTGAATATTATTCCGTATTATCTTTTCATATTTTTTGGCATAATTTATAGAAAACTCATCGAATTTCAAGAATTTAGAGTACAGCCCTTCTGGAAACTCAAAAATTTTCATAGTGGAAGATTTTTGATATCTTTCGAAAATATCAAAATAGTTATCAACAATAAGACTTATTTCTCTACTTATTATATGCGACATCTTCATCATCACCACAATATTTTCATTTATAAAAAATTTATCGATTTCTTGTGCCCCTCTATTGATTATTGCTCTCAGTTCCAGTTTAGATCTCTGTATGCTCTCAAAAATCCTCGAATCGATGTCTATTATATCATTATTAAAAATTTCAAATTCAAGGATAGATTGAAAAAAATCCATACTATGTTTTTTCAAGTTAGAAAACAACGGGTCAAACGCCATAATATTGGTAATAAACTGATCAAAAAAAATGTTACATAATTCTTCCCTTGTATAAGACACAATTTTTAGCTCATCTTTGTTGATTTTGTCTGAAATTTTTCTATGGATTGGTTCTAAGTGCCAAGTGTGGTTATTTTGTTCAGGACTAACATTTTTTAGCAAATCAAAAAAAATTTCCGGATAAAAATTATCTATATTAGATTCTTGATCTTCAATAACATTCCTATCTTTCCTATAAGATTTAATTGCGTGTGGGGGTTCAGGCATAGAGCTTTGGCTCTTAAGAGTTGTGAATTTCGCGAAAAGTAATCTTAGTAAAAATTTTTTTTTTAGAAAATACATATCATTATATTTTTTTCTTCTTTAAATAGTATGCTAATTACCCTAAAGCTGATATATATTGAATTTTTAGATGGAATTTATTTTGCCATTATTAGAAAAATTAAATATCTTTTTAAAGGTTTTATAATACCATATAGAGATGAATTATGTTTTGTATTTTACCAATTTAACTTTTTTATGAACGAAAGGAATAGTTTCATAAAAAAAGAAAAATATAGAGATACGATGACATCGAGGAAACATATTATTTATAAAAACAATTTTGATTATAAAAAAAATAATATTTGATTAAGAATCTTCAAATAATTACTACTATAGAGATAATCAATAAGAAAAATTTATAAATTTTTTTGTTATATTTGTGAATAATCCAGCAAGCTTTTTTTGTTTAATAAATAAAACCATCAGTGCATTATTTACTTTTTTTCCGTATTTTTACCAATTTGTTTACAACAGATTAAAGATAGAAGTCAAATTTTTTTCACAAAGATTTTAAATACAAAAAAACATAATACTTTCTATGTTTAAAATGTTTTTTAGCCCTTTAAATAAATGTACACGTAATTTTTTATAAAAAATGGACTCTTTGTCATAGTCTAAAATTTATATTCTTTAGATTTAGGTTTTTTTACGTTTAAAGATTAAAGAACAAGGCATAGATTTTATTGTCCGTAATTCTTCAACTATTCAAAAGAATATATTTGTACATCTTAAAAGACAGCTTAAATATCTTTTTTCGTATTTTAAATCTTTTTTATAATAATTACTTTAAAGAAAAAATTGAAAAAAAATACCAATGGTGTTTCTGTTAGATTAATTTTATAAAATTATTTATTTGGTAAAAACAATAAAAAGAATGTTATCATGTTTATTCATATAACAAAAAAGCAATAAAATTACAAGGAAATCATATTTTAAAAAATTTATGATGGTTTTTGTTAATATTTTAATAAATTATGTAGTAATAATATCAAAAAGGTCCTTTTCGATTTAAAGGGGTATATTAGATAAATAATATAGTTTTTATTGGTGTTATTAGCATAAATGTAGGAAAATGATGGAATTTACTTGAGCCTTATATTTATAGCATATTTAATAAAACTTACGCGTTTTATGTCTTTATATTTGTAGAAGAAATAAAATTTTAAAATCGCTTAAAATTTTTTAATCTAGTTAATTTTTAGAAAATATACTCTTATGATCACCAAAGAAAAATTTTGCAAAAAAAGGAAGGTTTTTCACATATTTTAATAAAAATTATCTTTCAGTATATTAATATCTTTGGAATTCTTAACAAACTTTGTAACTTTTTGTCTTATAAATTTCCACCACTTTTAAATTTTAACAACAGAATAATATGACGCAGCTGTGTACAATCCTATTATTTTTTCATTTTATTAAATTGAGCATTTTTTTTGCACATATTTTTAAAAACTTCAGATCATAATTATCAGTTCATCAAAAATTTTATCACGCGTATTTAGTTATGTGCTATAAACAATTATTTTGATTGTCATATATATCATCTTTTTTTTTGTTCTACAATTCACATACTTCCTTCTTCAATTTAGTAATACTATCCATATATTATTATCATTTATAATATGTTTATTTGGATTATTATGCGAAAATTTTTGGGCCCAAATATTGTGTCTTTTTTTATAGCGTCTTTTATCTTTAAAAAAGGCAGTGTTATAAATTTTCTTTAATCTAAATTTAAATGAACAAAATAATGGTTAATTATTAAGTATCTAACAACGTATAACATCTGGTTTTAAAACCAATTTTACTGAATACTTTGAGGAAATGCGAAATTATATGGTTTTTGATACTTGAATATCGTAATTTATTCAAGTTTTATCAAGTAATTTATATCAAGCAAAATTCGAAAAAATACAAGTACAGCTGCATATACGCAAAAATCAAATAAAAATCGCAAAAATCAATAAATAACAAATAAGGGTAAGATATCATTGCAGAAAAATATTTAAGGCAAAATTTTTAACTAAAAAATTATAACTTCTTTATTTTATCTCTTGTATTGCCCTTAAGACATACAGAGACTCAAAAGCAAGTGTAAGTAAATTAAAATTATCTCATTGCTTTTATATATTTAAATAGTGATTTTTGTATATATATGGGCTTGGCGGTATAAATAAAGTAAAAATTAAAAATACTTAATGGTATTTAAGTTATGTGAATATTTTAGTAACATTAAAATATTTTGGAACTACTAATAAATTATTTTTATGTTTCAAAAGGCAACTGAGTGTATATTACGTTAGATCTTCGCTTGAATACTTTCTAAATTGCCCTTTTAACAAAAAATGAAATGAAACGAAAAAATATATACTACAATCATATAACTTTGCATGAGGAGACTGAAGAAAATGATAAAGAATCATTCTTTCTTAACTTGTTTGGGATATTTTGAATATTGCCCTGATAGAAACAATTACTATGGGGCAGATAGTCAAACGTTTAGCCTAAAATTTGAATCAAAAGCTTTGAATAGGTTACGTAAAAATTTAAGAAATTAGATTTATTGAATAAGATATTATTGGTTTAAAAAATTGGAATTATTGATATTTGGATATTATATGAATAAAATTTGTCAAGAAAATAAATATCAGAAAAGAAGTAAGCAAAATTTTTGAGGACGAGAAAATATAATCGTGATATGCAGATGGTTTTAGAAGAGGATGAAATAAAATTAAATCGCGTTAAATATGATATCGGGCGCAGAGTAGATTTCGTGTGATTAAGAATGGTGGGGAGAAGTGAAAGGGGGAAAAGGCTACTTTTAACAAATAGAAATGATAATAAAAAGATTAACAGATATTATTTTATAAAATTTGGGCATATAGTGTGCATTAACATAGATATGTGTAGAGACTATGCCGATTTTTTTATTATTTTGTTTCAATAATGGAACAGTCAAATATCGTTTTTTTTCGAACCATATATTACGCCTAAACCATTCAATTTAGGCAAATTTGTGCATTTTAAAATCATTATTATATAAAGATATCGAAAATGCAAGAATATTAGATTCTATTTCATTTCCGCAGTGATTTTCACAAATGAAAAATTTAAATTAATCTAATTTTGTAATAAAATATGAAAATCACTTTTCATATGTTTTTTTTGTTAGTTTTGAATCGCATTTACGGCTTCAAAACTTTTAGAGAGGTAAAAAAGTCATGATTTTATTATAAAAAATTATACAGGGTCAATATATGACATGTTGGAGTCCCTATCTCCTTAGAAACATATATTATTTGAGTAGCAAGCAAACGAGGGGTTTTTTTAAAATTTAAATATTCTTTTTTATAGAAGATATTGCAATATGAAGCATGTAAATATATTAATGGGTTATTTGCATGGTTAAGTATTGTGGTGATACTAATATATAAGGGTGCCTGTAGTGCTATAGTAGAATACCTTAAACATCGCTCAAAGCCACGAATAACGTAAATATATTATTTTTAAAAAATTACCAAAATTATATGTCTGGATGAGTAAAACCTTGTAAATTATATTGTATATTTATATGGATTTTTTTAATCAAAATTTTGTTTATATTCTAAAATATCTATGACTAAAAGCGACTTGAAGTTATATGTAATCAGAAATCCTCATAAATGGCTACACAAATCGATCTTTTTCATAAATATTATAAATCAGTCACAATTATAATCTTTTTTATATAGTTTTGATAATTTTGATTTTGTATCTGTATAAATTTAATGTAACCATAATATTGATATTATGCTTTATAAATATTCATTGGCATCGGTCATTCGTAATCATTATGAAAGAGTATTAGTAGCATAAACTACGCAAAATCACCGTAAAAAATTTTATTTATGTTTTCTTTATGGTTTAGTAAAATTGAATAGAACTGAAAGATAAACATACTGGCAGTGGTAGGTGGTTGTAAATAGACCAATAAAATCGCACAATTTGTGTAGATTCATTAAAAAGCTTTAAGTATAATTCTATGCAAATTTATGATGAGTTATATACAAACTGAATTTAAAACAATTAAAAAGAAAATTGCATTATAAATATTACTATTACAGTCAAAGTATATTTTTATAGTCAAAATTCACTTTTAAAATTAATAATATATTGAATTTTCTAATATGTTGTTTTTGGCAGCTCGAAAGTATAATAAGAAAGTAGAATCTATTTGATTGATCACACAAAGATTTATAAATATTCAAGGTGATAAAATTACTTTTTTCTGATATTAAAACTAGAATTTTATATAAAATATAGCCGATGCTATGTTTACTACTTTAAATATTAGATAATTCAAAATAAATTTTGCCATATACAGTTAATGATATGAGCCTCACGTATAATAGATAACGTCATTTATTTTTTAGATCAACCACGTCGATTTATATTTCTTATATCAAAAAAGATATGTTGTATCTTTTTTTAATCAGATATCGTATTTTATTTTATTTATTCTAGAAGAAAATATGTAAATACTCTTTTTGTTTGTTATATCGCAGATGCAAGTTAATAGTATATTTACAGTGTATATTTATAAATTTTTAATATCTACGAAATCGAAGGGGTGGTATGGTTGAGTGGTTTACAAGTCGGACTCCAGTGTGAGGGGTTGCGGGTTCCACTTCCACCCACCCACTAATTTCAAAAACAAATTTACTTTAAAGAAAAATACCCAAGTGAAAGATCAAAGATAAACCATAAATCATTGACAAGCCATGAGAAATAAGAGGTTGCTGTGTAAGCCGTTGAACTGTGCCTCCAGAATGAAAAAGATCCCACACCGTTCAGCAAGGATATAGGTAAGTGATGAGTGTGGTTGTAGCTTGTAACTCAAAGCGATGAACAGTAGACAGAATCTCATTTCCTCCACATAATGACTGCCGCCTATGAGAAAGGGCACAATCCACGGTGATTACGGGTGACAATGAGTGCTGGGGGAGTTCCACAGAGAGACGCAGCAGTTAAGCAATAGTTCCTATTAGTATAAAACGAACTTCCTAAAATTAATAGAAGTAAAACATAAATAATTAAAGTAAATTCTTGGAATTTTACTAAAGTGAATATAAGCGCCAGATACTTTGATGTGAGCTTCGATAGTTAAGAAAATTACATTTAATCTGATTTAATTCTGAACTAACAAGTCAATATATTATAAATTAAGTAAAAAAACAATTCTGAAGGATGCAAGTATAATATTCTAGAAAGTACACTTTTCATGGATAATTTATGGCCTAAAAATCCGATATTAGGATGTTTAAGTGTTTACTATCTAGATTTATCACAAATAATGCTAATTTTTGCCATCTATACAGACAATATGGGAAAATTTGATATATATAAAGGGATTATAGTGTTACCTAATTAATTAAATATATACATTTACATTGATACAGTTACCCGTCAAGAAATGAATCTTACATAAATTTTATATTATTTTTAAACATAAGATTCATAATATTTTTATTATTTTAATATAAGTTTACTTTTTAATGCAAATTTACCCAAAAAAGTAGGTTATATATATGTGACTTATTCCCCTAAAAATTTAAGCTCAAATCGATTATAATCGGGAGGTAGTGCAGAAAATCTCAAAAGAACGAGATTTTCATCTCTTTTATATCAATCTATTACATTAATAATGTGAAAACATTAAAGACACAAGTATTAATGGCGAATAAGAAACTTAATATCTTTTAATTTAATAAATAAGGTTCTTTTACGTCTGATTTGTGGATAAAGCTGTATTATTTATAATCGATGCGGGTATGATCTAAAGAAATATAAGGATCAAAATTCAATTCAAATTCTACTATTAATAGCAAAAATATGATACCTAATTCCAAAAAAAATTTTCTGTTTTTTGTGGCCTTTTAAAATATTTTTTTAGGATCTTTTAATTTATACGCAAATTTTTATAGTTACTACTCTGAAGATTATACCATGGTTATTTTTAACGATATCAACAGTGCATGACAGAATTTGTTGCTTATACATGGTCTTCTTATATAAAATATATAGCCAGAAAATCCAATTTTATACATCTTGATCTTCTATTAAACCATGGTATTCTACCATATTTTTTAGGAAATTGTTTTTAAGATTCACATTTACAAACAAGATGCTAATTTTTTAGCGATCGCATTATTTTCTTTATAAAATATACATGTTATTTATATAATAATATTCAAAAATTTGTTAAACAGTTTTATTTTTTCTTAAAACGATTTTTATTTTTATTTTCATGCTAATATCTTCTATCGTATAATAAAATGATATTTCTTGTTTCGTCACATAATATAAGTTGTTTTTAAAAGGTTTATCTGATCTAATAATTGATCTAACGACGTCATACTGAAAATTTTAGAATGTGCTTATTAAAATCAAATAAAAAAATACAAATAATCTTGAATAATAAGAACATATCTTGATAATTTGTATGTTATAAATTTAAAAGAAATCTCATTATATACTATAGGCAAACTATTTGCATTTTTTGTGTCTAATATTATTTTTTAACATTTAAAGAATTTGATTTAAACGTTTTTTTCTATGAATTATGATCTAAATTATATATATTTATAAGAAACCCATTTAATCACATTGGATATGATATTAGAGAATAGAATAACATAAAAATTACGAATAAATAATTCCTCATTCATTTTTTTCTGCTAAAATATTGAACTTTTTAATTTATTTATAATAAATTAAAATGCTCTGCTTATCCGAATATTTCAAAAATATGTTTAAATAAATCTTAAATGATTTTTATTTTAAAATTTTAATTATTGTGCTAAACTTTGCTACCTTGATGGCAAAATTTGCGTTATTCATCGGGTATATAAAGATATTGGTTTGATTATTATTTCGCCTCAAATTAAAGATAATCAAGTGTATGATATATATTTTTGTTGTAATATGTTTCAGTAATCGTATATATTATTGAATCCAATAAATACATGTTTGAATATGAAAAATATATTTTTGTGGTATTTTCCGTCTGTTACTATAAAATTCACGGTCCAAGTATTTTAGGCTTAATTACTTAGGAGAATTTTTTATGACAAAAAAAATCTAAAAATACAAATAATTTATCATAGAGCTTAATTTATAGTCTAGGTTAATATTTGTCTTTTTTCTTTAATATTTTCGCAAAAATATATAATTTTTACCTATTCCAACATAAAAGCATAATACAGTGACAATTTTATGCTTTTAGTTAAACTTATTTTGATTTGACTTAAAATATCCATATTTAACTTGACATTTGAGACTTTTCTGATGTTTGAAACATTTTGTGTTACTTGTCAACATCCATTTATTTAAACTCATTAAAGATGTCATGAGTATTCATGATCTATTACATATATATAAATTTAATAAGTTTATACAAATATGCATTTTATAATTATATTTTCATAGTATGTTCTATAATACAAAGTTCATCTTTATTTTCGTTTTATATTATAAATTTAAAAACAAATATTATGAAAATATTATATTTTTATGTTATTATTCACAGAAAAATACATAACATTTTCTCTTTTTAATGTGTGTTTAAAGGAAATAATTTTTTAAAATTTCGTCATTAATAGTATTATTTGTCGCAATACATACTCTTATTTTAATTCAATTTGGTTATTAATAGAAACCACAACTTTCTTTATAATTCTATATATTTAGTCTTTTAATAGGTTTTTGCATCATTTTTGATTTATAAATATTATATAGGCAGCATTTTTTTCTTATATTTAAAAAATAAATGAAATAAATACTTTGCATGTGTGAATATACAATTATGCTGAAATTTATCGACTTAATTTAGCTGCTTATGGATTGAAATTTTTGAAAACTTTATAAGACAATGCAATTTTTTATACTACATTTATAAAAAAGTTTAAAACCCATAATCAGAGGATTAAAAAATCAATGCAGTTGGTTTATACCTAATTTTGAAAGCTAAAGTACAAATTATATCCCTATAGTCGAAAATAAATCAGATGAATTTTTCATTTTGTATTCCTGTGACTATAAAAATAATTATAGATATTAGCATAAAATTTAGTTGAATTTACCTTAAAGCTAAATATAAATATTTATCTTTTAAATATAATTTACCCAAATTATAATGACATTTTTACTTTGTAGAGTTTCTCATGATATAAAATAACAAAAATCGGATGGTTTCTATTTTCCTTTTATTTATCAACAAATATTTCATGTAATACACAAAAAATTTTGCTTTTACTTAATGATTGATTATTTTCTGTATCATTTTTTCGATTTTTTAAGGCTTTCCGCGATTTTATCTGTGAGATTGTGATGATTATGTGCCAGTTACCATATTCATTTCAGTTCATTTATTTTAGAATTTTTATATTTATTTTCCAATTCGATTCAAAGTTTTTTATTTTTTTTGAAAAATTTTTTCTTTACATTTCAACAATTTACAAAAGAAACTACACAATTAGAATAAAGATTTATCAGTAAAAAATTTGATGAAAAAAAAGGCATATTCACTTAAATAATCATATAAAACCAAATAAACCATTTCTTTTTTGCATATACGCTTCGATGCTGTTTGATTTCTTTCTTGTAACTCTATATTTACACACTTATGTTGCCATTGACACAAACCATCTTTTGAAATTCAAATATTTGTGTTGAAATTTTCTTGCAACGTATATTAATATATTCTTATTCCCTTAAGCCTAAAAAATTCATGATTTTATCGGATTAAAAAATGTAAAAGTACACTTTTGACTTTTTTTTTGACGTAAGAAATATCATTTAAAGTTCATCATGCGGATATTTGTATAGTTAAATAACATTACATGCATACTTCTTAAAAAAATGGCCCTTAAACCATATATTAGAACAAAAATCCTTAAAAAAAATAATGACTCCAATTCAAAAAAAAATGAATAATTCCAATGAAATGAATTAAAATCTAACAGTATCAATTGATACGCAAATTGTAAAGATTGAAAATATAACTATTTTGAATTTAGATACAACAACAATTAAAAAATATTTTAATCGAACCAAAAATTAACTTAACTGATCTATAATTAATATAGCACTATAATCTTATTTATAGCATTCTGGTACCCAAAGAAGCATACAATATAATATATGATCACAATAATAAATTGAATATTTCAATTAAATAACAAGGATAACTACATTAGAGTGAAGGTAGAATAATATAGCACAGCATCAAAACATGCTTCAAACATACAATTAAAATTTTTCTGTCGTTTTTTAGAATAAAAAAAGATATATAGTTTTTATATATAAAAGTCAACGAACAGTCAACGAAAAAATAATTTAAGGGCAACGAATTTACTAAAAAAGGAATCATCAAAGATATTGAATATCATTTTATTTGGTAATTTTCTAATTATATAATAGTCATCATTGTAAAAAAAAAAATTTAGTGGGTAAATATGTACAGAGATCCATTTGTTAAATCTACCATAAATTATTTTCTTTATAATTTAAAATATTGCTAAATTTTACAAAACATAATTATGATCTTTATTATGTGAAAGAAATGAAATCGAAGATCATCCACAGTTTAATTATTATTAAATAGATTATATTTGGATGTGAATAAAAGTATATTTAATTATGTGAACAAGTTGAATATGTTTGCCCAATTTTCAAATTGTTTGTATGGGAATAAGTATTTGCCTTCAATTTTTTTGCACTTTAAAATTTATCTAAGCTTTCCAAAAAAAGAAAACAGATACGCAAGTGTATTTCTAATAAAATTTATGAAACGAAAAAAAATATTTTTAATGTTTAATTTTTCAGTGATTAAAATATATTATAAAAGAATTAAACTTTTCATGCGGACGTACAGGCTATATAATATTTTTTTAACTTTAACGCAAATATATTAAATGCTGAACTAGAATCATAAAGTAGCATTATAGCAATATTTCAGTTTTTACAACATATAAACGCATAGATTTAAACTTAGAGTATTTTAATTTTTCTTTTGTGTCAATTTTTACCGAATCCGAAATTTTAGTAGCAAATATAAGATATATTTTTTTTCCCGAATATTTTTTTATCAAGATCAGCAACTCGAGTATTTAATAAGTTTTTCTAATCAAAAATACAAGTTGTTGGCCAATCTTTATTTTATAATTTCATATGTAGAAGAAAAATTTTCGCGTTGAAACTTTACTCTTATTTCATTTCGAATTATAAACCTTTTATGTGAAACTTATTATGACAATATTAAGAGTTAGTTAATAAAATATATGTCGGAATGCCAATTTAATCGATACTTACTTTCATTCCATTTTTAATCATAAACAAAGTTTTATTCACAATTTTTTGCACGAATGCCTCTTATTACATAAAAAAAAATTTGATTGCAATTTGAGTCAAGTCATTTTATTTTAAAGGCAAAAATTTCAATCACTGTGATTCAGGCAATCCAAAATATGAAACTTATAAGCTATAATATACTTTCTATGTACAAGAACAATGAATAGCGAACCCAAAAATCAGCATTGAAATTATAATTGCACAAATTATATTCTAATTCGTTAAACCCCAATCAAGAATCGCGCACTTTAAAAGGATCGAAGAAATTCCCTAAATTAAAAGCCGAAAAAGATGCACGTATCGGAGTTATAAATAGAATTAAGTCAAAAGAAACTATTATTTTACCGATAATGAAAATCCTTTTCAAAGAATTTTAATTGTATAAATATATCCAAACTGTTATAAAAAAAGCCAGTTTTCTACTATATTTTATAGATATTATATAAATCCAGTTTTTATTTCAAAAGAGAATTAGTTAAAATCATAGTGCCAAAGTTTAAGTCTTCCATCACCACTTGCTGTACAAAAAAATTTCCTGTGCATTGATAGGGATATGATATTATCATGGTACCCATTAATTATCAATGATCTTTGGCTTTTCAAGTCCCAAATTTTAGCGCATAAATCGGTTCCTGCTGTTATAATATATCTGTTGTCTGTAAAAAATGAGCTGCCCATAATTCTTCCTCTTGTTTTTAAAGATCCATGTATTTGTTCTATTTCCATTTTTTCATAATCAACAGTATTAATGTTCACTGTGTCATCAGTTGCAATAAGCAACATCGTTTTATCATCCCGAGATAAATCCATGCTTCTTACGCCTTTGATTAAATTTATTTCATATCTCATTTGAGTCTGTGCGTTAATTACAATTAGTTTTCTGTCGGACATCCCAATAAAAACGAATTTGTTATTGCTTGTGATCGCCAATGTTGTAGGCACACTTTTCACATTCAAAGGAATCACAGTTTCTTCATCTGTTTCAGATTGAATGATTTTGAGCTTAAGATCTTTCTTTATGAAATAATATTTATCATTTCTCACTTTCATTAATAATATTTCGTCTTCTGAACACCATCGTTTAACTGGTTTCATTCCAAGCAGATCCCATTTAATTATACTTTTGTCAGCATACGTTGATATAATGAATCGTGAATCTGTTGAAAACATAACATCTAATTTTATGTCTTCGGCTATTATCGGCCTTTTAAGATTAGAAAAGTTAGCTTCCTCTATTTGTTCTGTCTTCTCGTTTAACAAATACAATTTATGTTTTTCAATATCCACGACAAAACATGAACGGCCGACGGCAACACCAATAAACGACCCATCATTGCTCAATTCGCAATAACTAATGGAATTAAAAAAGAAATATTTCTTTAATAGACTGACTTCTATGAAATCATCACCTTCAAGCCACCAATCACTTCCCATTTTTATTTTTGTTAAGTTGCTTTCTTCCGTTTTAGTGTCGAGACATGGAACTCTTTGGAGATTTTTAATGCTGATGCTGAGTTCTTTGATATAGGACTGACATTTTTTGATTTCTACAAGGTATTTACTGCTCTTTTCTTCTGCTTCTTTGAGAGCTCCTTTTAGCATCAGATTTTCTTGTAATATCATGTCTAAGTCGTGTCGAAGATTTTCTATCGTTTCAAATATCCTTTTTCTAAACATTCAATGGATATGTAAAAAATAAGTTTCTTGAATCTAAGATATTTTATATTTTAAAAGGAAATTTTAAATTTAATGATAATGGTGTCAGAAGTTTCAAATTAAAATTTTATCTTCCTGATTGGGAATCGAAATATTTTCGTATATTAGCTTTAAATTATCACTGTAATATATAATAATTCAAAATAAGAAATTATGTTGGGATGATTAAACATAACACGCCTTGGACGGGAAAGTTGAATTTATAGAAAATAAGCAATCTTATTTTAAAACGTAAAATGACCGAAAATGAATATAAGCTATTATGATGATTATTTATATCATAAATATGATTGTATGATTAATCAAAAGCAGAAAGTTCATTAATGTTTATTAAAAATTTTAATTATGTAATCTCGAGTAATTTTAATCAGTGATAGAGAAGACAAATCAATTAATATGTCATAAATTCACAAACGTATGTATTGATATACTTAAATTAAAAATATATAATCAATATTAAAATTAATAAATTCGCTTTTTAAAAGTATAAATATAATGTTGAAACAAAAATCATGCAACTTATAGCTTTCTACTTTGTATTTAGAAAATGCTACGTTTCGCCTTCAAGGCTGGGCCCTAGGGAGGGCAGAATTCCAAATGATGTACAATTGAATGAGATCACCAGTGAAAATCAAACTAAGGAAGAAGAAAATTTAATCGACGCTCACAGTGGTAATAACGAAGTTATCAAACAAGATCAATCAAAGCCCAAGAAATCATCACTCTCCAGTAATTTATATAAGAAATCATTAATGAATTTTAGTAAAATCAACACAAATATTTTCGAAAAAAGCCCGGAGTTTGTTTGTAGTGCTTTGATGCAGATTTTCGAAACTAATACTTCGATATTCAGTCGACTTTTCGAAATAGTTAAAGAAGAGAACAGCCTTTATTTTGATTACCATATTTTACAATTACAAAATATCAAGGAGTCAATAAGTTCAAAACCGATTATATTTATTTCCTCAGAAATATTTTTCGATGAAATTTTGGCTTTCGTAAAACTTAACAAGGATAAATTAAACGAACAGTTTGAAATCAAGAACAAGAATGTCGTGCCTGACATATACAAAATCATCAACAGAGAAATTTATCGAATGGTAAAACTATTTTTATTAATTATTTTTGATTCCGGTAATATTTTGGAAATCAATAACGCCATTACAAACACTTATTCGATTTTGAACCTTAAATTTGAACTTTTGAATCATTACTACTCTAAAAATTTTTTAATTATATGCAGTGAAATGATTGAAGACATGGACAAATCATTTTTAAAATATACGGATCTCGTTTCGGATCCCAAAAATGAGAAATATGCAATTGAAACATTCGAAAAAATTAGTGAAAGCATCCATACTTATATTTTTACCATTCGAAATCAAATTGATGAAATATTTAATGTTTTAAAGTCGGAAGCTGGAATTTTTTTAAATGAGGTAATCGAATTTATGGCTCAAGAAACTAATAATATATCAAAAGACAGTCTTAATGACGGTACTGATTGAATTCACTGCTTAGAAACAGCATAATTTCTATATTAATTAATTAAAAAATTGTATGAATAAACTTCTGCTTAATTACTCAGGAATTTCTATAAATTTTGTATCTGCATTAATTTATATATATAAAACTTATTTTTTTTATGAAATTTATTTCTATTCTTATACTTAAGTAAATTTATGGGTTAATTTTGGTTTGATAATTTAAGATTTTTTCTTCCAGGCTAAATTAATCGACTTAAAGTATACACATAATATCTATACTCTTGGTTATATCCCTTTTTCTTACATCTTCTTCGATATAAATTATCTTCTCTAGACCATTAGTCTTGGGGTTTACATCATTCCAATAGTTGGAATGTATGCCTCGATTTGATTTGTGACGTCGAGCTCTTTCTTCTAACTTTTCTGATATTGTGCTACCACTCTATCCCATGTTATTTTATTCTTATATATTGCATAATTAACAATAAAAGCCTATTATTAAAAGTTAGGAATACCAATTAGATTCTACACAGAAACAATATTATTAAGAAAAAAATGTAAAATGATGATCTAAATAGAATTTTAAATCAGAAAATATGAAGAGTTTTTTGATTGCATAATTAACAATATAAAGAGAAATTAAAAAAATAAACCCATAATTAATTATAGCAAGCCCGTTCGTCGTATATTAACGCGTTAAGAATGCCTCTTCAATTGAAAGCATACGTAAAAACAATATGATTGAGGAAGGCACTTGAGCTAATAAGTCTTGAGAGAAGAAGATACATCGAGCAAGATTGCAAAGATGATGAGGTGGAAAGAATTATCACTCAGATATGTTCTAAAGTTCAATTTATAAATAAAATAGAGAAAAATAGAATAAACAGGTAAATAAAGAATAATATGTAAACCGTCTACATAATTTAAGATTAAATTACTAAAGATGACTCCCAGAATACAAGAAAAACAGCATAAATTAGCTGGTAGGTTTTTTTAAATATATAATGAGTATTATTCTGGTCCCCACTAGATCATCTTTAATTATATGAATCTTAATGTTTAGATTATTTCTTTTTTTTATTTACAAGCTATAATTTGCACAAAAAATTTAAAAATTAAATTCCTTCAATGCTAATTCACAGCAAATAAAAAAAAATGGCGCAAAAGAATCATTTGCAATTAATATGCAAAAAAATAGCGAATTTGTGGCCAAAAGGATTTTTGTTGCATAAAAGAAATCTTAATTTTATATTATTTAACTACGGTGTATCTATTTTGGTTTTATATTTCTTTCACAAAAAAATAAACACGTATAAAAAACTAAGGATGCACTAGCTTGAATTTTGTAAATTTCTGCTGCATCTTATGGTTCTTATAGCACAACAAAAAAATGTTATAAAATCTATGGTCATAAAATAACATATAGGTATAATTTATATAATATAACCGTTTTTTTTGCTAGCAATTAGTTGAAAGTAAGAATTTTAAAAAACATAAATAACCTTTGAAATCTTACTTCGATATATTCTCATAATATGCGTTTTTATTTCCAAATTAGACGATCTTAAGTGTCTTTAATCTTCTAATTTGGAAAATTCTATGTATTGTTGACAGTTTAAATCGTATCTCCAAAGTCGTAAGGATCTTAATCATGCCGATAATAGCTTTGATTAGTCGCGTTTACGTTTGAGAATCAATTTAATTTGTTTAAGCGACAAAAATTTGTGTTTGACTGAGATGAAAGCTCTTATTTACAGTGAATAAAACTAAAATTGCTTTTCATTCATTCTTGTTCTAAGCGACCTTAATTATCTGTTTGGTAATTTAGCAATGCTCTTGCAAGAAGAAAAATCATACCATAAATTCTAGGATGAATATTAACACTATAAACCATAGCTACTAAATTTTCTACTAATATGATGTTCCAATAAATATTTTCGGGCCTATTGATATTTTCCCCATTTACCTATGCAGTTTATATTTATTATTTTTTTACTGCTAATTTATTAGTTTTAGATCTACAATCTGACGATTCAAATATCAAAATTAAGTCTATGATCAATGTATATTGAGCAAAACAAACGAGTTCGCAAAATATTACATGCATGGCATATAATGAAATAGCTTCTAAAGCACATTATTTAATTCTTTAGTTTGCATTTTTTAGAAAGAAACAGCAACGTTTTCAAAAAAAAATATGCATTAAAATTTAAAGATATGCTTTTTCAAAAATAGTGGTAAATTAATCATTTATTCTATTAAGTTTTTAATCCATCAGATTCGAAAATTTTTGCTTTCCTCAATATATAACAAGATTAACCGCTTGATAAATCTTTATTTTGAACGTAGTAATTTATAATAAATTGAATTATATATTTGCAGACACTTAAACAATTGTTTTTCCTTGTTTAAATACAAGCCACTACCATCCAAATTTTAAATTAAAGTTAATATTTACTGATAAAATATATTGTAAATAATTTTTGTTATGTATTTATATTTTGTTTATATTTTGAAGTTTATTTATTCCAAAGATCGAACATATAAGTTCTGCTTTGCCACAATATAGTAATTATGTTTTAATACAATTTTAAACATAGCCAAGGGTGTTAATGGTTTAAATCTGTAAATATTTGACCTAGAGGTTATAATTATAATGATTGAAGGTTTTAAACCACCACACACAACGGCGTTG
Organism: Rhyacophila brunnea; assembly: GCF_057557595.1. Lineage (NCBI taxonomy): Eukaryota > Metazoa > Arthropoda > Insecta > Trichoptera > Rhyacophilidae > Rhyacophila > Rhyacophila brunnea. The sequence continues at coordinate 886,169 of NW_028232784.1, read as the reverse complement.
ATAAATTAATAAACCGCATCCATGCCACCTAGCATCGAGGGATATACTAAACAATGTTAAGCCGACCCACTGTAAAATAAATATTTCATTTTACAAAAAAACCTTATTAGTGGACTTAAAAAAACTCGACTCAATTCTTATACGCCAGTATAAGTAATAAAAGCCGTTTGGGTCTCATGTGGATGTTTCCCCGTATCGATGACACGAAAGGCGGGGTCAAAGCTTGAATTTCACCGTATAGATCGCCATTTGAATCTATAGACCAAGTATATAATATTATTTTAATACTTAAATGATATAAAAGAGTCCAACTATAGATTTCTTTCTAAATTTGACCTAAAAAAAAGAATAAAAATGTTGTAGCATAAATTTTATAATTCTAATAACTGTTATTTTAAGTAATGATAGTGTAAATCGCATTATGTATATATTACATAATAAACTATCAGTACATGAATTTTATAATAAATAAAATACAATGTAATTTGAAATAGGATTGTAATCTCATTATAATGTATGTAATTACTATATATTTAAAATAAAATTATTATTTTTTATTTATGGTTTAATTTTCTTTTTACCGTTACCATCTATTGAGACTTATTCAGCCCATCGGGAACATTTTACAACCCATTGATGCATCTTATGACAACTTCCCTTGATCTGTCTTCATCAAATGCCCTTCTTCTCTCAAATAAGATGAGTTCAAGCCTCTCACATTTTAAATGAAATACCTTTTATTTATAGTTAATTGCAAACTGTAGCTTCGCTGAAAACCCTTGAATCAATAGGCTCCGAGAAGAGATATAAGAGGAGATGTAAGAAAACTGGAAATATCCAAGATTAAAGATATAATGTTCCCACGGAAAATCGATTTCGTTACTAACATAAATAATTTAAAAATACAATACCAAAAGAAACACATAATTAAAAAGTAATATAGTAAACCACACATATAAAAATAATTTGTCTGATCTATTTTTTTTCAACTCAACATTCATTTAAAACTGGGGTACTCTTTTTTGAATAAAGTTTCATAGAATTTACAAGAAAAATTTTCGCCAAGGATTTATATCTTAATTTTGATGTCATATTTTTATTTACTATATATTTAATGATTAAGTTAAAATTTATTTATTTTTGGGCTAAATTATTCGTTATAATTTTAGTTGTTGTTCTCAAGTACAACTTACTTGTTCTTTGTTGCTTACAGCGTATTGATGCTTTCGGCTATTTCTTCTCTCTAAAGTCTTCTTCCCTACCTCTCATTCGTTTAAATCTTATTGATTCAAGGGTTTTTCTCGATTCCAAGGTTTTGATTAACTATCATTAAAATTTATTTTATCCCAAATCAGCGCATTGTATTGCGTTTAATACATTAAACATATTTTTTTATAATGTAGACCTGTTTAAATCAAACCATGAAGTTTATAATGCCATGTTTTTAGAACAAAGGCAATACATTCAGATACACAAAATTGTTATCGAATATGAATTTAAACCAACAATAGGTGTTTTGTCTGCGTTTTATAATGAGGAATGGTAAGAGAAATTATTTTATTATAAAAATTTGTATTTTTTTTGCAATATAAAAAGAAATAAATTTTGCATTTGCCTTCATTTGATTATAATTATAGAAAAAATTCATTCTTGAATTAAAAAAGTTAATTTGATCATGAATCACATGAATTGATTTAAATCTTTTTTTATGTGTGCGATTTTAACACTTCTTTGCTTGGCCTCACTGATCGGATTTCTATTATTTTGATACTTTACCTTAGTTTATAATATAGAGCTGTAAAATTTCCATTAATCTTTTATTTTTATTATGATAATTTTGCTCTCAATAACCTCTTCAAAATATTAATTTAAGAATTTTCTACTTTATTACGATTTGTATAGAAATGGTTGAAATATCTAGGTATCTTTTTTCCTATTTTATTTATAAATTCTTGCGATACTGTTTCTTCATAATTTAAATTACTAATATGCAGCCCAATCTAACCATTTTACTATTCTATATAGCTCTTTTGCATGTTAATATATCCTTAAAATATTTAATTACACAATGAAAAATTCCTCTTATCATTTTGAAATTTTGATTTCTAAATAACAGACAAAAATCATTGATTATATATTTAAAAAAATGTATATATAGGGTCAATGAATAATTAAACTAATAAATGTATTATTTAAGAAAAAAATCAGAATCAATCGTTCGCGTAAAAAGTAAGTTAATGGATAATAAAAGCAGGAAATTTTAAGTTAATTTTATAAAAAATCTTATTTCACATATTTTACTCATTTAATGCTCTTAAATATTTATTAACATATAAATGTAATAAATTGTATTAAAAAAAATACAACTAATAATCAATATTTACTTTATAATTTTTGTATTTATAATATATACAAAAAAGAATTAAACAAAATCCAACAGAATGATCATGATAACTTTAATTGATATATTCTCTTATTATATTTTTTTGGATATAAACCATGTACAACATAAATGAAAAGTAATTATTATGTATAGACCCTTTATCTTCCATGGTTCAAATATATTTTCTGATACATAAAGGGGTCAAAGGTTTAAACTGCGTGACAAAAATATAAATAGTTACTGTATAATTATAGAAAACTTTTATTGATTTTCAATTTGTAAAAAACCAAATAAACACGGTTTGGAATGAATTTTATGTATATTTTTGAATACAACGAACATAATATAGAATAAATTTTTTTTTAATGGATCAGGGAGATTTGATGCTTTTGGTTTCGGCAAATTTTATTAATAAGTTTTAATTAAGTGCATTTATCGTTTTATCCTTTTTTTCGTACTATTTCTGTTATTTTCTGAGAATATAGAGAAATCATAGGAAAAAGGTTCCATATCAAGATTTCGTAAAAATATATTTACGAATTTTATCTTTTAAACTTTTTGTTTACTATGTAGCAAGAATATTTTCAAATTTATTAAGTGCATTTTTATTTTTCACAATAAATTATATGGGTATGAATTTATACATGCCGTGTGTTTTAACTAGAATGAATATAATTTTGGGCTTCAAATATTGTCGTATCTGATATTTATTATTTTTTCACATTATTATGCCTATTTACTAGATAATTTTTTTCATTTCAATATCTTCATTTTTAATTTTTATTTTGAATAAAAATAATAATTCAATCTTCCTTTGTCCTGGATTGATTCAGAAAAACAAAAATTCCGAATTTATAAACAATTTATTAAATTTTTTATGTTATTTACCTAGAATATAAAAACTAGGCCCTAAACTTGATATTTCTAATAGTTTTATTATTATTTGGTTCGTATTAGGATTGGGATCGACGCTAATTCCAAAAGAATGTAAATAAATAAGTTCTTTATAAAAAATGAATTGCATTTATAACTATTGTCATCTACGAAAAGCTAATTTATAGTGCTTACGAATTAGAAAAATTTTCAAGCTAATCAAACTATATAAAATATGAAAAATAAACATACAAGAAACTAAATTTACAGCCAATAATACAGAAAAAAATTTATACGATCATAAAAAATTATTATTAAAAAGCATATAAACTTAAAATTCGCTTTTAATGGTTAGTAAAAAAAGCAATAAAAAAAATCAGAAATACCAAATAGAATTTACGAATTTACTTTTAATAGTTCAGATGTCAGGGCATATAAAATAACGAATATATCTATCTAAGAAGAGATTTTCAACCTAATAAATCATATAAAATTGTTATTTTGTAATTTATATTTTTAAAGATAAAAAATTCTTGATGGAATGTATGTATTATGTAGAATTTCATAAAAAAGTAAAAAAGTAAAATTCATTTAATTAAGGATAGATATAGTTAATTTATCAACATTTCAAACTATCTTTAATTTGTTAAACACATATCTGTTTATTTCACATGTATATCAATTATGTTATTAGCTTTTTTATGTCGTTTAAATGCTTTTATATAATTTTCATGTCTTCTTGTTTTATGCCCATCACATAAATCAGAATTTATTTTTTCTCCTAAGTAAATATGCACAAAATTAAAACATTAAATATTTACAATGGTTTTTTTTGTATTTTATTACTTTTTTTATTTAGAATAACATAACACGAAATATTGAGGCCATTCTCATACAAAAAAATAGATGTTCATTTTGCATTAAATTCGTTTACATACATTTTGTATCTGAATTGCAATAAATATATAATATTGAAAGTGTTTTAGTCCTAAAGAACTTAAAAAAAGATATTTTGATGAATAAAAATGTAAAAAAGTTGCTTATATGATTTTTTTTATTTATCCCACAAAAAGTCATTTAATATCATAATACAGATAAAACAATATTAAAATTTTTTTTGCATGGTTAAAACTTGCAAATATTGTTTTCGTTTTCTTTTTAAAATACATGTTTTGAAAACAAATATTCATTCCCATGCAAAAATATTTTTAAAAAACTTTTTACAAGAAGAATTATTTCAAATTTGTGATTTTCTCTTTGATGTCTTCTACCTAAAGCGTGAAAGAAATCATCATCCCATGTGTATTTAAAAAATATTTTATGCGTTGAAAAGATAAAGTCTGCTTTTTAGGTTTATATGCTTTAAATTGTTTTAAACACTTTATATATACATATTTAAATTATTTCGACGTGTATGTTATACTTTCACTTAAATATTATGAAAATGATGCTGGATAAAATCTATTATATTGGGTAATTTTTTGTAAAATTTACAGTTTTCTGCTGCGTAGTCAGGTTTGTGCTTATATAAAATGATAGATTACTTCGTTATTTGCTTTATTATAGTGAAAAAAGAAAAGTTAAAATTTAATATGTATGTTAAAAAATAAATCATAAATTAAAAATTATTAAATATTACAAATAAAATAAGCATTCAATTAAGTTAACCCATAAATAAATAAATTTATTATACGTAATCCGCGACCATTTGCGAAACGTAGCTATAAACTACTATTAGTTATTATTACACTAGCTTTAAGACCAATAATATTGTGTTTTTGCAGACAGGCTTAAGTATCTGCGAATTTAAAACAAATTTGAGTAAAATTTTGCTATATTTTTCTATTTAACTGTACTCGAAAAAAAATTCAGCAAATCAACACTTTTTTTCAAATTAATATTAAAAAATGTTGCCCAAAAAAATATTAAAAATAGTTTAGAACTTTTATGCCAAAGAAATATAAAGAACCCATAAAATTATATTTTCATATTATTTTCTTATATTTGGATATTTTATATGTGAAATAATGATAAATACATTATATTTTCCCGTTTAAAAACAAATAAAAACAAAAATTAACAGTATTATTAATAATAAAAACAATAATTAATTAACCTGGACAGGATAGATCAAAGCGAAAAGATGTTTGACAATGGGGTTTATGGGCTAGACTTATATTTTAAAGTCCAAAATTTTCATCAAAAAGTCAATAAAAATTCATTTAAACTATTGAAAATAAGTTCTAGAATTATAAATATATAAAGTTAGAAAGAATTTTTTGATATTTTTTATGATGTTACTATCTTCGATAATAAAATAATATAGAAAAATCACACAATTCTTTTGCGTTATATATTCAAAAATACGACTCGAATAAGGAATGAAAAATCCAAGAGTAATCTTTTAAAGCTTCTTTTTTTGAAAACAACTCTTTCTGATAGTAACTAGGTTTAAATGATTTTATTCTTTCCAATATCGCTGTATATAAAAACAAAGGCTCGGTAAGCATAAAAAATAGAATTTTCTATTCATAAACTATATCTAATCGTATATTCCATAGAAAGCTTGAACTTATTTCTATCGAGCAATTCAATATATTTTTACGAAAATAAGAAATTTTAATAATGGTAGTAGATTGCTATCAAAAGTAAATATATAGATTATAATCGTATTAAAATGGCATTAATGATCTTTTAGATCAAGATAATCAAACTTACTCGCACTATAAGACCATAAATAACTTATGGTAACAATTAAAATCTCATTATAGTTAATAAATCCGTAATTAGACTCATTTCAAAACAAATTCTTTTTTTTATTATAAACAAGCTAATCATCATAACTTTTGAGATTCCTGGTCATTATTTGGGCGTACTCTCTAATAAAAACTCATATTCATACCAAGCATTGTACCCATATAAATGAAAAAATCTATAATTCTAAATATAAAAAGACACACACGAACAATTATGGAAAGGTTTTTATCTTTAATGTACTATTTTTATTCGAAAGAAAATAAATTTTTCACTAATATGGCCCTAAATTTATTACACACCCGATATTTATTATTATCACTAAATTGTAAAAATTATGCAACGATTATGGAATGTGTCTTACTGAGAATATTAGTTTTTAAACACTAAAATTTATGTTTCGACTTGAATTTTATTCGAAAATCACTATGTTCTTCTAAAAAAATTTAATTCTGAAACTGGCTATCTATAAAATAACATAAAAAAATCAATTTGCAATAAAAAAGGTAAAAACGAGAATACTTTTCAATACTTAGATTATTCATACACAACCATATGATATTATTATGTATTTCTATCACAAAATATTTTAAATCTTGATAAACAGGAATTTTTATATCAATTTGGCACATATTTGATTTTTTGCTGTGTTTTTTATATCAAATAGAAAAACTTCAATGAAAATTTTAATAGTAATATAAAAAGAAATATTACGGGTTGGTACGGAGTTAAGCATTGCTTCCTCTAGATTTCAAAATTATCTAGAAATAGATGAAACATTGCGTTCAAACATATATTTGATATATTTTTATAATCTCTATTTCACCATTTGCATAAATACAACACATTTTAAACATTTAAGACAATGCCAAATATTCAAAGGGTGATAAACTGAATTCTAGATTGACGACTAACTTACTTATTTCGTTAAGAAAGTCATAATGTAACGTTGTTAAGCCAATTTTAAAGTTTAATAGATAGGCATTTGAATGATTTTATATCAAATCATACAAACTTATACATAGTTTTAAGATAAAAATAACCTAAAGCAGTGGTTTCCTTTTCGAGTGATCTATGTAATCAAAATCTAAATAAAAATATGACAACAAATATGCTTTAATTTCATATATTTATAGAATAAAATACAATGTGATTAGAAAGTAAATCATATGAATCAAATAAAAAATAAGTAAGAAGAAAATATAATTAACAATAAATTTTATTTATGTTAAAAACAAATAACAATAATTTTATGTTATTATGAAAAGAACCTAACCTATAGTTTTATAAATATAATGAAAAACCAATGCTAATATGTTAATTATCTCCATTTGGCGTTTTGTATGTGTCTAACTTATTTATGTACGATATTTTGCTCATATGATTCAAATAATAATACATTTTTAATGCAGATATATGCATATTTTTCGCATATCATGTGATTGTTTATGTTAACCGTGCTTAATCTACAAATGATCTGCTTTAATATAATGTCTGTATTTAGAAATTTGCAGTCTTAAGAATATAATATTTATAAAGAAAGATTTATTTTTAATTTTACAAATATCTGTAGTCAACGAAAGTAATTTTTTAATCCTTTCAAATTTCTCTATCAATATTTTTATATATATTATTTCTAAATATTTATATAACTTTGGTAAAATGTTAATATATAAATGCAAGACAAAAATTATTACATTTGTTATAACATGGGACGGTGTGGTGACACGATATCATAGAAGGTACCAGAAGGAACTAGATGTCACGAACCAGGTTGAGGCATATATTCAAACCTTGGGATTGAGAAAAACCCTTGAATTAATAGGTCTCGAAAGAAGGAGGGGTATTGAAGAAGACTATGGAGAGGAGAAGATAGCCGAAAGTATAAATACGCTGTGTGTACAGAGAATCAAGCAAGCTGTGCCTGAGAACGAAAACTAAAATTACGACTATAAATATAGCCCTTAAATAAAAAATACTTTTAACTTTAGTAAAAATGCACTCCTATTAATAAAGCCAATTAATTTTATAAAACGATAATAAAAAGACACAATATATAAATTTTGACATCACTTCTTCATAACATGACTTACAATTTATATGTGTTGAATATACATGAATATAATTTATTGTATCTTTTTAGCTCTTTTCATATCCATGCAGTTAACTTAATAATTTTGATTTTATTGACTTTATTTATTATGTTTTTATCGAGTTTTAATATTCGAATATCTGCTATAAAAACTATTTTTTGCCTTAATTTATGTAAATAATTTGATTATATTATGATCATATGTTAGTTTTTTCTTATATTGATGGTCAAATAAAGCCATTGAATTTGACAAATGGCTCTTTATTGTTTTAAATGCTGCATAAATTCAAATGGATTTTTTTATGAGTTTAAAATTTAAATTATTAATTTATAGTTCCTAAATTAAAGAATTTATGTATCCGGTTCTTGATATATTCTAATTGTTTAAATAAAAAAGTATCTTGAAAAAGCACAAATTATGGAAATATATATAAAAAGTAGTTTTTGAACTGTAATAAATCAAATAATTTAAATAATTCAGTGGAAAAATTTATTTGATATAATTTTTATATTTTATTATGAAGATGGCTCTAGGGAAATTTGACTTAACCAACAGTAAAATTCATTTTAAGATTTTTTTAGAGATACAGGGAGTTACGTGAGAATACATTTTCTAGAAAAAAATGTGTGCACTAACCTTATATTAACATCCGATTATAAGCCCGAGTTTATTTTGTTTAAGCATTGGTTTATATTCTCAAAACTTCTTAGATTAATTATTAAAAATTTTAGAATCACAAATCTCTCTTTTAAAAGAATGTGTATTCTTATTTTCAAATGAATGAAAATTATTTTACATGCTTTTATGAGTTTTATTTATGATGGAATTTAATTTACTGCTTTTATTGAATTTTTAATGTTGTTTTATCTGTTTTTTACACAAAAAATCTTTTATTATTTTTTTATCTATTAAAGTAAATAGTGTGTCTTGGCTTTTTTGGGGATTTTAAGTTATTGCATCTTGTTTTAATATGACCTCTCTATTGGTTATTCTTTAAGAAAAGGTTATAAGAATAAAAAAGACACAAAAATTGCTATATAATTTTAATTGGATAATCTAATCCGTTAGATTGGATTTTTAGTCTCTTTTTCTTTCTTTAATTTGCTACTTGTTTTGAGGCATCTTAACCGTAAAAATGTCGCTTTAATATGGCACTTTTGTTAAAATTATGTTTGAATTTTTACATTGGGTTTTTTAGTAAATAAAAATATTTGTGTTTTTGATTTTTTTTTATCGTTTATATAAATATAAATAACTTTGCGGTGGCATTTTTCTAAAAAGATTGCTAAAATTTCTCACACGCATATTGACACTTTAAAAAAATGATTTATCAATGTAATATAACAATTGTAGTTTAGATAGTTTAAAATTTAAGGTTTTTATCATTAAATAATAAATCATAAGTAACATAATTCTATATAAACAGGTTTCACAGGTTCATGAATCATTTCGAAAGATTTCAAATTATGACAGGTATTATATCCCTTACTTATTCTGATTCGTAATTTAATTCAAATAAAGTATAGTTAAATAGAATTTAATTTTAAAACTATTTTTTCATGTGCTTAAAATCATATTGTATTTCTTTTTATCTACTTTGAAAATTTTGGTTATTAGTTAATAAATTTGACATGGTATAATCTGGCTAAAGTTCAAATTAATAAAATCTAATTTATATATAACAAAATTTCTATAACCCCCTTTATGCTATAAAATAAATTCAAATTATGGTATTTTCGGAACTGAAATATGGTTCTCTAAAAAGAGAATTTAATTTAAATTTGCATTGTAAAAGCATCATTTTTTATCTTATACATATTATTCTAGAGTTATGCATTATATTATAATTTCAATTTTGGTGGTTTTTAGAGAATTCAAAAAAATTGGATATATATATAATATAGATTCTTAATCACAGTATAAATATAAATACTGCGTCAATTTTGTAGCTTATATAATATATGACCCATCAAATAAAATGAAAAAAACAATCCAAAAAGCTTATTTACAAATCTCTTTACTTATTGTTTAGTTTAATTATTAAAAAAATAGAGACAGGTAAAAACTGTAGATTTTATTTTATTTAAAAGTAAACTGGCATCTTAGTATTTATATGCTAAAAAATTGCTTGCCGTGGGTTTTATCTTATTTAATATTACAAGCTTACAAGTTTATTCATAATAAATTTTTTAAAATGGATCTCATAATGAAGAATAATCAATTTTTTTTTCTACATTTAAAATTAAAGATCATGTGTCAATATAATAAATAACCATAAGTTTCTTGTCAATATTTCATATAGAAAAGACACTGCAAATATGGTTACAAATTAATTTTTATTGTAATTAGAAATAAATTATAAACTTTAATTAAAATAGCGTTTTATATGCACACCTTAGATTTTCTAGTTCTATTTTCTACATTATCTTCTTTATGTAGGCTTTAATTATTTATGCTATTCCATTTAAAATCATTTTTTTCTTTATCTAAAAAAACTCTAAGAAAAAAAAAGGTTTTTGTATTTATTAAAAATGACATTATTTTTCATAATAATTTATAATCTTTTTATTCATTCATAAATATTCTTTATTGTATTTAAGAAATTAATTTCTATGCACAGCAGGCTTTTTCTGTATGATTTTTTATCCTGTATTATTCCTGAAAAGATACGAATTCACACATAATCTATTTTTATTTGAAACAGCCTATCCAGTGGAACCCTTTTTTTGATAACTCTAATAGTTGAGAATCTGGAAAGGATGCTAGAAACCTTTATGTTAAATGGTTTGGTGTTTAAAAAAAAACATGTAAATAATTTTATTTGATATGTATTTTTCATAATATTCCATTTACGGAAGCCTCTTTTTTGAGGAAATATAGCTAATCTTCTGAAGACCATTTAATCTTGAAATAAGTGGACTAAGGAAATATTTTTTATACTATTTTATCTCGAAAAAATCTTAATGAAGAAATTTTACCAAATATATATGTATTAATATGATAACATTAGTACAAAAACCAATAAATAAGTTATTCTATAAAATAAAAGTAAAATAGATAAAACCAAGGAAATGTTTTTATTATACTTTATTTATGTTTTAGAATCAAGATACTCGGTTCCCCCATTAAAAAATGAAATTGGAATTGTTATAGAAATTATAGCAATGAAAAATCGTATATCCACTTTGAATTATAATTTCAAGAACCTATTGACCGACTTTAATGAACAAGAGCAAAATTCACAAAGTGTAAATATATATGAACACAATTTTATAACAAGATTTAAAAACTTGTTTCAGAAATACAATCATGTTTTTGTAAGTAAGTCTCATGAATTCTTAAGAAAAAATAAAAATATAAGCTCTCATGATGTAATTATTTTTTTTTTAAGTATCTATCATATTTTTACTGAAGAATTCGAAAATATTCTGATTAAAATAAACAGTAGAAATATGAAAATATTTGAAAAATGTTTCGAATACAGATCTCTATTTGAAACCTTTGTTTTTAAGAATACTACCGCTAAAAATTTATTTGAAACCGATATTAGTAAAGATATGACTATAGTAAAACGAGATATAACGGAGCTTTTAAATTTTTATTTTAAAAAGACGAATCTTAAAATTCAAGAAGAAATAGAGAAGGCCGTTTCTTTACATGTTGAGTCCATTTTTATAACAAAGAATGAGTACGGAATATATAAAAATAATGATCTTAGGCATATTTCAAAAACAATTGATGCATATAATGTAGAACTAAGCAAAATTAAATTATCTTACGCATCAGAATTTTTTTCTGTTTTGAAAAAAATTGTGACCTATCTGGTAGAAATTTTCGAAAGAATTATAGTTATGACAGTTGAAATACCAGTTAAAGATGAAATTCAAGAAACAATAGTAATTTTAAAGTCTAATGTTAAAGATATAGAAAAACAAACACATAATCAACTTGATTATGCATTTAACATTTTAAAATGGGATTCCGAGTTGTTTTTTCGCACAATGCATGGGTATTTGGATAAGAAATATGGTAATACTGGTAGTATGGTAGAGAAAAAAATTTTTTCCGCTGGTAAAGGTAATCCTGTTACAAATATGAATAAGAACTCGGTAAATTTTTTGTGGCATGTATAGTTTAATAAAATATTGTGCTTTTATATTCGAATCTGAAATTTTCTTTTTCATAAAATATATTTATAAGGTGATATGAAGAATAAATATGATTTAAATAATATTCAAAGAATTTTTATCACATCTTCAATGACCAAACGACATCTATATTTCGATAAAATGATTTAACAAGTTTTAAAGCATTTTCTCAACAAAAATATATTAAACGTCTTTAGGTTTGATGACATAAGTTAATATAAAGGAGTTTGTTTTTTTTTGCATAGTTAATGCTAGATTTTAAAAAAATATATAATATTATAGCCGATTTCATTCCTGTTTTTCTGATAAATATAGACTTCCGCTTTAAATAGATAGAGGGGTGATAATATTAAATTTAGATATAAACTTTAGGGATTTTGAAAATGTGGTTATATTAAAAAAACGAAATTTAGATATATTTGTAATAAATGTGTAAATAACCCAGCAGACAATGAAATACGATATTTTTTCGATGACAATAACTTCATATTTTAAATAATACAATAACCATGCACAAAAAAATAGAATGCATGTTATTTTTATGCAAAAATTTGTAGCCTTCGCCTATATTTAAACAACATAAGATCTGGCAAAAGCCGATATATAAACTAGCTTTAAATTTTATTATAGTAAATAATATAGGAATCAATTCCTTTTAATATGATAGACATCGTGATTTTTTGCATGTATTTTATAGGGATTTTATTATTTCAGTTTTATTTTTATTTTATTTTTTAGTATTAAGTGAGCTGCCCCGACAGCTATTTAAAATCAATGCTGAATTATTTCTTGATGGCACGCTGTCTAAATTTTTCAAATATAATATCAAGAAGAATATAAAACGAAAGAGTATAACAATCAACTATATAATCCATATAAAATGTTTTGGTAGAAGTATGTCATTATTTTTTATATAAAAACCAAAGTACTTTGATTTTTTGTCAAATTTATACTGATAAATGCCTTTTACAAATATTTGAATCGAAAAAAAAATTACGTTAGTTTTAGAATCTCGAAACTCGTTGAAATATAAATTTGTGGCGAGAAATCTAGATTTGCATTCGATGCACAAACCAGTATATCTTTTTTATTTTTTATATTATCACATATACAAATCTTTATCAATAAAAAAGCCCATGTGTATTTACCTTTGGGTTGTCTTTATTATTTTTATAAATTTAATTTATATGTCTTAGTTAGCTCATTTATACAATGCGTAACTTCTTAATTTATTTTTTGACATCTTCCCCTATTCCATCCCCACCAACTAACCTTTCTCGCTCTATAAGAATATGATTTTAGCCTTCTATCGATTTTTTGGAGGTTGCATGTATTGCTTAATCTTCATATGGTATTTTATACACCTAAAATAAGTTTTATGGAAGTTTGTGACAGTTATATCCTAGGTCAGTACATGTCGTGTAATTGCTGTTTCGAATTAAATGGCGTGTATATATTTATATTTTTATTTTATTAAAAGGTATTTTTTTTCCTAAATTTCCATGTTTACCGATGCATAGCTTTGGATTTCTCTATATCATAGATTTACTGTAAAATATTTTCTGGAAATCATATTCAGAGTCTTCCTCAATACCTGTTTACGCTCAATACTTGTATATTCAAGTGCTGTTCTCAATGTAATTTTTTGTGGATATGATTAACTTTAGTTGGCAATCTAATGTCTTAGTATAAGACTTATGATATTTTGTGACCACATCATTACATGTTATGACATATGGTACATCTAGCATATAATTTTAATTATATCTAATATTTTAATCAAACAACAAATGCAAGACAAAAATTATCCCATATGTTATAAGATGGAACGGCGTGGTGACACGATATAATAGAAGGTACCTGAAGGAACTAGATGTCACGAACCAGGTTGAGGCATATATAAAACCTTGGGATTGAGAAAACCCCTAGAATTAATAGGTCTCGAAAGAAGGAAGGGTATTGAAGAAGACTTTAGAGAGGAGAAGAAGGCCGAAAGTATAAATACGATGTGCGTACAGAGAATCAAGCAAGCTGTGTCTGCTGACAAAAACTAAAATTGCGACTATAAATATGGCCCATAAATAAAAAATAATATATCAATCAAACAAATAGAACAATGATCCCTCGTATGATACAAAAAAAATATTATTACCTTCTTTTTAATCTATAAAACTAGTTATTAAAAACTTAAATGGTAGAATATAAGATATTATAAGCATGGCATCTTGGCAAATGAACATGTTTTAATTTATAATGCATCAAAAAATTATGTTAAATGCACATAACTAGTTAAAATGGGTTTAAAGTTGCATTTTATATCATTAATATTTTAAAATTCTCGATTTAGTAGAGAAATACATACAAGCTCTCACATTTCACAATAAACTTGAAATATTATCATTAGAGGTAAAATGGCTAGTTGATGAATATAATTCTGGATAAATAAATTAAGAAGAATTGTGATATTTTCAATATCCTAATCATTTATTGGTAAAGAAATTTTGAATTGACGTGACTATCATATATAGAAATTTTGCGATTTATTCCGAATTACATTAAAAAAATTTTGATTTAATTTTACAAATTTTAGCCATATTTGAATTAGTCTAAGCTAGAAGTTCTTATGAATTTGTTAATTATGTGGAGAAAATCGTTTGGTTTTGACATAATCATTCAAATTAACAACCATGAAAAATTGTAATTTATAAAATTATTGCTAAATTGATTCTTGTGTTTCTCGTAAAAAAAGATTAATAAACCCTTTTAAGGTTTTTATATACATTTAATTTTGTTTTATCTGATTAAGAACAAATAAAAAAATATTTTCACATAACCTTAACTTTCTTTGGACATATTTGATCCTTCATATACACTTAAAAAATATTTATTGCGTATAGAAAACCGAAGACTTATAATATAAATTTGATAGAAAAAACTTTAATTATGAAGGTATCTTGTTTAAATTGTTTTAATATGCTCTTAAAATATTTTTTTCTTGAAAATGAAAAATATGAGCATAACATGAAGACATTAAAAAGAGCGGGTTTGGATGATAATTATCTTGTGATAGCAACTGCGAAGATAAAGAGCTTATATGAAGATGAAATGAATTATAGCATCAAAATGAGCTATAATAGCGAATCAGACTTTGAAACTCGATTTAGTAAATTTATAAAAGATAAGCAGAATATCATACTTCTAAAGAAAAAAGAATTTGATTCAAATTATGGAAATATCGATTCATATGAATCCACTAATTTTTTTTTAGATTTATTCTTTATTTTTACAAACGAATTCGATAAACTACTAGATAGAATTCAAAATAAAAAGCTTAAGTTTATTCTTAATTGTTTTGATCTTATAGATATAATTAGGAATTTCATCTTTGAAGATTCAAATAGCCTCATATCTTTTCCAATAATCTCGAACATAAATTATCTTATCGAACAGGATGTCAAACTATTTTTTGAATTGACTTCTCGGGATGTAAAAAAAGAAATTTCAGAAAAATTAAATTTAGAGCTCAGTAAAACCATGGAATTGTTTTTCAAGCGAACAAAAAACAATGAAAAGTGTACAATCAATGATTTAAGATCCCTACTTAACTCGAGTAATATTTTGAAAGAATGCATATCCAAAATGTTAGCAGTATATCTGGGTAAATACAGAGGTTTTGTTGATGAAATTAAAACAAGATTATTGATGTCCCTCCATAATTCTTCGCTAAAAGAAATTACAGAATATAAAAAAGGGGTGTTACTGGAATTTATAAACATACTGAATGATACCATAGAGGATAACTATATTCTTAACAAATCAACAATCGAGAATCTTTTTACAAATCTTAAATATGACTCCGAAGGTTTTTTTATAATATTAAAACACTTTTTAGATTCTCAAGCATCTAGAATTTGCCAAAAATTCATTGTGAATAGCAAAAAAGTAAGTGAAAAAAATTTGAGTAAGGGGATAAATAATATGGGTAAATCTTTTGTAAACTATTTATGGAATGTCTGATTGAAAGAGCATTTGAGGAGAAGTCTATAGAAAGCACATTAGTAAATCAAAATTTCTTAAAAAATATTTTCAAATTTAAATCCAAAATTGTATTTCAGAATGCCTGTTGTATAAAAAAATATTTATCTGAAGTTATAATGAGTTTTTCTATTTAAATACTCTTCAATAATTTTTTTTTATCATATGAATTATGAATTATAAATTAATAAATAAAAATATTCTAACTGCTACAATTAGTTTAAATTAATATATAATTAAAAATTATTATTTTATTAATAGGGAATTATTTGACAAAAATAACTTGATATATTTGTTTCGTTCACAGAATTATTAAGTTTATTATAAAGAAAATTTTATTTTAATATATAATAAACGAAATGAGAGTGAAATTTGGATTTAATTATTTTATCATGTGTTGTAATTCTTATTTTTGTAAATTCGTACATATGAAAATTTATATTTTTCTTATAATCTTGATTTTATTTCAGCATGTTTTCGTGATAGATTATTAACATAACATACATATCTTTTTTTTCACC
The DNA here is from genome assembly GCF_057557595.1 of Rhyacophila brunnea. Lineage (NCBI taxonomy): Eukaryota > Metazoa > Arthropoda > Insecta > Trichoptera > Rhyacophilidae > Rhyacophila > Rhyacophila brunnea. The sequence continues at coordinate 869,362 of NW_028232784.1, read as the reverse complement.
CATAAATTTTTATATAATTTTTTTTTAATTCTTGTAAATTAAGTATTATTGGATAAATAAATCTATTTTTAGCCATAATCTACACCTTTTATCAAATAATTTATTGATATGTATTCTTTTGATTTATGATGCTAATTATTTCATTTTGTTGTTTGGGATGGTATTTATGCAATATTATTGTTTTTTTAATGTATCATTGTACATCTAGAAATAGTTGAATGCTTCTTATATTAGTTTATAATATAGTTCTACTACTAAATAATAAAATAAACATGTTATTATCGAATGTATTTCTTGGCAAATTTTTATTGTGTTTTTATTGCCTCACATACGAAAAAAAATATACTATCACCCTTTTTAAACATATGCTTTTTTTGCTGATGATTTATATCTCACTCTGATTTTATTTGGTAAATATAGCCTGTAACAACATTCCATGTCACCAAATGTATCATTAGAAGAAGTAGCACATTTTTAATCCTTACTTTTATATGAATAAATAAATTTTAGTTTTCTATTTTAATAGAATTCCAAAATCATACCCAATAAAATTCATTCAGTTACAGCTTTTCGATCTTACCAACGCCAAACAGACTAATTTAGCATAGACATATAAAACAAAAAAAAAAGGTAAATTTGATTTACATTATGTTCAAATTTTTTTATATTAGGTATGATTTTATTCTATATACATAATATATTTTTTATTTATGGGCTAAATTTATAGTTGTAATTTAGTCTTAGTTCTCAGGCAAAGCTTGTTTGATTCTCTGTGCGCGCAGCGTATTTATACTTCGGCTATCTTCTCCTCTTCAATACCCCACCTTCGTTCGAGACCTATTAATTCAAGGGTTTTTCTCAATCCCGAGGTTTGCATTAATACCTAAACCTGGTTCGTGACATCTAGTTCCTTCAGGTACCTTTTTCTATGCACATAACCTATCATTATAAAAATTACTATTCTAAAAAAAAAAATCTTAAAAATATATGTTGATAGCTAGTTCTAATGGTTTAATTAACAACTTTAATCTTAATAAATTAAATATTTATCAAAAAATGAATTATTGAAAGAAATACTGCCTGTTGTATGAAAATAGAATAATTATAAAATTTTATACAATTTATATGCATTAAGTTATTGCATTGATCCAACTTTTTTATATAAACGCAAGAAATTATTTACTTTAAAGTATCCATGTATTGTTAATTAAAAATATTTCCATATTTAATAATAATTTCTTTCCATATAGAATAATTTAGTTTTAATATAATTTTCTTGATTAGTATATATACACTATAAATAAAGAAGATAATATGCATAAAATATATGTTCGTATATGTCATTATTAGCAATTTTAATATATTATAAATCTAGTTGTATAAAACAATAGAGTTATGGCATGTATAATTTATTTTATAGGTTTTTTGATCTCAAGGCACTCGGTTCCTATATTACCACATAAAGTAGAGACTCTTGATGAAGTTCAGAGACTTAAAAACCGTTTATCTATAATAAACATAAATTTTAAAAAGGTTTTTTCGGAAAAAAGCGAAAAAGATGACATAAATAATATATCCATAGATATAAATGGTTACTCATTTCAGACCAGATTTCAAAAATTGTTCGAAAACAATAAATACGTTTTTATGGGGGAATTAAAACATTTCAAACAGGATTCGGATAGCATGAATTCAGATGATGTATATACAACCTTATTTGAATTTTATAGCATTTTCGTATCGGAGTTTTTAGATTTGATGGATAAAATTAAATTAAGAAACACTATATTTTTTCAAAAATGTGAAGATATTGTAAATATTTTAGGAAATGATTTTTTTATGGAAAAAAATTCCAAAAATATAGATAGCGAGTCTGAAATGAACAAAAACATAAATAAATTTTTTAGTCATAATTATAAAGCTATAAAAATAAAAACTTCACAAGCTGTCAAACATGAGATACGAAAATATGTGATAAAAATTTTCGAAATACAAAGTAAAGAAGTTATATTTGATCCAGAGTACCTTCAATTGATCAAACATGCGATAACTGATGCTATGAACAATCTTGATTCGCTTCAAAATGAATTTATAAGGGTTTATAGTATACTCTGTAATGTTAACAGGGAAATATTATTTAAAAAAATACGAAAATATTTTCCTTTGGCAATTAAATTAGGAATCGATTCAGATTTAAAAGAAACTATTGATATAATGAAGTATAAGCTTGATGGTAATAGTTCAAAGTGCACAAATTACTATAATCATGCATTTAAAATTTTAAAGTGGGATGTAGAGTGGTATTTATTATCAACAAATACTTTCTTGCTCATAAGACATGGCAAACCATTAAAAAATTTACCGAGCCTAAAACAATTGAGTGAAAATAATAATTACAATAGTAACTTAAAAAATAAAGCTATCAATTTCATATGGCTTGATAATTTATAAAATAATAAATATTTAATATGCTATTATTTTTATAAAACTTCGTAATGTCTAGGTTAGATCTTTCTAAAATATAAAATCTGGTTAAAAAAATATATAACATAATGTAAGAAATATTTTTAAATAAAAAATCACTGATCTTTTTCTTCATTTCATTCACTGTAAAAATTCAAGAAATCGAAACCGGAATTCGTTAAAATACCTGGACCCAAAAATATTTCTTTTCTGTGATATATTTAAAGTTATAAAATAAATAATTTTTAAGATATAAAAAAGGTTTTTTCATTGATAAAATTTTATTATTTTTTATTGGATCTAAAATTTTATACAATATGCCAAACAAGAATTTTTACTCGTTAAATTATATAAAGCTCGATATGAAGCACTTATATTAACCATTGTGTAAGGCATGAATAGATAAAAAGATCTGCTAATCTTCAATTTAATTAAAAATATAAATAAAGGATTTTATCATCTGTAATATATTCTAATCGATATTAAAAATCCATTTACATTTTTTATTCATATTGTGCCGGTTTTTAGATTTCACATTTTTTTAAAAATGATAATTTGGGCTATTATCAGATAAAAAAGGTGATTATTCATGAAAAAAATAACTTTTAATGGATGATTTAGTAAATTCCTTCTTCAAAATTAAGAGAAATATATAAATTTGATATGATGATATTTTTTTATGTTTTTTTGTGTATAAGATGACTTTTATCGATTATTTTGTTTTTCTTATAATTAATCATATTTTTGCCGAACAGGTTAAATCTTGTTTTTTATTTGCGATAAAAAATATTGTAAATTATAATTATAACATATCCTTATCTTTTATTTTGAACAAAAATATACTTATAGATAGTTAATTAATAAAAATTATAATGTATTAAACACTGGATATGTATAATACAAGAGTTAAATATTCTTTTATATACATGTTTTTCAATGTAATTAGACATTTCTTTTTTATGGTTTGTACACACTTTTTACGTTTTCATATTCTTATATATCGCGATTGGCACTTAAACACATAATTTTTTTTAATAAAAGACTAGCATTATAGTAGAATGCGTTTATATATGACTAAGCTTATAACAATAAAAATCTAAAGAATACTAAAATGTATGCAAGTTTGATTTTAATATATTTTTAAGTTTTTGCGCATTTCATTTAATATTGTCTCGTTTTCACCTTACTTTCTCAAAAATTAAACTTTTAGTTAATTATGTGCTTTTAATCTCTAACAATTTTTTTGGTTCTTGTAAAATTATTTCTTATACAGACTTATATATATAAAGATTATATGGATTTATATATTCACTGAATAGTAATATTTTTATTTCTCTAAAATAAATGTAAATATGTCTCTTGGTATATAGTTGTAAAAAAATACACCTTTGGAAATTTGGTTTTTTTTAATTATCATTTCAATCAGCTTAAAAATAATATGATCACGTTTTTTCGTCATTTATCATATTTCCTATAAAACATCTCGTACTTTTTCGCCATATGTATTGGATTTGATAGAATTTATAAAGTAAAGCCTAAAAAAATAAGAAAGTCACATTTTTTTCAGAATATTTACAAAAAAATATAAATCGTATCTATTTAAATACCATTTCTAGATAAATTATTTCCTCTGGTTCAATCGGTAATAAAAAATTACACCTTTTTTATAAATACAAGTGTGTTATATATAAAATGACAGGCGAAGCAATGTATATCGATTCGTATAATTCTACACTACATTAAACTGGAATTATATTTGTGAAAAGCAAGCTTTTTATTTCTTTTCAATTTTGGCATATAAATCAACATAGAATTGCGACTTTGGAATATTTTCAATGTAATAAACACAATGTGATGAATTAAAACATTAAAATTTATTTAACTTCTTTTTCAAAAAAAAGATTTGGCAAAGACTATATCTGTTTTTGTAGTTTTTTTTATTCGGGTTATTCAAGAAGCCAACGAAAAGTTTCTCAAAAAAAGACGGAAATACATTCAGGTGTTATGAAAGCTCCCGTATTTTGAAATAAACCCCTTTTCAAGCAATAATAAAAGATTATTTGCATCTGTATTATAATTAAAATGCATAAAAAATATTATGGGCTCTGTTCAATGGTCACAAGTAAATAGCGTGGGTTCTAGAAATTAAAAAATTATGGAAAAGTATAGGGTTTAAATTAAAATTACTTTAATTTATATGTTTAAAACATATAAAATTTCAATAAAAAAACCAGAATTCTGTGCGTGCTAATATTTCATTATGAAATTGCAGCCTTTATTGCTGTTTTTATCTTAAATGAAGCTCAATATTTTTCATTGGCAATAATCATAATTTATGTAAAACGGGAAAAAAGAGCCTTTTAACAAATGATTTTATAAATAGAGATTTGTACTGAATAGGTTAATTCTGAAAAAAGATATTGCCAAGATAAAACTTATATCAAAATATCAAAACTATAAAGATCATCGATTGAAAAAAAACCCTGTTTATTATATAAAAAACTTTTAAACATGAAATTTGTTATATAATTCGATGGTTTATAAGGTTATAGGAAATAGATTTCTATTCTATAATGTTAACAGGTATAATAAACTTTTAAAGGTATTTTTAATATGAACAAGAATGCTTGAGGGCTTTTAATTATTATGAAAAGCAACATACTTGATTTTAAAAAAAAAATCTAAGATGTGCAAAATTCAAACAAAAAAATAGTGTTTTTAAATTTACATATATAAATACGTAAAATAATCTGATGCTAAGATTAAAAATATAAAACTCAAATTATTATATGATACACCACCGCCAATCTTTTGAATTGCTTAAATGGAATGAGATTACTCCAAGAAACAACGTAAATTGATTATTAATCTAAAAAATTTCATTTATAGAAATTAATCTAATTATGCAAAAATCTAAAAATTATTTTGTAAACAAGTCTTGCAGAGACAACCTTCTATTAATAGTGTAAATGAGCAATTCCGGATTATACTCTCTCAATATAAGTTTAATCATGTGTTAAATTATAAAAATAGAATTGATACTAAAATTTTCTTTCGACTTAGATTACAATTGATAATCTATTCACTTTTGTTTTTGTAATTAAGCAAGATTTAAGGAAAAATAGTTAATTGAAATACGTGAAACATGAGTACACTGATACTTGTATACAATTAATGCATTGTAATATAAAATTTAGGATTTAAAAGATTATTAATTTTAATATGTATTTCTATATGAAAGAAGGAATATATTTATTTCATAGAACGACATAAAAAAAATACTGAATGCTAACATTTTTTTCCATCCTTTTAAATTATAGAGATGATCATTAATGTTGATTTTATTTATATTATAATTTCCAATAACATACATGAACAGAAAGAAAAACAAAGATTTCAGGTAGAAATCTATATATATTGATTACATATATCAATGATAGGCCTAAGTTTTTTTTATTTGTACATTAATGTAAAATATGTAATATTTAAATAAACGTATTGCTTTTTAAATTTCATAATACGGCATATGTTAATGACTGTTTCTTTTTTTCCTTATCAAATATTTTTAATTTTTTTAATAAAATATAGAAATAAAATATAATGTTGGATCTTAATATTCTTATCCGACTTCTCTTCAAATATATTGATGAATTGTAACTTATAATATATAATCTCACACATTTGAAACGATGTGATGCGACAACAGTTTATATATTTACGTATAAACTAACAAAGATAAATGAGATCCAAATTTTATATAATGCATGTGTTTATTACTTTATTATCTTTGATATTGTAATATGGTATCTCGATTGTATTTATCACCAAAAAATTTCTAAAAACTATGCGTGTCAGAGATCAATTCCCTTATTTTTTGTAATATGATCTAATTTCATTTTATTAATATAATTCAGACTCATACTTTTCTATGTGATTTTTTGTGATGCTTATCTAATCTGATTCCAGGAACCTGTATTTATCATGTTTTTATAATAAATATGATATTTTAAGCCGTTATATTCAGTAAACACAAATTCTCTCTATGCTAAGTGTAAAACAAGTTTTTGACCAGAAAAATATGTGTAAACTACATTGAAAAAATATTAAATATATGGTAAATTGTTTTCAAAAAATAAATAAACTAAAGCTAATTCGAAATTAGAACCTAATTCAAAGGTCTAATATTTATAGAATTGCATTTCTTCAGAAAAAGTAGGTTAGAAGAAATACTTTTTGTCAATTTTTTGTAATTTAAAATATGTATGGCTTAAGTTAAAAACTAGAACGGCATTTTTTTTAATAATCATTAAGTTTTTTCTAGTGAAGAAAGGGAACCTTGCTTATTTTTCTCTTTGGTATAACCTTTTCCGCACTATTAAATATATCTTCCCCGTACGGTTTTACGGACGCTAGCTGAGAATCATTCAAAATTACCAATAACTCTTTCGTGATAAATTCATGCAGACTATCAAATAAATCAATAGTGTCCCATTTTACAAATATAGAAATCTCTTTGATCTTGTTTATAGTGTCAGTTATGTTTTTATCCAAAGATTCATTTATATTTCTTAATATTTGTTGTAAACCATCAATTTGAGCTGGTTCGCTTAAATTGTGGAATTTATCAAAGCAGAAGTTTATTATTCGACTTAAAATCCTTCTTGTTATTTTTTCGTATTTATTGATGTAAATTTCAATAAAAACTTCGAATGCTGAAATTTCATAGTTTTTCGGATACGGAAACGAAAATTTTTTGATATTACTTGACTGCTTATATTTTTCGAAAAGATCAAAGCATTCGTGTACGATTTTATTAATGTCTTTTCGAACAAAATTTGTGATAGTCGTAATTACTTTTCTATTTTCTGCCTCAAAAAATACATCAAAATCAAAAGTCTCTAGTGTGATTGCAGACTGAAGCTCTTTTTTAAAGTTTATTCTTTTTTTCGCTTCTAAAGATGTTCCCTCATATTTCTTTTCGTTAAAAAAACTTTGATGGCAAATTGATTTTAGCATGGATATATTTTTTTGTCTAATATTATCGAATATAGTCTCAATCATTAAGGTTCTTTTCATAAATTCTTTCATTATAAGATCACATAGTTTCTCATTGCTGTAATATGTAATTTTATTTCCAATCACGTATATACCGCTTAAAATATCTATATTTACCGTTTCTAAATGTAAGAAACCATTATTTTGATCTAGAAAGGGATTATCGTTTGTCAAAAAATTTAGTTCACGTGTGGATTCAATTGCGCTAGGAATTTTTGTTTCGCTTTTCTTTATTTTTTCTATTTCTTTATCGTGACTTATAGCTATATTTTTTTCGGTAGGAATTATTTTTGTAAAGTTTAAAATTAATAAAATAAAAATAACCATGATTCAACTACATTTTACATGATCTTATATGTAGTGTATTCGTATTTATCAACAATCGTTTAAATTGAATTTTTACAATTTATGCTTAATTTCTCTATGAATCGATATATTAAATGCTTGTTTTGTATAATTACCATGATAGCGCTCCGATCAAAAAAGGATAAACATCTATAAAACTCTGATATTTTCACAAAAGACTATTTTCACAAATAGACATATTATATTATCAAGTTGTGTTTCAATTTAGATTATTAGACGAAAACCTCGACCCCGAAAAAATATTTTTAATGCCCTAAATTGTAATTTTAAAGCAATATACAGTGATGGAAAGGATTCTGTAGGAATCCAAAAAAAAAATATTTTTGCCGGAATAAAATCATAAAAAATTAGTTTTAAAGTTTTTATACACGAGATTAAATATTTACCACTTGAGTTTTTATCGTAGATTTTTCATGGTTGTTTTTTTTTATATCAGAATAAATCTATCCCAAACTGGTAGAATGTACATAAAACTTAGTAAAAAATCACTAATTTTTTTTTCATATTGGACATAAGGCAATTATTACTTGATTCAATCGAAAAGATAATAAACGCCCTAATAACAAATAAACACTATCTAGCAATCAATTGTCATTTTTAATCCATTAAAGAAAATTACGATGCCCAGTAATTTTATTTTAAGACTATATACATGTATTCCATTATTTTTAAATAAAAAAACAAGTTTGTATTTTTAAAAGGTTGTCGTTTTCAACGAATATAATATATTTTTTATGTTAAATCTTCTTATAGTAGAAATTTATCTTTCAAAAGAATGTCAGGTAGAAATAACACAAAAATCACGCAAAGTTTTATTCACTATATTGGTAAAAATAGTGAAAATTAAATTTTTTTATTTTAGATCTATTGTAATTTGATGATTTATAATATTACTATGAGTTTGAAGCATCTTAAAGTCTCGGAATTTTTAAAATTTATAATTCTCCACCTAAATATTCTGATGGATGCAAAACTGTACATTTTTTTCTATTATATAATTAGTAATCAATCTTAACTGGACAAACTGATGGGTTTATTTAAAAAATCATAAAATAGTCTTTCCAAACAAAGTTTGTGCCGGAAAAAATATAAAATTATAGACAATTCACTAAATCTAAGAATAGTTTATATACATATGAATTTATTTGAAAATTTTTGCAATTTATTTAGATCTAATTTTATGAGCATAATACATACTGTGTTGACTACCTTTTATATCTTTTATAATTAAAAGCCAACTGAACTGCTACATATATAATGATTACTCTAGTTTGCTTTTTTTTATAGATAGAAAAAATGTTTTTTTTTATGATAATAAATTTCTATGAATTTTTTTGAATTGATGCACTGTAATAAAATATTTTAGGTTACTATTCGGCCTAAAATCAAATATGTGTCGAATCACAGAACTAAAGCATTTATTTGAAATTTTATAGAAGGAATGAGTTGAAAATATGAAAGAATCCACAAAAAAATCAACGGCGATCATCAAAATTGATTTAGAAGCGTGTGAATTGATTAAAAATTTACTATAATGATTTTTATTGTTCGATATACTAAATATAATACACGAATTGTAAATAAACTTTATTTTTAATTTTTCATATTTAAATACGACCTTATTTTTTTAAATTCATGCAGGTGCGCATGGAAAAAATAATAATGCATAATTAAATTAAACAAATTGCGAATAATCAATCAATGATATATTGTTTTATTTCAAATTTATGTCTGTAAATTTACAAGAAAACTAATTTGTATTACTTAATAAAACATTCATGCTATATTTTTGCTGTAAAGAGTGTTTTTGCTTTTTATAAATGTTAGAAAACTTTATACAATCCAGATTTACACATTAAATTGATATAATTAAGAATGGAGAGTTCAATTAGTCTTATCAAAATTTGTATCTTGAATTATATCAATATTCGCGTAATCATATAAAACCTCTTCGAATCTTTAGACACTCTGATATTTCTAAAAACGAACATAAAGGATGAAAAATATAATCTATAATTTTAAAATTTTATTAAATTTAAAAAAAATCAATAAATATAGTTTTGTATTATTTTGGGCGTTAACATTGGTATATTAAAATAATAATATTTCTGTGGTATGCATTAACCTTCAATGTATCTCCGATAATTTCTAATTTATTTATTTTTTCACCCAATATATTGACTTAATATGCATAAAAATATCATTAACAATATATCAATGATTATTTGTATACTTAGTTGCATGTTAAACCATAAAGAAACGAATGCTTAAAATGAAACAAATAAACAATAAAAACTTAAATTTATGCGCAAAATATGCTCTATCACAATAAATAGTGAGTCTGAAATTTCGATAGAAATCTTCTTATGTGTAAAAAAACCGAAAAAGCAAAAATAATCCCCAAAATCTATGAAAATAACAAAATTCAGAATCATATTTAAAGACTTTTAAAACTATATTTTTAAGATTTTTTCTTTATATAATGAGAAAGGTACTTTTCTAATAACTATACTTATATCAAGATGATAAATATGCTCAAAACTATTACACCACCAAAGTTACCATAAAATGATTCGTTACATTAAATGTCTATAGGATTTTTTGGATTTATAAAAAAAAGCTGAAATTGATTTTTCAAGTGCATAAATTTTTTTGTGCATAAGGTCAAAAATACTCAGAGTATGGTGTGATTAATGACGAAAATATTTTATTAATCTGCATGTAAAAGAAAGCCATTCAGAAAAAAATATTGTGATAATATGGGAATCTTATAGAGTAAAAATTACGTGGTATGCAATTTATCTGTGATTTTGGTTATGTTTTGAATATATTAAATGTGTGACGTGTTTATAATATGGACTGTGATCTCCGTAATTATAACTACTAGTATCGCTTTGGATTATTTCGGAAAATAAAATCTGTTATGTATTTTTTTTATTAAATAGGAATCTAAGGCAGTTATTTGAATTTCTTTGAATTTATAGTTTCTTTAAATGTAAAAAATAAATGGATTGCTAACATCCTGGGATATTGCCCCGAATTTTTGCTTTATAAGACTTAATAAATCCTTTAACTTGTTTATCATCATAGTGTTAACTTTTCTTGACATTTCTATAAACTAGCATATTTTATCTTCAAATGCCATATGCATGAAATTTTTGTCTTTTTATAAATTAAATATGTGATCTTGATATTGTTTACTTTAATTCACATTGTTTTTGTAAATTTAAATCCAATTATATTTTTTTTTGCACTTGATAATTGTATTAAGGTTATTTATTCTCATAAGCAGTTTTATTTAAAAGAAATTTTATTTCAAAATAAAAAGGTTTACGCTATAAATAATCTTATTGGTGTGATGTACCTCTTTGTGATTAAATTTCACTTGATCACGAATCCAAGTAATTTAAAATTAAAAGTAAAATGATTATTGACAAAAAGAATACTCTGGTTCAAGCTTCATTTTTTTTTAATAAATAACATGTCAGTGTCTGCTTAAGAGCCGAAAAAATCATAAAAATAAATAATATATTGAGAAAAAATATAATTTTGCTGTAGTTTGTATATATTTTGTTATGTAAATCTTTAAATTATCGGAATTTGTCAATCAAGATCATTTATATAATCTTCTACTACCCGACTTGTTTCAACATATAAATTTGCAATGTTTTTTTTTAGAACTAGTTTCGTATTGTTTCTATCTCCGATAACCCAATATTTATAAGAAAGCATACATGTAATAATAAGTTGTGTTATATTAACAAGTTTTTATACAAAAAAATAAAACAAGGCATTCGTAATGACATTAAATCAAAAAAATATAAAAACTAATTTTATAAATTAATGTACCTATTTTTATTATTAAATGTTAAATATATAGTAAGTATGACCGTAAACCCCAATATTTTCTAATGGCCGCTTGTCTAAGCGTCTGAAATAAGTCTTGTAACAAAGACTTCCGCAAGTGATGTAAGAATGGAATTTATAAAAAATTTTATATGAAAATACTAAATTAATCCGATTTCGCAGAGAATTTATTAAAATGTTGAATACTATGGTTTTTTCACTCTTTATGTATTCATATTCAAACATTTAAATCTTAAATTCCTATATGAAAAGAATTCTTTTGTTTCTTGATAAGAGTGATGTATTTTCTTTTTTCTATTTTTTATCTTGATTTTTCTTATTTAAGAAAATACTTAAATATCGTTTTCTCATAATTAAAGATCTCAAATATAAAACAGCGCTTTCATTTTTTCAGATTAAGCTTGATTTCTTTTTTTTGATAGGAACTATCTTTCGGTTTTTAATATATTTGTAATGATTAATAATTTTCTTTTTAACTTTATTCTGTATTTTTTTTACTTTAAAAGCTTAAATAATGATTAAAATTGTATAGTTTTAGTAAAAATTTTCTTATACATCGTACGTTTCAGCTATATATTTTTTATGATATTACGAAATGTCTGGTTATAATATATTTTTACATTATATTTATATTAATATTCTCAACTCGTGGTTAATGTATATCTTTTCTACTTTTCACATTTCAGATTCTTAAAATTTGTAAAATTTTGATTATAGAATAAATTTTTACTGCTAGTTACATGATTTAAAGATGAAATATTTATAGATAAAAATATTACCTGTTTTCAAAAGGTGGTTTTTTTATTAAAAAAACCCGAAATTTTCCTTTTTTTTGGTATTTTTATAGTATAATGTAGTAAATTTTAATGGTATTAAGTATAAAAATATCACCTGTATAACAAAAATAGTGTATATATTTTTTTTTGATGCTGAAACACGAAATATAAAAAACCATTTTAATGATAAACTCACAAATAACAAAAAAAAGGTATATTTGAAATCATAATAAAAACTTTATTTCGATCATAAATAAGTTTCTTAGAAAACAAATTCAAATTATTTATAATTATGAACTATAATTGTGCAGAAATATAAGCATGAATCTTTATTTTTGCCCAAACTTTATTATAGATTATTAAAGTTTATTCTAGTTAAAAATTTTAAAAATAAAAATAATGAAAAAAAAATTGTCTTGGTTTTTCTAGTGTGATAGTTCTTGTATTTTTTTATTTTTCGCGAATCGGTTCATATAGCTAACTTTGAATTTTATTTCGAAGAGCGTTCTTGCAAACTTAAGAATATTGCGAAAACCTTTAAGGATTTAGAAATGAACTAATCATGATGAAGATTTTTTTTCTTTTTTTTAAAATATTAGATCTATTAACGGACTTCTTTTATTTTTGTTAAAACTGTAGAAATTATACGTTGGTTAGATTGCACTATTAAAAAAACCATCATTAAAATTTATGACATCGTCTTCCTTTTAATTTATTTCAATATATGTATGTTTAATTTTTTTGAACTATCTAAAAAATTGGCAGTCCCTCGTAAACTTTTATTTCTCTTTTATATTGGTATCGAAGTAATAAGGCTTTGGTTTTATTATTCTATCATGATTATCTATAATTATACATGTCAAGAGCTTTTCTTATTTTTGAAAGCAGAAAATTAGAATATGTTCTGCAATTGACTAATGAAATTGAAGTTTAGAAGATAATTTTTTTTATTAGTTGCGGAAATAGGTTCTATTTATATAGTACATGAAAAATGAACCAAAGTCTTTCATAAAATAATACACAGCGTATATAATAGAACAAAATCATTTTTAAATTTTTTTAAAAACATGGATATCGTGTATATATACAACTTCTATATGGTTCTTTGTAAAATCATGTTGATAACGACGGTATTTTTTTACTAGATGATTTTTAAAAATCTTAAAATATCCAATAGAAAAGGATAATAAAATAATAAGTAGTTTAATTAGAAGCTCGGATTAATATTTTTGTGTAAAAGATGAGTTAAAAATATAATATAGAAAAGGTGCTCTAAATTTTTGTAATAGCAAGAACTTAAGACATTACATAATTTTTTTGTTTCTTTAAAGTATTATGGATACCAAACTGAAAAGAATGATTTTTTTATGTGTAAAAAAGAATATCAGGTGTTTATGCAAATTTTAGAAGAATATCTATTCAAGGTTTAGAAAATAATATCTAGTCTAATATTCCAGGCAAACTTTTAGCTTTTACAAGTAGAAATAGTTATAGTTTTTTATTTATGCGTAGAGTATCGAGGAGAAATACAAAAACATAGAATGCATATTTTTCTTCTAAAAAAGCATAAAAATAAAAAATATTAGTGTAGAATCTAGTCTTTTCATATAAAAAAGTTACTCAAAATTTCTCACAAATGCCGAAGTAACATTTAATGATTTACGGTCAATATAAAAAAAATTCTAAAAAATATATAAATACAAAAATCAAGTTTAAAAACACTACATTATTATATTTTGCAGTTTTACTGGTTTAAAATTAAAAATTTTGGCAATAAAAGCAAAAAAAAATTATGAATATATAATATTAAATTTTCTGTTTTATATATACTTTTATGTTTCTCAAAGATTATTTTTCAAAAAATCGTTATTATATACATAAATTTAAGCCTGTAAAGTTTCAACATTCATTAATAGATAAAACTAAATTTTGATCCAAGAAAAATATGCGGAGATTGTGTCGTCTACAAGTTTTAAATATAATTTTTCACAATTGGTTGCAAATATAGAAAAATAAATTTACTAATTCTTAAATAAATAAATACAGTTTAATTTAATTATAATTTAATTAAAACAAGGTGCTTTTATGATGAGACACAAAAAAAAGCTTTGAAGCACTCAAAAAACATTCTTCATATGGTGTATTAATTTTTAAAAAATCATAAACATGGTAAAACGTTAGTAAATATGAATGAAATACTGTGTAACCATGATGAACAAAATATTAGCTTGTATAGAAATCAAACTGTTTTCTTATGTAAATAAATTAATAGATTTTATGTATTTATAAGTTATACACTGTCTTTTTCATTTATATTATATATATTGAAATCTATTTACTATCACAAAAAAACTTTAGGGCAATAAAAAAATGATTGGCACTATATCTGTATTTTATGGGCATAGATCTTAAGTATTCTATAAAAAATTTTAATTACACGGATAACTTCACGCATGAAGATTGATTTTTTATTGAAGAATCACCTAATTAATTTATAAATTAGGGCATAGCCGCCTGATTTTATTTCTTGCAGATCAAAGAAAAAATTGATCTCCTTCATGAAATCAGAATAACTAGTATTCTTAACCCGACTAGTTTTGAAAATGTGCAGCAAAGAAAATATTTAAAACTGGCAAATTAACTGCTCCTAATTTAGAAATGCGAGATACGCATGGTATAATACATCATGGCATTAAGCAATGTTTTCGCGAAATAGTTTAAGTTGTATATTAACGCTAAAATGTCAACTGAAGCAGAAGCTTAAGCGTAACTAATAGGATTGAGTTCAACACTTGAATTTATAAGTCTTAAAAAAAGAAATGCATCGAGGAATATTATAAAGATGTTGAGGCTGAAAACTAATATTAATCAAATCTTAACAGAATAATTTAAACTTTTTCAGAATAAATTTAAATGGCATTAAAAAAATTAACACATAACTACATTCTAGTTGTAATAACCAAATAACTACAATTAATGTACAAGTGTAAGATAAATAAAATGTCATCTGTCGTAGCATGTGATAAAGTGGCAACATAATATCATTTAAGGTACCTGAAAGAACTCTTAGTCACAAATCAAATTGAGACAAATATTAAAACTATAGTATTGAGGAAAATCTTTGCGCTAAAAAGTCTCGAAAAGAGGAAAGGTATTTAATAAAATGTAAGAGAAGTAAATATATCCAAAAGTATAGTTATGATGTGCCCAAGGGTGCATAATCACAGCATGCTTGATGAGAAAATTTCAAATTGCAATGACAACATTAACTACTGTCGATATCCCCCACTCACGTAGACCTTGTAGCGCTATATCTTTCAATCATATTTTAAAAATAATTTTACTATTGCTGAAAAATCAGTGATGTGTGATATTTATTTAATCGAAAATAAATAGCTGGATATATGGTCTAACTCACAAGTTTTTAGCATAATTTGATATTATAAAAAAAATATAGATTAAATATAATGTTTTCTATTTGCACAATACTTTCTAAATAATAATTTGAAATGTTCTAATTTCGTGGTAGCATATTTATATATTTTAGGGATAAATCATTCGTTGTAATTTTAGTTTTTGTTTTCAAGCACAACATGTTCGATCTCTCGTGTGCATTTGACATATTACTTATGAATATTTTATCCTCTCTGAAAATTCTTCAATATCTCTTTTCCGCACAAGATTCATTAATTCTAGGTTTTCCCCAATCCCAAGGTTTGTATATAGGCTCAATATGATTAGTTACTTGGAGTTCTTTCAGATCCCTTTTATGAAATTGTGTTATCCCACCGATTCAAGTTATAACATATGAAATAATTTTTGTTTTGGACAGTGGAAATATAGACTTATTTAAAATTATAACCCACCTTATAAATGCAGAAAACACATGATAATATACTTCGTAAATGAGATGATACCATATGAATACAGAAAATACCATAATTCGTTTATTAAAGACTTGGAATACCAACCGAATCTATAAATCGACGAAAACCATATAATCAATGTATAATTAAAAGTTTTGAAGTGTAAAGACATATTGACTTAGAACATAAAGATGATGATTTTAAAGTGCTTATAAAAGAAATATGTGATCTATAGCTATAAAGGTTTTTCTTAGAAGAGTTTGTATATACAAAACAAAATTAACCGTAGATATTTTAAATTACATTTTATATATCTTTAAATATTATTTTTTTGTTAATAATGTAGGTTTTCAATTGCTTCTTCTTCGGTTTTTTATTTCTTCTTAGAATTACCTTAAAATAAGATTGTATTTGAAGTAATTTAGTTTGCCAACTTTAAAATTTTTTTATGTTTAGAATATTATCTGCATGTTCATTTAATTAATATTTTGATTTTTTTTAGTCTAAATGTTTAAATTTTGTATTTATTTATACTATCGAATTAAACAATAATTCCATCTGCGATCTTTTTTGTTTAATATGACAGTAGGAGTTAATCAAGAATAATTTTTTAAATGGTCTTTGTCATTGGGAATCAACCTGGAAATGATGACAGCAAATGGGGATTTGTGGTCACTTCACAAATTCCAATACTTTTGATGGTAGTAACCTTTAAATACAGTTTATATTATGGTACTATAGTATAATAATGAACTTTCTTAATTTTACAGCTAAATTATATTTACAGTATTAAAAAATAGCTGTAACACTTTAACTGCCCGTCGTAGAAAATATTTATGCAATAACTATTTTATTACTAGACTATATGCATTAAATTTAAACCTTTTTGGGTGAATTTTATTTATACATATTTAAATTTGTTCAATCCTAACCTAAGATTGTTTTTTTCACATATTATATTCATACTATTTTTAATAGTATATCTTTATAATTCTGAAACTACATCTTTTACCTATAAAATTTGATTTTTCAAGTGTTTTCTTTAATCCCTTTGTTGTGCGTGTGCTCAATTTAGTATTCTCAACTCCAGAATTTACGACTTATGCTCTTTAACATTTATGTCATAAATTATTTCTAATAATATTTATGAAGAGAAAAAAAAATATGGATCGAATATGGCATGCAATAGTTTATGATGATACAACAATATTAACTTTATTTAATTACCTAGTAATATTAAAAAAAAACAAAACTTTGTTCACAAAATTTGAATTTATATTTTTTTAATATATTCTACTAAAACAAATAATCAGACGTTTTATTTTAATTTTTTAAATTTTAATTATAGATTAGGTTTTGACATAATCAATCATTTTTTTAAATATTGTTTACATTTTTATTTCGAGCAATAGTTGCCATACTTTCTTTATTTTATATAATTCACTAATAAACTTTTTATTCTTTTTGCAAGATTTACTGAAAGTCTAATTTAAAAGGATACAAAATTATTCACGGTATGAACATATCTAATATATAATTTCATGTTATTGAGTAACTTTTTAATGATTATTGATTCAAGTATTTTATGTAATCCTTTCACATAATCATCATTTTTTATTAAATATACAAAATCCTTCAGTCAATAAGCAATATAAAAATCTAGATTATTAAAATTTTTATTATTTTTTTTATTTGAAAATTATAGAAATAGACAAAATATTTAATGATTTTTATTTATACCACTCCCAAATCTTGCTGTTTTTATTATCCCGCAAATAAAGGGAATTTCAAGAAATTCTTCGATTCCCTCTAATCCAAAAGTGATTTTATAATTCAAAATTTTACTTATTTTTAAACCTTCACTAATATCATTATATGTTTTAATTTTTAAGTCTGTAAATAAAAGAACACTTTTGTCCAGTACAGTTTCTTGAATATTATAGAAATACTCTTCATCACTTGATTTTCTTGAAATTTTCATTTGCTTTCTACTTTGGAATATCCTGCCGCCAAAGAGATTACAAATTTTATCAAAATTGTGTGACTTTTCTATATTTATTTTTTCAACCAAGTTAAATGGTTGATTTTGCGTCTTCAAACGTGACTCAAACCTTTTTAGGTATTCATTCTTTGAAATATTCCTTTGCATCTCATTTATGCAAACATTTGTTTGCATTTAAATTAGAAACTTGCTATAATTAATTTTGTTCCATCATAAGCCATGGGTTATTTCAGATTCTAATATGATTTAAATATTTTCTAGAATAAGTGGAGTATAAAAAATAAAAAAATACGTTTTTTAAGATAAATGAAAAGACATCTGTAATATATATTGTTAATATAATCAATTTTATAATCATATATTACCACCTTGTGTTTTTAATATAAAAATATGATTTACGGGTATAATATTGATTTTATGAAAGAGCAAATGTTAATTTAAGGATCAGAATTTATATATAAGATAAAATAAAATTGATCAAGTCATATGATTTATTCGGACCAGTTCTTCAAAAAAAAATTATATAAAGAATATCATTTAGATGTAAGCATGAAACTAGTTTACTTTACAAATGATATTTATTAATCTATAACAAATAATAATATCAGGTCGATATAATAAACGCTTAATAATATTCCAGTGAATTGATCAAATATTAACATATAAAAAATGTTTTGTCAATTAATAAAACTTTAGGATAATACAATTAATAGTATTTTTTTTTATAGAAGCCATATGTTTTTTTCATATAAATTAGCAAGGTATATTTTATAAGCAATTTATTTTCCATGATGATACTAATATTGTTGACAGAGATAAATCTTTAAGATTGTATATATTAAACTGAACATATAATATGACAGTATAGAAGTCTATACAAAAAAATTAATTTATTTTTGGACATAAGCAAGCTTAATTCTATAAATAAATGGTAATATTCACATTTTTAAATACCATATTATTTTTATTGGAGTACAGAAATCTATACAAAGACTAGCAAGTATTTGGACATCTGAATACAAGTAGCGTCACAAAATTTCATATTACACAAATGAATTTGTTAAATTTATTTCCACTGTACAAATTATTTTTTTTAATGTTGAATGTGACACAAATATACAATACATGCATTCAATTGCATACTTTTGCCAGATACAAATATACATAAGTTAAAAATGGTAGTAAATATCATTAATTTCTTGGTAATGCGAAAAAGAGTCCAAAATAGTAAAAGGGACAAAGATCAAATGGTATGGGTCTTTTTCCTTTAGAACTTAAAGAATCAATGCACATAATGATCTAAAATTGATGGCGGCATAACTTAATATTATCCATAGAAAATTGCATGAACAATTTTATTTATAAATGTCTTATTTATTTTGTTTTTTATTTATTGGTTAATTTGATTTTTAGCTTTTTATAGTTGTTCAATCAAAACTTTGATTGCTCTATAGAACAGATTTGACTGATAGTTATTTTTACCTTATCATCTTTACAATCTTCTTCTACAAGACTTATTAGTTCAAATGTATTCCTCAATCCCATTGTATGTGTTGCTACCTCTTCAGTTCGCATTTCTTAACGCTTAATATATGACTTATGGTATTTTGTAACCACCCCATCCCAGGTTTTAGCGTATGGCAACATTCGATTCTACATTCATAAATAAGGGTGTGTTCTTTTGCTAATAGATTGTATTTTCTCAGCTTCGCATTTTCAACATTCGTCAGATTATCAATACTCGTTATAATTTTAATACCGTTTTATTTTTGATATAAAGTATCATTTATAGTTATAATTTTTGTTTTTAACTCTTGAACACAACTTGCTTGATTCCCTGCGCGCACAGCGTATTTTTTCTTTCGGTTATCTTCTCCTCTCTGAAGTCTTCTTCAATATCTCTACTCAGTTCAAGACATATTAATTCAAGGGCTTTTCATAATCCCAAACATTTCTATATATACCTCAATCTGGTTAGTTACTTTGAGTTTTTTCGGATACCTCTTATGATATTGTGTTACCACACCGCCCAAGTTATAAAATATAGAATTGCTAACATAAATGTCATAATTAATAATGTTTTAAAATTATAATCTTTATATCTAAATGTTGAAAATGTTCTAAATTATTTAATTTCGATGCACAATATGATCTTAATTTAGAGAATATTCAATATTTGTTTTAAAGATCAAAATTTAAAATAAATTTCGAAACGATTTGATTTCAGTGCATAATTTTTTTTTAATTTAGAGCATTATTCAATCTTCTGATTTATAGATTAAATCTTAAAATAATATATAATGATAATGTTTAATAAAGTTTTAAGGGGGAAAGAAGTATCAGCCAAATCTGTTTGTAGACCATGAAGAAGTTTTGCTAGAACAAGATTAAACAGCTAAAAATT
Organism: Rhyacophila brunnea; assembly: GCF_057557595.1. Lineage (NCBI taxonomy): Eukaryota > Metazoa > Arthropoda > Insecta > Trichoptera > Rhyacophilidae > Rhyacophila > Rhyacophila brunnea. The sequence goes on along the minus strand of NW_028232784.1, from coordinate 848,563 downwards.
ACTAAAGCATGAATAAATAAAATAAGCACCAAAATGATCTAAAACTGTAAGTCAAAAAAATAGTAAGATGAAAAAATAAAAATTTATTATGGAACATATATTCAGATCTCAGCTATTTGTTTTTCTATGCAAGTACTCACAAAATCTCTTAAGCTTCTGAATATCATCACAAATTTCCATTAAACTCGGTGTTTTGCTATCTATAACAGTACCAAGCATGTAAGTCTTCACTGCATCATCCTTAATACAATATCGACCAACAAAATTTGCACATTCCAAATTCACTGTGTGATATTTCCTTCCAATAATTCCCATACAATTGCATAGGATTTCACTGTATGTGCAATCTTTGTCAATACTATCTTTGGAATTCATCTTCGCTGGATTTAGTTTGGTTGATGTTGATACTGAAGAAAAAATTAGAAGATCATTTTTATAGTCTAAGAGTGTAAATGAGTCAGCAACAATCAAGTTACATCTTTTACATTGAAGAGTAAATGGATTTTGAAGATCTTCACATGACATTGTATTTTTGATGGAGGGCTTATAAATTCTTTATAGTTGTTAATTAAAATCTAGAAAATTATGGTAAGTTATATCTTATAATCTAATTCACTTCGAAAACATTTGAATATCATTTGGCAGAAGAAGTGCATTTAATTTAGATAGATCGGGGGAATGTGTCAAAATATCCATTAAGGTGTTGTGCTATATTCCTAATGGGCTATTTATGCCTCAAAAGATGAAACTTAAACCCATAATAAAATATAATAATCTATCCACGTCGAAGGATTACAATAAATACACGGTAAACTTACATGCTGATGCACATAAAATAAAATCAATGTACCCGTTTTCAGGAAGCTTATTTCTTCCTAAAATTTCTTTTATGGTTTTTATTGGGAATGTAAAATCACATTATATTATAGGAGATATTGTTGTTGTGGTAGAGGCTATAAGAAATTTCAAAATATCAAAACTTCCCATGTTTATCGAAAAGTAAATGAGAGCAACATTTTCTTGAATAATTTTTCAATTACAGAATTAATGAGTAGAATCCATGAAAATTTGTAAAATGAAAATTCTTATAGGAATAAATTAAAGATGGCTTGCCCATTGTTTTCTTATAAACATGAATTACTTTTTAATATTTTCATGCACCATATTAATGTCCGATTTCGGAGTTTTTTTAAGGCAAAAGGTCTAATCTATTTTTATTTACGAAAGTTTGGGTGAAAATTAATATACCCCTGGCGCGAAATGGGGAACTTGTGTCCTAAAAATATTTTTTTAAAGAATAGATACTTTTTATATGGTGAAAAAGAATATTTTCTAAGATAATATAGTTCAACATTTAATTGAATTTAGGGATGACGAACAAGTAATTATAACAACTGTTGAAATGAAAACTTAACTTCTCTGGGGAACTGTATTATCTATTTGGTTTCGGGTCTTATCTCTTTTTGATTTCAAGCTTATATTCGTTTTTAAATGGCACAATAGCCTTCCTATAAATTCCTTCTAGACCATTTATAAACATGTGATTTTGGCATATATTACTATGGGTATAATTAATTGTCAATAAAATGCATGTTTAATACATACATTAAAGTCTTCTAAAAATGAACCTATTGCCAATTTAAATCTTCTTTTGTGTTTTTCGCAAGTATTCATATATATTTATCGCTTTCTATTTGCTAATATTGGATTGTTCGGCACACTTCTACATTGAAAATGTCTTTTGATGAAGTTTTATTCACTTAAAAATATCATGGGATCATAATCTGCTTGCGTTATGATCGATTCGTTTGCTATCCCGCTTATATTGTAGATATTATGATTTAGATGCTTAACAATTTAGTAAAAATTTTTATTTTACTTATTTTTAATTTTTAGGGTAAATATTGGACTTGATCCAAAATATCTACTCGTTATTATAAGATTATTTACGAAAAAAAAATACCTTTGGCGTGTAAGAAATAAATAATTACTATTTTTAATGGTTTTCATGAGTAATTAATGTTTAAAATAAATATAAAATAACATAATACTAACGATGACAAAAAATAAATAACCCCAAAAAATTGGAATGTAACGATATTGTTATTTCTAAACGATATAATTTTTTGTTGTTTATTTAAAATAAAGAATGATTCGGTTCCTATTTTTAAAAGAAGTACTTTAGCAACAATTTTCATAATAATGGTGGGGAAGTAAAATATTTTATTTGCCTTTTTAATAATAAATTTATTGTATGCAAGATTATTAAATCAAAAAATTTTGATTTATATTATAATTTCATGTTTCAAAAAGAAACTAGCACGCGCTGCTCTTGTAAATTTTATGTGAGTTTTTATTATCTTCGACATTCCATAATAAAATATTTTAAAACAATTTCGATGTGGTATAGAATAAAATATTAATATAATCGTGAACTCTTCAGGGCTAAAACTTATATAGATCGGTTTCTTTTCAGTTATTGTAAAGGTAATTCTCTTTTTTGTAAAACAAAAAAAATATGAAAATTTAAATATTAAAAAATTGGCCAAAACACCAAGAACCATTATTTTTATATTATATACATATTCTCATAAACCTATTTTTGCTTTTGTATTTATAATTTTTGCCACACATTTATATTTTTTTCCATATTACCTTCATCAAAATTGCGGTTTATGTCTTAAATCACAGTTTTTATTGTTTATGAAACTGAATAAATGTTTGTTATATGTATTAATGTAATTTTGCGTTGATAAAGCCTCTGGGATTGAGTTATTTTTTTTCTAAATAATATTATATTTATAAAATCTTATTTAGAAGTTTACTTTATGGAAGAAAATATCACTATATTTGAAGTCTAATTAACTATAGGAATACATATTAAGACCATTTTAACTAAAACAAGAGTCTTTTCTGTGAAAATAATGGGAATGTAAAACATCTAAATCACAATTTTATCTATTTTAAATCTTAATTAAATGTTATAGACTTATTATCCTCTATCATTGGGAGGTAAATACCATAAATGGAGATATTTAATAAAAATTATACCCAAAATAATAAGTTAAATTACTCATTCACTTTCTTACTATGGTTTTTTTTCGCTATAATTTTATAAATTAATGTTAAATTTATATCTATGTGAGAAAAGTATTCAAATATACACTATAAAAAAAATTATGATAGTAAATCGAGTTTTATTATTATTAATGTTTGTTTGTGTAATATTTCTAATTAATAGGGAGCAAAAAATGTAGAAATGTTCGCTAATACCATAATAAATCAATATAATATTGTTATTTATAATATATGTGATATTTTCGCAAAAAAACTAGTTAATTTGTATATAATTCTATGAAATAATAATGTCAAAGTCGCCACAGTTTTTTTTGTTTTCTAAAACAGGGTACTATGGTATCAATTGTGCCTTTAATTTTTTTGAGATTTTAAAAACAAAAAAACGTGTTAAAAGTAAAACGGCAGTTATTAGTCAGTTATTTAAATTAACTGTTAATACATTATTTTGCACCAATAAAAGCTTTTATTGATCTTTTTTTGCTATAATATTTTTAACCTTCTAAATAGTTATTGTCAAAAATAATTGAGTTGTTTTGTTTTCAATTGTCATTCTAAGTATTTAGATTCAATTTTAGAATCATACACGGTTTATAGATATTCTAATATAGAGACAGACTTTATATAATTAGTAAACATTTTTTGTTGTTTAGAAATGAATAAAGTTATGTATTTTCCAAAATATTATTCCGATAATAACTGAATTCAGGGAATATGTGAAGCCTGGTTTTTTTAACCTTACGAAGATTGTAAAAATTCCCTTTAAAAGTTATGAAAGTGATTTTAGGCGACAATTCTAGTATATACAAATCCTTAAAAACAAATAATGGAACATAACGTATATGAAATGGCCAAACTATATCTATTTTCAAGTTGTATTTATATTTTGATGTTTCAAAGCTCATACATCTCTTTATATCATTATATCATTATACTAAGGTGTAAATATCACCAATTATCCTATTTTTTTTTGCTAGAACCCAAGATGATCAGAGATTGGCACATGAATGAATCATAAATATAGTGATTAAATACACCTGTGATCATAACCATTTATTTTTATATTTAAAACAAAAAATTTAATGTATTTAATTTATAAGTTATTTGAAAAAACTCTCTTAAAATTTCTACATAGCCCAAAACGAAGATAATCGAATGATATTTCAGGTCAAAAAGGAATGAAAACACGTCTGTAGCTTTTTTAAAATTTCATATAAATATCCATGCTTGTTATCGTTCATTTTGTGTGATAAGTATTTTTTATTTATGGGCTAAATTTATAGTTGTAATTTTTGTTTTTACTCTAGAACACAACTACCTTGATTTCCTTCAAACACAGCGTATTTATCCTTTCATTTATCTTCTCCTATCCTTAGTCTTCTTTCAATACTTCTTCTCTTTTTAAAACCTATTATTTAAGGGATTTTCTAAAATTCAAGGTTTGTATATATGTCACAATCTGATTCGTGAAATCTGTTCTCTTCATGTACCTTTTATGATATCGAGTCACACACCGTCCCATTTTAGAACATACCGGATAATTTTTGTCTTGCCCTTTTATATTAATGGCAGCTCAGATGCTAGCTGGTAATATTTAACTAATTTTCAGTTTCGACTATGTTATTATTGTCAATACTTGACACGCCAATTTCAATCAGAGTGATGAGTTCTTCTTTTTATCATATAAAAATTATAGGTCTTTCATTTGATAAATTGAGGTCTGTTTTTATTCTTTTATCTACTTTGATCTCCGCGAGCACATTTCCATTATTTCTTGTGCTGTCTGTCTATGGCTTTTCTTGGTTTTTTTCAAATTGTATTTTCTCGCTAAAATAAAGTGAATACATCTGACATTTTCGTTGTTTCTTCTTGTATAGTCATGACCAAGCATTTTTTTTTATATCTTCTTGCCAAGTGGTCGACTGTTTATAAAGGATCATTACAGTGCGGACATCTTGATCTTTCTCCAAAAAAAAATGTTTCTATCGAGAATAAAACAGAACCTAGATTCTTCAGATGGTATGTTATTTTCATATTGTAGCCACTTTGAGAATCCTAATATTTCTAGCGTTGAATTATTATGCAAAAAGAAGAGTTTTTATTTTACACAATAAACCTTCTTTATGCTCATATTCAAGCACTGAAAATACTAGGTTTAATATTCCGTATTTTGTCTCGTGAAATCATTTATTAAGGCCGGGTGCGTGGCGTTGTCTTTTTCAAATTTTAGCAAAGCCACTTTCCTAGGTAATCATACTCGCTCTTGATCCAGTAAGATAAGAAGTTGAAAGAGCATTCTTTCTGTTTTTAATTATATGTTTTTAAGGCATCTTCTTAGTTTATTTCTTTTAAGTTAAAGTTGTTATTTACTGGATGTTGCATATGTATTCCATTTTCAATTAATATTCGCCTAATGTCATCTTCTAGTTATTATAAATATTCTAGCTCTAGCTTTAATAACCCTGGGCAGTAGTTTATTAATCGTATTGAATTTTCATCAATTGCCGTATTTAAGTTATTGCCGTTAAATTTTTTTGGGCATAATTTTTGACCCATTTTATCTTATTTATTGTTATTTTGTGTTTCGTTCTTGATTTAGAGTCACATAATATTCATAGATATTTATATCAATTCTTTTCTTCTATTTGTGTTGCAACATCTTTGCAGTTTTCGTTGTTAGTAGCGTACTTCGCCATCTTTATATAATTTCAATGCATTTTAAAAATATAGTTTTTATATTAAAAATAGTTTTAAGTTACTTTCGTCCTTTGCCACAATCTTGCAGTCGTCAAAGAAAGGAAAATGGTTAGTTGTGATTGGTTTCTTGTCTAGGTTGATTTCTAGTGATGGATATTTTTCGTATAACCTATGGCTTAGTAAATCCATACATAAAACAAACAGCAGTGGGATAAGCTGTCCCCTTGAATAATTCCTTTTCCATTTACTTCTTGCTTATTTTATTATTATTATATGTCAGTGATAAGCGGAAATAAATAAAAAAAATTGATTTTAATTAATTTAATCGATCGGGAGATTTGAAAAATGATCTTAATTCTTTTAATAGCATTTATCAACATTAAAATGTCTTTTTTATTCAATAATCCTGATATAAGTGATATGACCAATACATGGTTAAAGATCCATATCTAACGTTGGAAAGGGATTATCATGTGTTTGAATATGAATAAGTATTCAGAAATCATTTTCGAATTTAAATACTTATACCTAATTACCACAATTATAAAAACACCGATTAATTATATACGTATTTCTCACGAAATAATATTTTTATTCTACTAGGGATTCAAAGACGGAGTTGGCCCATTCATAAATAAGAAATACAAATTTTTCATTAAATTTCGCTCAATTAAAAAACCAGCGCTACTTTTCTTTAAAAAAAATTATTTCCAAAACAAATACTGCACATTGATTCTAAAGTCCGTATATCTTTAAAAAGTCAACGAAAAAATAGAACCCAATAAAGTTACATGAAACCAATATTAATAACAATAACGACATCAAACTCTTTGGAAGCCGAAAAAATAGTGTACACATTGCTAGAAAAGAAGCTAGTAGCATGTTGTCAGATAAGCCAGATAAAATCATATTATGTGTGGAAAGATGAGTTAGAAACTCCAGAAGAATACAAGATTTCAATAAAGACATTTGATAGTTTTATATCAAAGATCGAAGGTGTTGTTAAAGAATTACATACATATGATGTTTTTGAATTCAATGTAGTTGAAATATGTAATGTTAATCAAAACTATTTAAATTGGATGAAAGATATGTGTCACTCAGAATAAATGTGAGTTTTCTTCAAATTTTCATGCATCTTTATTTTTTATATTTAATAAAATATTCTTAATGAGTGATTCAATTTTTATTAGAAGTCTTCATTATAAATTGTGACTTTAATTTCGATATTTTGAGATCGGAAACAAATATAGAGTTCATCATAAATTTTCTAGGGATAAAATATTTACAAAAAGCCTTCTCGCAAATTCTACTATGAAATCACCAAGAAAAGCTAAATTGAAAGATATGAAAATTCGAACCACAACACAAATTTGGAACAAGTGAATTTTTTTCTAGATGCAATCAATTTATTCAAAAATATGCACCAAGTATAAAATCGAGTGATAATAAAATTCAAAGATATGAAGAAAGTGCCAGTCCACAAAGTAAACAATTTTTTTGGCTGATCTTAACAAATTGTAAAGGCAATATTCGTACCAATCATTCCAAAACCAATACGAAATCGACATAATTGCTATTCTGTACAGCCATTCCATGATAAATAACCGCAATAGGATATAAATAAAAAATCAACACATTCGGCAAAACAAAAAATACAAAAAGCTTTCAAAAATCTGCTCGGATTTATCTCCCTCAGTAATGCAAGAAGCAAATATCAAGAGAAGAAATAAAAATGATAAGAAAAAGAAAGTGACAGCATAATAAAATTATAGATAAAAAGGCGACATAGAAGAGCAGAAAATTATCATAATGATAAAATTTTAATGAATAAAAAATTGAAAAATAATTCAAAACATGCTAATTATAAATAAAAATAACTAGTTTGAATAGAACAGAAGACAGATCTTATCGATCGATGAATGACATAAGAATTAGTAATGTAAACTGATGGAATTCAAAAATACTATTTTATAAGGGAAATGTAGATATAACAAAAAATGTGAGTCATTACAAAAATATACATAGAAGCCCATCCGCCTCTAAATAACGCTAAACTTCTGATTATTTCAAGAAAATTTAAAAATTGTATATTAATATACTATTTGGGAAGCTTCTGTGTCTGATAACATGTATAATATCTTTATAAAATGATAGCAGTAAACATACTCTTATTTATATATTGTATCTGATATATGTATATAAACGAAAATGACATTAACAGAGTTGAGTGAGGATCAAAAACCCGAATGTTGATACATATAAGATTACCAGCTATAAAATATAAAATCATATCAGCTAGATTAGGAACACATGTCTTTTTGATACAAAATCAACTAGAAACTGTAAATAGATAAAAATATGCATAAAAAACACATTATACGCCAATTAAAACAATAAAGACGAACTCAGTGTATTGATGTGAAAGTTTTTGAAAACATAAACCATGGATTTTTAAATGCTGTAGTTTTAAATTTTATCTAAGAAATTAATGCTCAATTTTATATGTATTTACTAGGATAATACTTGATTTAGTGAGATTTCATATAATAGAATTTATGAATAAATGTATGAGCACAGGAACACAGAAGAGTAATTTATTAGATTGTTTCTTAGGTGTTCAATGTGTGCACCCACTCGCGGGTTATCAAATGACGAATTTCTTTCGGTCTAATTACCTATATGAATCTTTGTTTAGAAAACCTTACGTCTTATTATTCGTATTCTTATGCTTGTCCGAAAGAATAAAAAGAAATCTTATTATAGAACAAACAATTAGTTTTTTTACTTGTAGAAAATGGGTAAAGTAATTAAATGTAACTTATCAACAAAAGATGCTGGATGTTAAGAGTATGCAAGCTTTGTTGTTGGTAAAGAAAGTATTCAAATATCTTAATATACTGGAAGATAGTATAAGTGCTATGTATCCAATAAAATTTCGAGAATATAGGCACTAAAATAAGAAATCTGAAGTAACGGAATTAAATGAAAGAAACCTTATAAATAAGCTAACGAGCATGTAGTATCGCACTTAACCACTATACAGGTATTCTTAAATTATTACAAAAAAAATTTTTGCAAAAAAAAAGATGATCGTATTCCAAAGGTTCTGATAAAAGAACGGATACGCCCTATAATCGAAATAGGAAGTGTATAATATTAGACTTATGAACAAGGTATAAGTCTCGAAAAATAGCATTCAGTATTATATAATTCCGTTTCAAGTAAAAAAGATAGAAAGCATAGATAAATTTTATTAAATAAGGGAGCATTTATAAGATAGAGGTTAATAATACAGATGAGTTTAGCTTATTGTGATATAATGAAAACAAAAATAATGTACAATCTGCAAAATAATTTAAAAATAATGCATCAAAATGTATTGAGAATACATGATAACACCTGTTTGATGCGGCCTGAAACCTTCAAATTGTTATTGTTCGGAAGTAAAAAGCTGAATGAAGATGATATAATTCATTTATGAGTACAGAAACAGTTTGCTTGTGCAAAATTCAAGTTTCAACATTGTGGAGAGGTTTCGAAGACTGTAGATCTTTTGATAATAGATGCATGGCTATGTATGGCTACACACGAAGAAAAAAATCCGATAATACACGTTTTTCTCTAAATAAAATTAAACTTTAAAAATACCATGAAAAAAATAGACACACAATTCAAGAAATATAATAAAACGGACTGACAAATAATAAGCAGATAAAAGAATCGAAACAGATACCAAATCGTCGCATGACAGACCGGATTGTTCGTATAAGAAAAGAACAATAAGCTAATAGCATTGGTATAAATCGATATATTAAGTATTTATAACCTGATGAATGTTCAAATATAAAGAAAAGAAAATACTATCACATAAAACTTGGATAGTCTCTAATTTACAGAAGCGAAACCGAGATATTACCAGATTTAATAATATGATATGGTGTTGTCACAAAATATTAACAGTCGTATATTAAAAAAATGGAGAACCCAACGAAGCGAATTTATAATAACAACCATTCACTTGAGTATGAACTTATACTACTTAGTATTTCCGGGTAGCTTTATTGAGAAAGCTTTTGAAGTTATAAATATACGATGTATAAATATGAAATAGTTTATGCGTCGGACAATAGCAGTCTTTAATTAAACATGTAAAAGTAAGAGGTTATAATTTACCCACAAATATTTATGTTTGTTCTGCTTATTTCTATTGATTGAATCGGTGTAAAAAGATTAAAAAATATAACTAATCGTGAAAAAGTCGACGTCCAAATGCATATGACCTAATTGCCGCGCTCTAAATCTAAAGTTTTGCTTGTTTAAAATATGTATTAAAATAAAACTAGGGATGAATTTTAAATAGCTTATTTAATCGTAAATTTGCTTGATTAAACTACTATATAGAGCCATCATAAGTTTTGCTTATTCGAAAGTTGTAAATAGATAATGTAATATAAATCACAAATTAACTCTTTAAAATATAAAAATATATGATTGGCCTGCTGTATAAAGCTATCTATTTTTCTTTGCTAAAAGGGTAGAAAGCAATAAAATATGGCAATCTCATAAATCCATGAGACATAAAATAATAAAAATTCACAATGAAAAATCCAATATAAAAACCCGACTGTGTAAAAAACCATCAAGATATTAACTCAATTATTTATTTTAAAGATCAAAAACATTTCTGACAGCTTCCAAAATCCCCCAATGTTGATTTCCCGCGGCTCTTTTGATATTTCTTGCCACAATTCTTTCCAATTTATCTCGGTTAAAATTTCCGAACTCTGTTTTCAATAAAGATTCAGCCGTGCAAACAACTCTTTTAGCAGATTTTTTATCAACTGTGTTGCACAAAATTTCATCAATACATTTTTCAATGCCACATCTTAATTTGTGTATGTCGTTACACCCTCCTCTGCACCAAATTTTAGCAAGCACAACGAACATATCTTCAAAAATCATTTTGCATGCGCCTATTTCAATAGCCAGCTCGAACCATTCATTTATATCGCAGTTGTTTTCGCCATAGACACCAACTAAGTAGTAAGACCAAAATGATCCCCCCAAGAATCTACACAAATTTTTTGCAACAAGACCGTCGACGGATTTATTAACGTATAAACTAGCCGTCAGGATAGTCATAGGCCCTTGTACCTTTTGTGCTGTCCACATCTGTTCACAACTTATTAGGGATATTATTTGTGGATTGGGGTGTGTGATGGAAATTGTTAGTGCGATAATTTGTAGTGCATATCCATATAAATCGTTTTCGGAGCTTGAAATTATTGCTAGACCGAGTTTTTGGCATTCAGTTGTGTTTAATTTTATATCTTTTTTTATTTCTTTAGCCCCCATATAAGCCACAATTTCAAAAAAGTTTTGAGTAGATATTTCGTTTTGAAGATTTTTATAGTTATATAGCTTATTAAAGGCGTGGTTGTATATTTGCTGTTGTATTTGGGGTTCATTTGTGTGTTTTAGCATTTCTAAAAGAAGGGGCGATCTCGTAATATCATCTGGGATATTTCTTAAATTTTCTAAGGCATGTGATATAATTTCAGGTGTAGTTATTAGATTTTTGTGTTTTTGGTTTTGACTTTCCTTTAATATCAGGGTTAGGTATTTCATTGTAGCGTATTGTGATATTTTATTATTGTAGAATAGGGTGATTAATGTTGTAATATCTGTTTCAGTTATTTTATAAGATAGAAGAAATCTTAATAGACCCGTTCCTATGAATCCGATTTGCTCATCGCACCTTTTTGTTGTTTTTAGATATGTTAGAATGTGCGGAATATGTTTACCCATTTTTGTTGGAAGAACTGTGCACAGAAATGTCCATGCTTCTATAATTATATGTTCAGGAATATCCCGATTTAAACCCAAAACACCAATATAATTTCTGAAGTTAATGTTATCTATATCGTTATTGCTACTATTATTGTTGTTTAATCTAATATTTATGTCATAGTTATTATTGGTATTAGAAATTCCCAAAATAGAGTCATAATCAATTGAACCAAAAACATTGTCAAGACACAAAAGCATTTCACCAACTGCTGCTCTATTCAAATCATTTCCACAAGAAAAACCATCAAAGTTTATACCCATAAAATATTCAAATGGCTCATTCACGATAATTTCATAGAGTTTATCGGATAAACAACACGATTTAAAAAGAACATATATTAAATCGTTAAAATAAATACTCAACATACCTTTCTGCTTTCTTTTGACGATTAGATTAAGAAGATTAAGTTCTAGTTCATTAATATTATTGATACTTTTGTGTTTTAGGATGCTTAAAATTGTGTTTAAATTGGTTTGGATGTTTATACATTCCGGATATTTTGTAACATAGTGATTTAGTATCTTTAACACGTTTTCATTGACTTTTTCATTTTGAGTGGTGTATATTTTTAATAATATGTTAGTTAGTTCTTCGCTTCTTTCTTCAAAATAGGTTGGTATGTCTTGAAACACTAGTGTATGTAAAAGAGTTAGAATGTAGTTTAACGATTCTTGTGATGTTGTACATTTAGTGCTTATTTTTACATCTATTTTCCCTGTTGAAATATTGTCACTATTTAGAATAAAAGAATTTGTACGGTTCAATGACAATTCCGAGTTTAAACTAAATGATGTGCAAGAATCATCGACAACACTATTTCTAAACGATTCATTATCGGGATTCATATTTAATGATGTTTGTGAATCATTATTATTCATGATAAACAACATATTAGAATTCACTTTCCTCAAATACTCAATTATAAAATCACCAAAAAACAAAACATTTGTATTTATCTCACCGTAAAGCTCATTACTTCTACACCTCACAAAATACTTAGAACAACACCCAACAATTATCTTTAACACCCTCTCGAAATAAATACCACCCTCTTCCCCACAAATAACCAAAACATCTCTCAATTTTTTATAAAAATGCAAAGATACCAAATCAGCTCCAGAAAGCGAAATAAAATAATTAACTAGCATTCCAAAATTTCTGTTAGTAGAGGAAAACGTTAATGTTGATACCATATAATCTACTACGACACTGTCACTCAATAATCCATCACGCTTCAAGGCTTCTGTACTCAAGTATATATCTTTGTGTTGGAATATCTTTGATAATAGGATATATGCTAATTCATCATTTGTGTTCAGCAGAAGAAGATAATCCGATAATGTTTGTGGATTCGTTAATTGAGTTAGTATTGTTTCTATTGGTGTCTGATTAGTGAGAATCTGACGCAGTGATAATGATAGACTCATTTTTTGGGGTCTATTTTTTATGATTAATGGACACCAGTATTGTGATGAAAAAAGATTTAATAATATTAATAATAAAATCAAACCCAATGATATGCGTATCGAAAAAATGATTGTGGAAATACATTTTATATTGTTGAAATTAATTTATAATTGTATTTATGGACATCAAATTAATTTTTTCATTGAATTGGAATAAAATGGGCATATATAATCAATCTAAGATGGATGAAATAAATTCTAAATTCTATTAACACTTCTATAAAAATATAGAAAATGATAATTAAAGTGTATTTTAGTGATTCAAATCATTTTCGTCTTAAATTAAATGTGAAATCCACCGAATCTGATGGGGCTATCATTAACCTAAAAAATATTACAGGATTGAATAAAATTTGATCCAAAGGAATATATTTGGTCAAATGGATATTTATTATATACTAAAATGTATTCATTGAAAAAATTGTGATAATATTTTACCTTTTTACCATCTGCTTTTTAAAAAATAAAATAATATGATAAACATAATCCAATACTTCCAAAAAAATTACGAGAAAATAAAGATTGTATCGTGACAATATCAGCATCTAATCTGAATGAAAATCGGGTTTATTATAAATTTTTTATAAAGAAAGTAAGTTGACTTGTTGATCATATCAAACTGTATAATGCATACGGGAAATTACGCTTATTCAAAATTTTACATAACAAAAGTAAATTTGTACTTTGACAATATCAAGCTTAATCTAATTTCAAGAAATAAGGGGTATAAAATTTTATACGAAACAATAGCATGCATATTTTACCATATTGAAGTGTATCTAAAACACAGAAAATTAGGCTTACCATAAATATTATATACAAGAAGTGAATTATCTCTTCAATCAAATCTAAAGTATCTAATACACAGAAAAATTGAAATTTATAAATATCACGGGAAAATATCAAATTATTTACACGTATACATTAATAGAAACATGTGTAAATCGGATTTTTGTAAAATCAAAAAAATAATTTATATGCTTTAAATATAATAAAAATGGAATTTAGTCTATACACAAATAAATATGAAAAAAATGTTTTTTTTTAAATAAAGATATATGTTTGCGATATAAAAATGACGAAAAATATTGCGTTAACTATTTAGTTTTATTAATTCTAAAAAAAGTAGTGAAATAACTAAATTAAGTAAAAGAAACACTCTATACGCGAAAATATAATATAACACGAAATATGCAGACTAATTTATTCGATAATTTATTTTTTTACAAATCAGGATTTTCATTATTAACATCTCCGTAAATTATTTTAATACGGACAATAAAAATGCCAGGTACGTAGGCATTAAATAATAATATACTTTAATATAGCATACTCAATTCGATACTAGCGTGCATAAAATACACATGTAAATCAGAATTGTTTATTTATGCCTTTATTGTTTAAGCTGATAGTCTATGACAAACCAAAAAATTCACCGCGATAATTAGAAGATAGAATTCGCCTTTTTGTTGAATACAATTTCTATTTCTGAGTATGAAATATATCAAGAGATTGAGGCCTCAACATAAGCTGAAGCAATCACAAAAACAATAAAGTGCAGAAAGATACATGAATTATTAAGATTTCAAAGAAGAAGTTATAAATAGGAAAATTGCGAATAACATAAGTTTGATATAAATATATCCAGCCATGTAGTGTATTTAAAGTTTCGCATTGTTCTAAAGAGTCAAGATAATAATATAAAACTAACACAGAAAAAAATAAAACCTTTTTTAATATATAAATGCAAAGAATGTGTATATTATAAACTTTGAGTGCATTAAAGATCATGATATTTTCAGACCTTAAAAAAACTTGGTTTATAAGTAAAATGTCTACAATTAATCTATAAATGAATTCTATTGTGTTCAAAAAATATAATTTGAAGGTTGTGAGTGGTATTTTAAGCTTTATTTGTTCAAAATTATATAGATGACTCCGTTAAAACTAGTACCCAAATAAATTTAACACTATAAAAATTTATGTAGGAAGATTATGAATATTGTAAGATTTTTAACCGCAATAATATAGCCAGATCTTTCTAGCTCTATTGAAAAACAAGTCATAAGATACAAGTTATCTAGAAATGGATTCAATTATTTTCAAAAATATTATAGAGGAAGGTTGCAATTGTTATATGATTTTAGGAAACGTAGATATTTCCGGATTTTTTGTGCCCTCACAATCTGTACTTTATATGAGTGTAATCTAATACAATCAACACATAAAAATATATGACCACTCTATACAAAAAAAATACGAAAAAGATTTCGAAATGTCTTATGAAATTTAAATTAGTCTAAAGATTCTTGATAATTTTTCACTCGCAAGATTTTTAAAACTTTGTTTAAAACAAAAACTACAATAAATACAACAAGAAAAAATTAAACGGCATCTATTTAAGTTGTGATCTTGTGTGCCAAATACAAAGTGCCTCTTTAAAAAATTAAATTTAGTTTTAATTAATTTTTAGATTACTTTCGGATTTAAAAAAATGTTTTTCATATCCCACAATGGGATCTCGGCTGTTTTATTTTGTCACAGAAAAAAAGTATGTTGATTTTCATGTGTTGCAAGTCTAAACAATAACGAGTTAGATAATAAATTTTAAAATCAATTGTGAGTAAATTTTTGTTCGCGAAAAAATACGATTACTTGTAGGTATCGATGGTCTATAAAAGAAATTACTATAAATAATTTATAAGTTAGCCTTTTAATTTATAGGGAACAAAGCTCGTGTGTTTGTTAAATAACATAAAAGCTGTGTCGTAACCAGTGGCTAGATATATTTATAATATAACGAACATGGTAGCATTACACAAAAAACAATATAGTCTCTTATGTGTATAGAAACATGATAGTGTAATCATACAACAAATATACATAAATATTATGTCGCGCTTACATAGCGAATTGTTATTGTGTGATTTTGAACTAATATTGAAATCAGCTATTCAGATAGTAACCGGTGAACTACAAAAAATTAAAACATACTACACAATAAAAAGACTACATGTATGGTTTTTTCATGCCTAAAACTCACTTTAAAGGCAAACAAAGAAGCTTTAAAAACAGTAAAAGGATTTTATATAATGCCAATATCATGAAAAACATAATTATATAATAAAAACGTAAATCAATAATAGTATTAATATTCAAATTTTAATTTGTAAATGATCGGATCTTTATTACCTCTATCTACCTATTTGTATTGAATAAATTGAACGGGCTTTAACTTCGGTTTTTTATTGAAAAAATTCAAGCTTTTTTGTGTATTTTAGTGGCACAGTAGAAAAATATTTATATTATACGTTTTTTGTGATTAAATACAAAATTTATTTGTGAGTTAATGTGATTTTTCGATATTTCAGTTTGCTCAGCAAAACTTATGATTGTTTTATAGTACATTTTCTTATTTTTTTCTTAGAGCATAGATCTGTTTACTTCCTTCAAGATTTTATTATTATTTAGGTGTCTTCATCAATTCTATTGTTTGTGTGATTTCTTTAGTTGGTATTCTTGCTTTCTAATATTTAAATTATGGTATTTTGTGATTGCACTTGTCTATATCATGACAAATATATAATTGTTGTTCTATTTAAAAAATTTAATTTCTTCATTTCCCTGTAAATCATGTTTTTTTATATACTCATTTTTTCTATATTAGTAGGGTTGTCAATTTCATTATTCCCATTTCTATTAAGGAAACTTCTTTTTTTAGCATAAACAAAAATATCTGATCGGTAAGCTATTATTATATGTACTCTTTCTATTCAAGCGTCTTCTTTTTTTTTTAATTCTAGACCTTATATATTTTTTATTGAACCGGTTGTCCATTGATACCGATTGTACATTTAAGTTGATAATTTTAAGAACATATAGTGTATTAATGCAGCCACTTCGTAAAAAGTCGTTTGAATTCTCGGCTAAGCATTTTTTTACATCTAATGGCTAGGTGATATATTGTTTTGAATGAACTCCACAGAGTTGGCATTTCGGCTATGAAATCATTTATAATTCAAGATGAATAGAATTGATTTTTTATTTATATACTTTTATATATCTTCTTTTAGGCAGTTCGCTTATGACTATTAGAGACTTTTGCTCATCAGATGCACTCCTGCGTTTAGTTCTTCGCGTATTCAGTGTCCAGTATGATCTTCGTGAATATGACTTTTTTTTTATCATGCGTAAATCATTATGGAGATTTATGTGATTTTATCTACTTCCCTTGCGGCTAGATTATGCTACCATCACCACCACACTACATTTAACCTATTTCCTTGATAAATGAAGCTGGCTTCATTCAATATTCGGGCACTTTTTGGCGTCTTACACAGCAGCCACAATTTAATCATGGTTTATTTATTTTTTTATGATTTTAATTTAGTGTCGACACGCCACCCATATGCGGTTATTGCTCGTTTTGAGTAAATTCATATGAGTCCAGGCTGTGTTGTGGTTGGAACACAAGCTACTTGCTAAATCAACTGCGGCACCACACTCTAAATATATAGAATAATTATTATAAATTAATGACTGTTAAAGATTATAATGATTTGTTGAGAAGGGCAGAATATATATTCATACCATCTTTGATAAAAAAAATTTAATTAGGATGGTGAAGTCAACATACGCAACATAAATTTACATAAAATTATATTTAAAAATATTAAAATAAGCATTTATTATTTCTATGAACGGGAAGTGTAGCACCAAAAAAACACAGCTTAATAGTAATATAAAACCACAACCGTCATTATTAAATACATGAAAAAATTTTCGGTTCCAAAAAAAATATGTGAAGAGGGTAATTAATTACGAGGCGCAAAAGGTTTCCTATTTTATATTTAATGTTCCAGACTGATATTTTTATATAAAATATTTGTTTCCACCCAGTTATCAACGTATATTTAACGTCAAATACAACCCTGTAAAACGGCACATAACATTACTGGGTTAAGAACAAAAAGATTGATTATTGTGTAATATAAAATCAAAAACTCTTAAATTCTTACCAGAACTCAACGCTGAATGTACTGAAAGGTTCTACAAGATGGAATTATTAGACCATAAGAAGAAGCCGGACTCTGCTTCATTTAAGACAGGAATAGTTTTCTTGGGGTGAAATTGTAATGGCTTAACTGTGCTGAATCTTTTAAAACAGTTGATCATCTGGCAATAAGATGCAAAAAATGCTGGATTTCGGGTACACAACGTGGCACATTGATATAATAAGATGCCTTCACTATATGCTGCGAGAAAATATGGCTATAAAAACAAATAAAATCTTCAAGCACTCAATACAAGAGATTATGTAAAATCATTATGCTTTGATAAAATTAGATTCGAGAATTAAGATGGGCATAAAATTTTTTAGTGAAAGGCCTGGTATATTCGTATGTGACAAAAAGAAAAAATGAACCATCTTGAAAGAAATAAGTGTTACTAGTATATTTAAGTCAAAAATATTCAAAAACAAAACCAAGAAAATATGTTTAAATAGCATCTGAATTATCATTAATCTCCAAATGTAAGGCTAAATATTTTTCCATATGTGGTACATGGGATTGTGAAGTATTGGAATATCATGAAGAGTACCCGAAAAAGCTCAAAATTTTTAAGCTAAATCGATACATACATTCAAATTATAGGATTGAGATTAACCTTTGGACTAATAGGTCTTATAAAGAAGGGAGGTGCAGAAGATGATGTAAGAGAAGATGATAAAAACAAGAGTATAATATCATTTAGGCACTAGAAAATAATCAAAATAAGCTTGAAAATAAAAATTTAAAATACGATACCAAAATTTACCCAAAAATAGAAATTGATTATTACATCACAAAAAAATAGATAATATAAGGAACTCATCCATTTTGTATACAACATGGAACATAACAGCAAGAAGAGTTTTCTGGGATTATATTTGTAATTAAACAAGCTCTTCGGGACCTATAGCCAGTATAAAGCATGAAAAGGATTATTACAAATATGAGAAAAACTATCACATCATATAAAACATCCTAGTATGTTTGATAATGCCTAGTTTATGTGTGAAACTTTGTAAAATGGGCGCAATAAATAAATCAGAAGCTTTATTATAATCTTTTTGTGGATTTCATATTTCTTATTCTATTAAACGCTTCAATTATTTTTATTACAAAATTAATTCACAAAAAAAAATCTTATAATATGTTTATTACTATGTTCATTAAAAAATTTTTGCTTAAAAATGCTATTAGTTTTTGAGAAATAAAATTTGTCTGTTAATTTCAAATGACATGTTTTTTCTTTATGTTTTATTCGCATTACAACTATAGGTGAATTCATTTTGTATTATTCTGCTATATCTAGACCATAGGTTGATATTAAAGACCTTATTTTTTGAAAAAAAAACAATGTAAATTAGATAATAACATTATGATACAAAGGTTTACTTATATTATTTACTCTAGGTTACAAAAAAATTTGATTGGCTGTAAACGTAAATACAAATTGAACCTTAGTAAATAGTTTTTATACATTGCAGCATTTATATTTTTTTCTTGTGTTATACCACATCGGTCATAATTTAAAACCAAGAGTTCAAATTAGCACAATATTGATAAAACATATACATATCCTATATAATCGATAATTTGTATTTTTTCTCGATTTATTTTTTACGTCACTTTAAGCAGCCATTTTTTCAATCGGGCTATCTGCCAAACAAAATATTAGTGATCTTTAACGTATTAAAAATTTGCTTGATAGACACTCTTGGCTTTTTTATTGTTCATTATTTTTGTTCTGTTTTATAAATTTTTTATCATTTTTAAATAGTTTTATCACAATTTAACCTATATTTATGGTATATACAAGCCTATAAAAATAAACACATATAAATTTTATTATTTATTAACTAATTAAATTATTTTTTATTGGATTTTATTTAAGCAAAACTTCAGAGCGTTGTTGCTCTTTAGAACAGATTGGCTGAAGCAACACATGAAAATAATTATGAATGAAGTTAATTGATCTATATCTACATAGAATATAATCACATACGTGTTCGATTGTGATTTTTGTAAATTGATGGCAAAAATCTTTTTCTGCGTTTTCTGTTACTTTTCGTTTAAGAAAGATATTCTTATATTTTAAATAATCACCCATGAAATTATTTTGCATCATTAAATCTAAAATTGATTTTTGAATATCAATTTGAAATGGTTTAAAGATAAGATTTACTTCTTCAGAAAAATCATTATACTCTTTTTCCAACTTATCTGAAATGCTAAAAATTGTAATTATCTTTGAATATAAAGATTCATAATCTTTTACATGGTCAAATTCATTGAGAAGTTTATAAGCAAGTCCGTATAAATATTGCCATTCTTTATTTTTTTGTTCTGATATTTTAACTATATGAACAAATTTATCAACTGGAATGAACCATTCTTTTTCATTTTTAAGTGCTGCGCTTTTTTCTTCATCAATCTTTAATCCGCAAGGTGTACACATAATCACATTTTGTATTGAATTTTCTGTAAAGTTTTCAAGATCCATTGAAAACCCCCGCTCATTCTTTTCATATATTCTTTCAGAACATTTGCCGATCTGCCTTCCCTGTTTTTTTTTCGTGTTTATGTAGTTTACTGATGTGGCATCCGTGAGTTCAATCCAGCAAATCTTTAAAAATAAGTTAAATGCAGAACGTAAAAAATTCATGATTGTAAATATTATTGAATTGGGGTAAAATTTAAATTATAACAAGATTAATTTATTTTGGGCTATTATTTTTCGAGCATTTTAAGAATTTTTCAAGAAAAACTTTAGATTGCACAGAAAAGAGTTTTACTTAACACTTCCTTCAGTCAAATAACTTCTACAATCTACCTAAACGCATTTTCTTCTTTAAATACATATTATTGAAGTCTTTTTTCAATCCTTTTGATTATACATCACTAATGTTTTAGTTATCATTATTAGATCCTTAATTACAGCTTCAGATATTAATTACCGCAGCATCCTATGTTTGGGCATATGTTAACTATGTCCGTTCGTTATTTGTTACGTATTTTGATAACATGTTTTGAAATAAATTAGAATCTTGCAGTTCATTTTTTAAAAAATACAAATGGATCAGTGAATAAAAGAAAATAACGAGATAGTCAAAAATTCGCTATGCAAAATCACGTAATTAAATCTTAAAAAATTGAAAATCATTTTAGTTTAAAATTTCAATCCATAAAAGGAAATGTTGTTCGGATCCGCTTGCTCAATAGTCATGTCTATTTTACATGATTTTATGTTTTTAACCGTCACATCTTAAGTGATAAAATTTAAAAAGTGGGTAAACCCTATACTATTGCATATAAAGATGTCATAGTATATAAACTCTATTTGAATCAAGTGAAGTTTGAGCGCTCTTTTAAAATATTGAAGTTCAGCACCAGAAATTTATTAGAAAAAATCTATGATAAAATATTTCTCGATAAAAATTAAACATTATTTTACCTTATTTTATTTGTTTTGCTTTTAGAAGCAACAAACTACTACATTGAAATTCAAATTTATAGCAGTTATTAACCATCAACTACACCAAAACATTGGATTTTCGCACTAATGTAGAAGTTAAAGTATCATAGCTGTAATTTTTAGAATTATAAGACCACAATAATTTCTGCATATTTTTTTTTGCATGCTTATAAAGACTCTCAATCTCAATATCCTAAAATTAAAAATTACTGTAATTAAATTTGTTAATATATAAAAAATCTCTAAAAGACATGTCTATGCGCAACATAAACTTATACATTCATCATGTATTCGTGTAATTAGTATAATATACTAGTAATTATTTTAGAAGTACAACTCGTTGAAAAAACAGCTTTTTTAACGTGTCTTCAAAAAAAATATGCATTTAATAATATTTTTATAATATACAAGTTATTTCTGATGTAAAGATTAAATTTGACATTATAATGACCCATTTCACGTGTCAAATATCTCGAAAACAATTAAATAGCCAAAAACAGAAATACAAGCATTAAAATCCAATCTAACTTTTATAAATCTCATTAATTTCGCTTAATCATCTTATCTTTTAACTATGATACGATGGTATTTATGTAGGATAAGATAACAAAAATATGTAATTGTAACTTTTCATGTGATAATGGTTGAAATAAATATGCATGCTTTCATTATGTTCTAAAATAATATTTTTTACAATTCATACCCGAAATATTACATTTACAGTGGGTTTTTAAGAAATTTGTTAATTTTAAGATTAGACGCCATATTATTGTGCGATGTGAACCATACTAATATGAAAGTATTTTGTGTTTTTTATAAATAAATTAAACTTCCTTTGTGAATATGACATATAAATTATTGTATACATTTTTGGAAATTTCAATATCCTGCATATTGAACTCTTTTTAAATTATTTCATCACATAATAATACTATATCAGAAGAAAAGGTGTAATTTGATGAAAGTGCATTCAAAGTTGATTTTATTTGGAGAACACTCTGTTTTAAAGGGATTTAAATGCATAGCAGCCAGTATCGATTTATGCGGGTGGCTAATGCTCGAAGAAGCCAAGTCGAAACCAACCATAAAAATCACTGATATAGAAGGAACTGAATTTTATTTAACTGGGTGGTTAAATGATACACATCATTATTCTGTGAATATCAGATTAGAAATGAGGATTGGCTGTGGATTGGGAACTTCAGCTGCTATATCTGTCGCTCTAAGTAAATATTTCCATCGAAATCCGGAAAGCTTGGCAAAAGAATATAAATATCTTATTGATGTGTGTGATATAGAAAATACACAAATAAAGAATCTCGAATCAAATGATAATGATAATGATGAAATTTTACAAACGGCCCTACAAATTGAAAATATTTTCCATGGAAAATCATCAGGTGTGGATGTTACTGCTTCATATGTAATGGGACTAATTATCTACCAGAATTTTCAGTACAGAAAACTTTCTATAAGGCCCCTTCTAAAGTATAAAATATTAATTTATGACAGTGGTATTTCTAAAAATACAAAAGAAATTTGTGAAAGAATTTACAATTCGAATATCGATGTAAATTTGATATACCAGAAAATCGGCGAAATTACAGAAAAGGTAAGTTCATTATTTTCTGATAACTTTTCTCTTCTTGATTTATATCCTCTCATCAGAAGAAATCAGAATTTATTGGAGCAACTTGGTTTAGTTCCAGAAATTATGAGAAATGAGGTAAGAAGATTGAGACGGATGAAAATAGAAAGCAAACTTACCGGTGCTGGATGTGGAGGCCATTTATTCACAATAGTAAACAAAGATGTTACAATTGAAAAATGGAAAGAAGTTGCGATAATCACAAAATCTCAAGATTCGGATATATTATGAACAATCGGTAAATAAAATAATCCTATTTTATTTTCGTTATATGGTAAAGTTATTTAGCCTGCAAAATAAAAATTAGTGGTAAATAGTAAAAATATCTATATACAACAACTTAAACATATTTACCTGCCAATTTAATATATCAAATTCAATCAGAAATACGTTTTTATACTTTATTATATTTTAAATCTAGTTTAACATGTTTAAAAGGAATTGAATGTTATGGTGGTTGAACTATTTACTTTTGTTATTAAAAAAATATATTGTTTTTGCGTATTATTGCAGATGCACAACTAGGATAGTATCATATATCATAGAATATGATTGAGTAGTCACTAAATACCGCAAATCATATATTAAGTATTTTGGTATTTCGACGGAAGCTAAAGCATACACACAAACAAAAGGATTAATAAAGACACATAAATGAATAGGTTTTAAGTACAGGTGAAGCTACGAATAATATTTTAAGGATGATGAAATTAAAAGAAGCATAAATCGAATCAAGGTCATAGATAAAAAAGCCTTATAACTTTTCAATTGAAAAAAAATTAAAAGACAGAAAATGGCCAAAACACATTTTAAAACATAAATAATAAGAAATAAAGATAAAAAATTTACAATTTTCCAATCAACCAAATTATTGAAATTGTCAGCTAAGACTCGATGTTTATATTATAAATATAAAATACTGTAAATATAAAAATACATTTAATGGTTATCAACGGAATTAATCGGTTTCTAGTTTCTTGGTTATTTAAAAAAGGGTATTTGAAGTAGTAGTAACTTTATTGATGATTTTGGATTACCTTAAAATTGATTTTGCGTCTTCATTATAGAGACTGTAAATCAATTCCAAATTCTGTTATGTCTAGCATATATTCATAGTAGATTCTAATGAAAAATTATAAAAAGTTTCCTAGAACATTCTTAAAACGTTGATAAAAAATGGGATGCTTCGGTAAAATCTTTCAGGTTGATAAAACCACATACAAAAAATATTTTAAAGCAAACAGAATTAGATTTCAAAAAAACAAAACTGATTCTATACACATTATTGAATATGATGCAAAGATAACTAGAGCTTATGTATTTATCATCCGAATAAGAATGAAAACACAGTACTTTCAATAATATTAGACTCAGTATTATCAATAATCCCAAATTTTTCAGATTTACACAAATATAAATGAAAAATTAAGAAACTAGTGTTTTGTCATAAAAATTAAGCCAAAATAAGTGTTTGAAAATTGTAAAGCCGGTTTAAAAGCTTGGGTTGTAAAATGTTTCAACTGTATGACCATATTAGAAATATTAGGAAGAACAAAAATATGATTTCAAAAATCAGAATTTTTAAAAGTATTTATTTGGTAGTTTCATCATAAAAAATAATATTTGCTAAATATGGAAATCATTAAATATTAAAGATAATTTTCCTTCTATATTCTTTCTAAATTATTATCATCATAATTTTTTATCTGATAATAAAATTTTTAGGCTACTTATCATTTAAATTTCATATTAATCATATTGTAGATATACGATTGGTTATAATCCAATTTCATATTTTGATTTATTTATCGTTGATTATATTATATTTAACTTTTATCAAATTATAATTAATCCGATATGAGTTCTAATTTTAGAAAAAAAACCTCTATCAAAAGAGATAGTGGTGGCGAAGTTGGTTTACATAGTTTGATAAAGTGATTCGAGTTTAAACCGCAACACACCCCGGATTCATGTGAATTTACTTGCCAATTAAATTACCCTCATGGGGGCGAACTGTTGAAACTAGAAATTAAAACCATAATAAGGCTTTAAAGCCGTGAATAAATTAGTAGATTACGTTAAGACGCTTAAACGTGCCACAATAAAATATGTGAACTCTGCTCGCTCAGTGCAGATATGCAGAGTGGTGATGGTTGCATAATTATCCAGCGACGGAAAATTATAAATCCCATCCCCCTCCATATAGACAACCACTTGTTAAAACATGTCTAATTTGCGAACATTAGACTGATTGCAGGTAATATGAAAAACAAAACGCGGTGAGCATCATATATGTCCAAGTTCCTGATTGTTATAATCGAACTGTCTTAAAAGAGGAATAAACGGGTAAATAATAATAAAAAGTAATTTCTTGCAATTTATTCAGAACTTCCCGGAATGTAACCACTTTTTCAAAACTACCACTTTGTATCAAGAAGATGTAAAAATATTCTCGGTATAAATATATGAGAAAGCACAACGAGATGGTAATATTTATTCACTTCATATTAGCAAAAAGCTGAACTGCTAAAAAAAATCAAGAAAATCAATAGATAAACTGTATAAGAAAAAATTGAAACGAATTAGCGAAGATCAAAGTGGATACAAGAATAAATTAGACGTCAAATAATCGAATGTAAGACCGGATATTTTCGTATGTAATAAAAGGAAGAACTGTATCACTCTAATCAAAATTTTGAGTATATAGTTGAAAGTAAAAACATAGTTTATTAAAAAAAATTGTGAAGTAGGGTCTGCTATCATCTCTGCTGTCATTAATATACAAGTACAAGTAATAATTTTTATATTTTATAATT
Source organism: Rhyacophila brunnea (assembly GCF_057557595.1). Classification (NCBI taxonomy): domain Eukaryota; kingdom Metazoa; phylum Arthropoda; class Insecta; order Trichoptera; family Rhyacophilidae; genus Rhyacophila; species Rhyacophila brunnea. The sequence continues at coordinate 822,487 of NW_028232784.1, read as the reverse complement.
TCGGGTGACGACACAATACTATAAAAGAAATCTGAAAGGACTCGAAGTCACGAACCAGATCGAGGCATGTATAAAAACCTTGGTATTGAAGAAAAAAATAAATTTAATGGTTTAGAAACGTGAAGAGGGTGTGAAAAGGAATTTGGACTTATGAAGATAGCCGCATTATACATACAATGTGAACCCAAAAATCAAGCAAGTTATGTTCGAGATCAAAAACTAAAATTAAAATAACAAAAAAGCCCTAAAATATATATTAGAAGTTATTTTAAAGATTTTGTTTACATTTGGTACGGACTAGCACCTCTGATTAGTCTGATTGGGTATTTCTTCTTATCTAGAAATTTTATATTGAAATTAATATTTAATAATATTTACTAAAGAATGAATAATGTTTTTTTATTGCATTACTCTTACAAAATACTAACTATCTAATCTTTTTTCTTTCCACATAATGGAACATGCATCATAATTCCTGATAAAGTTCCTTCGATTAAGCGGGATATACTTATTTCTGATTGTTAAAGATTTTTTTATATTTTTACTGTTTAGTATTCTTCAAATTCTTTTTTACGATCGCAAAAAAATTTCCAACAATTAGTATAGATTATGCACTTCTTGTAAACCTTCTCCTTAATGTATACATCGATGTATTTTACCACAGTTATCAACAACATCTATCATTACTCTTCTCTCTAAATATTTAATCATACCAAATACTTAATACACCATCAACTATAAATTCTTGATAACAATCTCCCTTTCCAACTTTACCGGCAGCTATTTCATTATTTCATATGCGAATCTATCACTAATGCTTCCTCATGATATTAATAATTTTATATATTTGTTTCCGTTTATATAAATCTTTCCACCCATTATATCCACCATCAAAATATGATAAAATATTAAAAGAAGCTCTGCGCCTGAATTGGTCTAGTATGAGAAACCTTTAATTTTTCCAAAAAAATGCACAAAAAATACATTATTTGATCATATTAATATTATAGATCGAATAATGATCAAAAAAATAGATTACAGTCCGTATCCATTTATTATAATTTTTGACCTTTTATATTTTGCACCTTTTTTAACCTTTATGTGCACTAGACATCAAAAATCGATTCGAGATCACACTTTCGCGGTATTGATAGCGTCTTTTTACATTAAAGAAAAAAATATCTTTGCTCTGTTAAAAATGAAACAGATACGCCACATGCATCCCAAATCAGTTTTTTTAGAGAAACTAAAGTTAGTAGTAGACAAAAATATGCAGTTTAAAAAGAAATTATGCATTTTATTATCTTTTAAAATATAAAATGATGAAAAAATTGATTGCATTATAGAAATGTGAATAACGAGTAACGATAATTTGAAGAATAAAAAATTTAAATGTATGATGATTGAGAAATTGACTTTCTTCTATAATTCTATGCTATAAAAAACTTTAATATACGTCATTAAATCGTATGTAGCGAACACATTTTATCATAAGTCATATATTAAGAAGTAAGTAATACCAACTGGGGATAAAAATGGTCTAAATGACAATTTTTAAGCATAAACATCAATTTAAGGATATTTAAAATGTAAAATACAATCAGAAAGCATATAAAAACACGGTTATATAAAAAAATAGTAAGCAAATTTGTTCTCAGATCATATTCGAGCTAAAAAATTGAGTTAACCCATTGATAGAAAAAGATTATAATAATAAAATAATTTGTATAAAACTTCAATTAAACATAAATAGCTTCATTATATAAATGATTCTTGTATTATTTGATTTAATTTTTAAAACTTCGAAATTGACCTCTTTGCCCTATTGCGCACACATTATCATTTCTCTAATCTTGTATCGTTTTCTGCCCCTTATCATTTTAAAAGATTTTTATTGTTCAATACTTTTTTTATTTTTGTAGTTTGAAGACAACGCGTGAAAGTTTCAAACGTCGAGTATTTTCAACAACTTTTGTTTCGAATTACCCTGCCAGCTACTTTTACGATATAGGCTATAGAATTTGTTTTGAGATAATATTTTCCTTAATAATCGTTCTTTACCACTCATTATTATCCACCTTTCTAAAAAAATTCGATTTGAGCAATGCATTTCTTCTTTATATTGTCTGTAATAATTCCAGCCCTTTGATTAAAATTTTATGATTGATAGATTTTTTAAATACATTAGTTTGACTCTATCATTATCGATAATTTCTTGTCCGATCAGTGAGGGATATAAAATTATAACATTAGCTAGTTGTGAAGACATTTTTAATACCGTCACATTTGTTTCCTCATGTATCTGAAGTATTCTAAATTGAATATAAAGGGTCTTTATGATTAAACTGTTTACATAGCCACATATATAAAAATATAGCCATTAAGACAGAAACTGGTGCATATTCATCTAAATAAACCTCAAAATATGACCAAAAAGGAGAACGGTTTATATTTTATTTGCCAAATAGAAAAAATTCTTGTTGTGATTCCAAAAAAATTATTTATTACCAGAAAAATGTTTATGATACAGTTTATTTATGAAGAATAATCTATAAACACTATATTAACACACCATAAACTAGGAAATATACAGTTTATATTTGTTATTTAACAAGTAGAATTCGAATCCCCTAATATATAAAGAATGCGTCTTCTACTCTATACTAATAAAGATTAAGAAATTTTGAACTAGATAAAATCATATCAGTAAAAAAAAATATTAATATTTTAGAAATCTTTTGCCCCTATAGAATATTTTTTTCGGTGTGATTAAGAAATCTCAAAGGATTTTGTTTATATTCAAGCAAACACAAAAAAATATTTTTAAAAATGTTTATTTTTTGCTCATGTTATGACTTACTTAAATTTATATCTAGAGTATATTTGATCTTCGTTTATACTATTTAAAAATTAAATAATAAAGGTTATATATTTTATTATAGAATTAATATATTTTTATGGTATTTTTTATAACCATTTTCATATATTTAAAGCAAAAATTATCACCTAAAAAGTTAGTATTTAGCATATTTGTATCGAATTATCAATTTTAAGTTGATTTGGTTATTCATCAGATTATAAATTGCCCAAATATAAATAATAGAAATCAGAATTTGTCAAATGTATGTTTTTTTCGCCCTAAATATAACTTTTACGTCATCTTATTGTTTTTTCATAAATTTACAACGAGTTAAATTTCTTTCTAACACAATTTATTGCCTATACCGATATTTAAAGTGATTATCCCATGCTAATCTATATTTTTATATATTACTAAAAAAATAATTTTTAAAAATCACAAAAAAATGTATATTCAGGTATATATATTATTTAACAACGTGAAAATATTGCTAAATATTGTTTTTATCCTCTGAATAATTAGCAATCTACTGAATTTTTGCCAGAAAAACAGCCTCTTACCTAACTTACCGAATTAGAAGAATTACCAACAATTTATTCATGTAAAATACCATCTTTACAGGGAGAAGCTATAATTACACATAAACTCTTAGTCAGATCATACTTAAATACAATTCAATGTGTAAATTTTATGATCAGATGCAATTAGTTCTGTTAAGCGCAGATCTCTAAATGTAGATTTCAAAAAACTAATATCAAAAGAATATTTTGTCTGTAAACTTTTGATTTAGTGGTTTCTATAATCTTGAAATAAGTTTTATAATTATGTCATATTTATCCCCTTAAAATTAAAAGATGGCCAAGTTTTATAATAAGAGAATATTGACATCGTTTATGATTTTTATCCGTCCACTTGTGCCAGATTTCTATAAGGTTATATTAGATTTCAGTGCTGTATAAGGGTTTAGAAAGCAAAAATACTAAGTTCAATTTTTCTATATTGCCATATTAATAGGTATAACCTATAGTTAGAGCGCTTTTAAAATTTTTGCTTTAAGCAGAACAATCATATTCTGCATGTTTCTATTCAAAAATTTTATGCATGAGTTATTAAAGAAAAATTATATTTGAATATGCATTCATAATATATAAATACATAAATCTTCAAAAATAAAAAAAAATAATGATTAAATATGACTTAAAGATTAGTTTATTATTTTAAGGATAAACAAATATTTTTTGGGAAAAAATGCAAATCGATTACATATTCTAAATATAATATGTTTTTAGGTATATTTGCAGTACTTTTCTAAAATTATGCTAGTCCTGTATGATTATATTAAATTGGGATAAATTATTTCATTAAAAATAAAAAAAAACTGTACCCGAATTTGAAAATTTATCTAGAGAAAAGCATATAATTCGTAAGTTTTATATACTATGCAGAATATGATAATTGAAAAGTTAAAAGTCACAAAGCCTTGTAATAATTCCATTTAATTCTGAAAAACTTAAGTTTCCTAAAAATATTTTTACACAAATTGATGCGAAATAATGCAAATATTTAAAATATTTTATTTTTGTCTTTCTCTAATATAATGTACACCGGAAGACTATTTTTGATGTCGTAAAAACAAATTTTTCGTTTTTTATCATAATATTGTTCAATAAGGCACGAGTATGTTCAATATGATTTTAATTCTATCTTAAAATAATAAAAAAATTCATTAAAGTATAATATGAAAAAGACATAAATTTAAAAGCAAAAAATATAAACTAATAAAGTTTTATGCTAATTAAAAGCATAAATATATCAAATTAAAATTTGAAAACAACATACTTTCGCAAAAAAATTAAATAATACATTGTCCAGCTTGTATTTTTAACAGTAGTTGAGAAGCTAAAATCGTATATATTAGATGATAAATAGGTTTTTATAATTTTTTAATCCTGTTAAATCGAAAGGATAATATAATTGTCAAAATTTCATCCTGCAGATCCATTCAAAAAAATAAAATTAATTTATCAAATAGGCACATTTTAGCACTGATTTTGTATAATTTTCAGCCTGTTAAAAATTCATTCCATTAAAGTAATCATTACAAATTCTTGTGGCATTAATAAATATGAAATCATCTTTTAAATTTTATTAATGAATGGTTTTGTGCGAAATATATGAATCAAACAGAGAAATATAATGCAAATAACACTAAAATTCCGCAATATAGGTACTGATTTCGAATTTAATATTAGAGAATATGTGATTTTATTAATTCTTTAGTTATTATTTACACATCTAAAAATTATGGTATTAACGATAAGAGACAATATCGTTCCTGTCTATATTAATGCAATATTTTTACAAATAGATTTTGTATTCAATATGATAAAATATAAGCAAAGTAAGACAATATTAGGAGATTACAAAAGATCCTTACCCGATCAAATAAAAACAAGATTTTATTTCTAAACTAAATTTAAGTTTTTAAACCATTAATTTTTGTGTTAATAAAGAAGTTTAATAGACTCAGTAAATTTAATATTTTTATCTTGAAAAAAACACAAACTGTTTGAATATTGTCTATGACTATGTCAAATTTGTTATAATCGAAAGATGATCGATTATTTTCAGTCTATATGATAACAATAGTTCTAATAGGATTATTTTTGAACAGGCGTTTGATCCATTGAAAATATTTACTCTAAATATATGCTAAAAAACCATAGATCTTCTGTATGTATTGTAAACCAAGATACTTGAGAACCGGAATTTCAATCGTGCAGATTGTTTATATCAAAACATTTCACAATTAATATGTATTTCGAAGATAAATTAACCTGTATCTATAGAAATAAGTAATGTATATTCTTGAAGTTCTAAGATATATAAATAGAGATTAATTGTTATTTACTGATAAGGCTTTTACTGATTTATTTTAGGTTTATATTATTCCATTCCAAAATAAACTTTTTTTAGTGCATTTGCTTCTTTAATAATTTTTTATAGGATTTCAACTCTAGAAAGGCCTTTAGTAAGTTTTCATCTACTTTCGATTATGTATATGCTCATCAAATTTCTTAAACTCAAATATAACTAACATTCACCTATGATTCTATCACAAACTCTTCTACATTAACAAATAATCATACATGTACATACTTATATAACTAGATGCCGACCTACTTTTTAAAATACACAAAAAAAAACATGTTTCGTTCGAAGCGTGCTTTACAGGTGATATTTTGAAGCCTAATTATAGAAATTTCTTATGTGTATTTCAAGATATACACACTTCTTAAACAACTCTAGTTTTTTTTGTAGTTAAATTTTGCTATAATTATCATGAATATTTTTTCTGTAAACTTTCGACCCTTACAAAAAATTATAATCGGATAATACGTTTATATTTTACAAATCATTGATAAATTTTGATAATACGTTTTTTAAGATTAATTTTATATAATTCTGTGAGGGGTCTATATAAATCTGTGATTCTACAAGTAGATTTAGGTACCTTAGAGCATGGGAATAATTTTTTAGCATTAATTAGATGCAATTATTAGGTTTTTAAGTATACAAACATGGTCTTTTTAGACAGATATTATCCGCTTATATTTAGAAATTTTGAATATGTATTAAAATTTGTTATATAAATGTAATTTAAGACTGTATGCTATCTAAAAGAAATTGATTGAAATCCCAGGGTCTAGATCGTAATAAATTAACACCTAATTATAGTTACCAAGTGGAGTTTATAATAAAATAGATTATATGTTTTTAATATCTAAATCATATACCTATATATTTTTACTAAAATATGCACTGTAAAATGTCAAATTAAATATTAATAGCATTATTTTTAGATTTAAGTTTTATCAAACAGTTTTTTTTAAAAATTAATTTTACTTGAATTTTTTTATGATTTAATCAGCTTGTGGAAGCCAAAATCTGAGAATGTTATTATTTCCAGTAACCATTTGACCGTATACGGGGTTAAATCCAATAGCAACTTCATCAAGCTCAGAATTTCTGTAATCACTAAATATTTTCTTCGTCTCTAAATTATGAACTTTGAGAAATCCCTTGTGACTAACAAAATAGTATTTACCATCTGGTGTCATCGCACCGATTTTTTCTGACATAAGATCAATCGTAGAATCAATATCCATGTAAAAATCCGTAATTACATGTGTATGATTCTTTGAACTCTCCAATATAAATTTTTGTGCATTTTGGATATAATTCATTTTTCTAATATCAGTTAAATTAACCATTCTTGAAGGACCTTTAGTGTATCTTAAATCATAAAATCGCACCGTTGAAATATTTGCTATGCGTATGTTAAAGTCATCAATAAAAGCGCCGCAGGATTGACCTAAATTGAGTTTAAAGCTTGGAGTGGTCGATCTTATGTCATAAATATAAACAGCATCGGAATTCACCATAAAAAGATCGCCTGTGCTACAGCTAAAATCACTAATCTCAGATTCAAATGTAAATCTTCTTAGAATTAGAGTATCATATGTGCTTAGGTAACAAATACTGCGTTTTTGAGAAAGAAGGAGTGTATTTTTTATGAAAAATTGTGTTTTTTCGTTAATTATATCAATTTTTGTCATTAGTTCGGGATTAAGAGAATCGTATATATTGATGCTATTAGGAGATGTACATAATAATTGATCGCCTGAAGAAGTGAAAGAAAGAGAATAGGGCTTAGAAATTAATTTAAAACTTTCTGATTTTCTGAATTTTCGTATTGTCGTGTCATCGTAAATCATGGGATCACAAATTCGACTTGGGATTTGCAAAGATTGCAATGATGAAAGATGGCATAAATTAAATTAATGAAGGACTTTTTTATCTGGAAACTTCAAAATGTACATAAAAAATTTGATTTCACTAGTTTGTGATTAAAAGTTATTCTGGCATTGCAAGACTATTCACAACAACGAAAATAATATTGTATGATAAAAGTAAACAGTGTAAGATAGATGCAGACAAATTATTATCTTCCCCTTGATTAATAAAGTTTCTAAATTATAACTTAAATTAACCGTGGCAAAATATATGAAATAACCGTGATTCTTCTAGGCATAGGAAAAATCAAGGCATTATAAAATAATTTAGAAGCGGTATGCGTCTATTTATACAATTAGTAGACACCATACCGCATAATTCAAGTTAAAAAATTTAACAAATACATTAAATGGATCTAATTAAATCAATACTATACGCTTAAATATTGCAGCGCCATGTTTATTTTACTTATAAATTTTCAGCTATATTATAAATAAAAAAATATAAGTTTATGAATATTATAAAGAATTTACCACTAGCCTAATCTATAGAATTGTCTAAAGATATTTTCATTTTTAAAGAGAGTAAAAATGTGATAGAAAACAATTTGCATAATGACAAATAAAAATGATTGACCTGCTGCATAGAGTCATTTAAATTTTCGTATGTTAGACAAATAATAAAAAGGAAATAAGATGTTTCTAGCCTATAAATAAATTATATAAGGCTTAAGACATAGATATATGGAAATAAAAATAAATATTTCCTGGATTATAGAGTTGCCTTATTCTTTTATTGATATGGAAAGATAAAAATAAATGATATATAACTAACCTCAAATTATTATATGATCAAATGAATATTATTTACCTCTACGTTAGAAACATTTTAGTTTTTTCTTTGTTAAAAAAAAGCAAAAATATCAAACTAGCATATAAAAAAAAAGTTCTCATAAAATACATAGGGTTTAGAGAAAAATATAGTTATTTTATTGGGAAATCATAATTGTAATGGGGATTTGTGTTGTTTTCAAATATTATAATTATTTCGATAATAAATTTCGGCATATAACTTTAGTGCATTAATTCAATATGCCAATATGTTTGAAATTTACATATCCAGATTTTAAATAAAATATAAAATTATAATATCAACTTTATTTTATATATCCTGTAATTATTTTTTACCTTATTTTAACACTGACGTTCTAATTTGAAAGTCTTAATATTTTTATTATTCCAATAAATATTGCTTTTTATTTTGAAATAAACAGGTAATTTGAACCGGTGCCAAAAAATATATACATTATTGTACTACTTGAATATTACCAGCGCTATAGAAGTAATAAATATATATTGGAATTCGTTTCTGATTACAAATCTCTTCATTTTTACACTTAATCTACAAAATAAAACATATTCATTGATTCCATGAGATTGGCATCTAATTAAAAAATCATTCTTATTATATTTTTGCAAATAAAACATAAAACATAACACTGAACATAATATTCCCGAAAATTCAAAAACAAAAAAATTCTGCATTAAATTATTCTGAAAAACACATAGACTATTTTATAGTGTCAAAAAACTGATAAGAAAATTGTTATGAAAATAAAACTAAAATTATATAGGAAAAAGTGGCAAAGATAACCATCTAGGTTGCTTGTGGAATATTCTTTTAGTGCCTACAAGTATTTAAGTTGCTTTAAGTAGATTCTCAGCTTATTTAGCTTTTAAAATAATAATTTTTTTATATAGCATAAAGTCGGTGAAATTTTTTAATCTTTGCTATAAACCCCATTAACCATAATAAAAATATAAAAAAAGGTTTTTCAGATTTTAAAAATTCGTGATTTATTTTTTGAAACCATAAATGGATTTGTTATCAATTATTACTTGTATTAATTGTTCATTTTAAAATTTATAAATTACTACTTAGAAATACAAAGCTTTTAATAGATTAGAAATTTATTTTTTTTATAGATTCAGAACAAATAACAGATAGAATTACTTTTCATTATTCTTCATTTATTAGGATTTTTATTTGTTTTTTTTTGCCAAACCATCTAAATTTTTATTGACGAACAAATATTTTTATTCAAACAAATTCATCTCTAAAGTTTACAAAATCTCTACATTTTTGGGATGTTATATTTGGAGTTACATTTTAAAATTTAATTTTTGTGTAAATATTTTGCTTTCGCAACTTTTTTCTGTGCTTTAAAAAATTTCTGCACGTAATCCTATATTATGGGAACTTGTACTTCATCAGATTTACTACCATTTTCTCTGTTATTATTCCTTTTAAAATGTGAATTTTAATTTTTTGGCTTTTCAGGTGTTACAAATACCTCGTAAAAAAAATTATGCATACAGAAACATTTTGTAGAAGATATTGATAAAATTATAGACAATGATAAATTTATTTATGGTCTTTTAATTTCAATTTAACGATTAATATCATAAATATTTTATTTGCTTTTATGTTTCCTTAATTTGAGTTCTTCTATAAAATCCAGGAATCTCGATATATATAATTAAACATAAGCGATTGTCTTGTTTATTATTTTTCTTTATAAGAAGAAATATTTAAATAAATATAACTTATTTTGATAAACGTAAGCGAGTGTCTTATTTATTATTTTTCTTAATAAGAAGAAATATTTAAATAAATATATTTATTTTGATATTTGAATAACTGTATTTTAAGTGGGAACATGTTAAAAACCATCTTAGTATTAAAACAACTAATGCTACATCGTATTCCAATGCAAATAAATTTCGAGCAATATTAATTCACGTGTATTCTAATTTAAAAAAATAAATGTTGAATTTTTATTTATCACTATGTCCAGTGAAGTTTTGATTTAATGTTAAAGGTTTCTACCATCTATTTACAAAAAAATTTTGCATTAATTTAAATATATAGTTTAATGCATTAAATTCGATTTAGAGAACATGGGCTTGTTTAAATTACAGCTTATAAGTTTTATTATTTAGCAATCTAATGATATTTTGTACGCTTTTTTATTTTCTTGATATTGCATTTTTAAGTCCACTCATAATGTCACTTTCTTATGGAATGAATCCATCCACAGCCTGTAGAAACTTTAGAATGCAAAATGAAACAGCCACATTGAGAAATATATCAAGTCTTTATGAACTTTTACTTCAATCATCGAATGTTGATGCAGTGTATTTACAATCGTGGAATGGAAATAATAATGGTTGGGTAATGACCAGACAAGGAAGGATGATCCCTTTTAAGAAATATGGAAGACCTGTTTATTATATATTTTGTGATCAGAGTGGGTATGGTCCATATTATAAAGCATCCGATGATGATTCTAATGCATTCTCATCACCATCCAGGAGTGTTGTGAAATATGTAAATGCATCTGGGCTTAACACCGGTTTAAATCTTGATGATGAGAGCTACTTCATATCAGATTAAAACTATACATGCGTAGATTAAAAAAAAACATAAGTAGACGAATATAAAATAATTTAAGTACGTTAAATATAAGCAATAATACTTTAATTCATTTTTATAAAATAATTTTGGATATAATCCCTTTTACTAAAATGAACATAAATTTTTAACAAGATGCGAACATAGAAAGCGTCCCTCTAGAGGAAAGTATAAATTTAATTGTTATTAATTAAATTTATTCAGATTTAACTAAAAAAATAACCACTTAATTTTCAAACACCAAGACGGTTAGAATTCATCTAAACAAATTTGATAATTGAAAATATGCAAAATAAAAACAATTATGTGCATAGAGTTTGATATACTTATAACAGTAATATTTTTTTTGCGTATATATTATTTTTAAAATAATTTACATCTATTATACAATTGCGACTGTAATATTCCATAAAAAACATATTTTAGGAATTATACAGTTCACATACCTTTAAGCCACATTTAAAAAGTAAATTTTATAATACCAAGGCTACAAAAAAATCATAGAATTGATGGAGCTATCACTAACGCGGAAGTTGCAACAGTGGCCCTAATAATATTATAAAAAAAATTCCTCGCACATTAAAAAATAAAACATATGATTCATGTATTAAAAAAAAATCTAAGTGGAAAAAATGTAGACAACAAATATTTATAAGAAATAAAATTTCATTGATTCTTTGATAAATTAAACATGCGTGATAGAGTTACCGTGACAGAGATAAGTTTTTCATGGCAGTGCACCAAAATCATAAAATAGTTGCCTCAAGGTAATATTCGTAATGGGAATGTCGAAAACTTATATTTAATTTAGTAATTCCCCAAATAAATTAAACACTGGTTCATTATCAACAATATTGCTTTTCTATAGCAATCAATAAATTTCTTTTGTGCAAAATTAACGCTTGTACTATAGAATAATAGAAATTTTCTCTGTGAAATAAAATTTATAATATATAAATGTGTTTTTATAGAATATTATATGTAATTATTGAAATAAATTTTGTTTTAAATATGCAACTTTATTTATTTATGGGTTAATTTTCTTTTATCTATTTAGAAGAGGTCAGATCATTGGGAATATTCTACAACTCCTTGATGTATCATTTGGCACCTTCCCTTATCTTTCGTCGTCACCAGCACTTTTTCTCACAAATGAGATGAGTTTAAGGGTCTTGCGAAGTGTGTAAGCTTGAATTTTCTCTTACATTTTGTTCGGGATTTTTAACACAAAACATATTTTTAATAAAAATCTGTAACCATCTCATCCAAAGTCATATCATTGGTATAATTTTTTTTTCATTTGTAAATTAAACCAAGTTCATTCGCCAAGATGGCATACTATCTATGTTTTATGTTCTCCACTTCATTTGTGTTGTCAAGGCTAGCTTTACCTATTATAATCAACGTAATCATATTTAATTTTTTTTATCATATAAGAATATATCAACTATTTTTTTTGATTCAAATATCGGTTTTTATTCCGGTATCAACTTTTATTTTTGCATTTTCGTTTTAGCAGATTTATTTTTCAGCTTTGAGTATTTTTATAATATATAGAGGGGGTGGTATGGTTGAGTGGTTTACATGTCGAATCCCTGTGAGAAGTCGCGGGTTCCACTTCCACCCACCCCACTAATTTCCAAACGAATTTACTCTAAAGAAAAATACCCAAGGGGGCGGTCAGTGATGAACAAAAGATAAACCATAAAGCATTGACAAGCCATGAGAAATAAGAGGTTGCTGTGTAAGTCGTTGAACTGTACAACCAGATGAAAAAATATCCCACACCATACAGCAAGGATATAGGTAAGTCTAGAGTGTGGTTGTAGGGGGTTTACTTTAGCGACGAACGGTAGACATAATCACATTCTCTCTACATAATAGCTGCCGCCTATGAGAAAGAATCCAATTCACGGTATTATCGTGTGACAAGAAGTGTAAGGGAGTCAAAAAGAGAAACGCGGCAGCTAGACAGTGGCTCCTATTAATATACCCAAACTTCTAAAAGTAATAGAAGTCTTACATAAAAAAAATGTACATTTGATTAGAATTTTAATATATAGAAAATGTAAAAGCTTGAAAAATCAGAAGCAGAGCACTACAAAGACATATCATTTGAAATTGCGGCTGTAGCCGAGCAAAAGATGTGTTAGCATTGGAATATGTACAAAACTCTTCTAGAATATCAAAATGACATATAACTTTAGAATCGATCTTCAGGTAAACATAAACTTCTTTATATGAATAGGTTCAATATGTCCACGCAGCAATACTAATACGCTTCCACTGCATGCCAAACTTCGGCTAGAATGAACTCGCAAGCATATTAAAACACAAAATTTCAATAGATTTTGCCACAAGAGGAGCATAAAAGAAGAACGATGTAAATATTAATTGACCAAAATGGAAGGAAGTAGGTTGTCAAACGATATGATGGCGAAAACATTAAGAACTCCAAAAGAACTAAATTAAGTGAAACATCTCATTTTGGAATTATAGAGTTAAGAAGAGTCGACTTATTTAGAAGATAATTTAATAAAATATATGAAAGCTCAAAAAAGGAAAACATAGATGAATTTGAGTAAAAACAAAAATTAATATGCTACAAAGTTGACTCTAATATTCTCCAAATAGTTAATAAGATAATAGAGGCAATTACTTCCACCCAGAATTCCAATAAACTGTTCAATGTTGCAGTCTTGCTACAAACCGCACAATAAACCTACAAACGCCGCACAACAAACTCCAAAGTAAGACTGCGAACATATTTAGAAGAAATTGAAAAAATTTAGTTTTTGGAAAGAATATACGATGGAATTGAATTACATAAGATTAAATGCAGTGAAGCTAAGCAAGAAGAAGTAAAAAAAAATAAAAAGATGCAATCAAGGAACAATGATACAAGACAGAGATGATCATCTTAAAATAATCTGAATAGTTACACGAAAAAGTCACAATATAGTGAAAAATATAAAGCTGTATAAAAAGGATGTGATTTAACCAGTTAAAAGACTGCTTTGAGATTAAATAGAGTTTTTTTTACAGAGGGTTGGCTGAAAACAAGAATTTTACAATTAAGCGTCAAATTAATAAATCAATAACTCTAGGATTATAATATGGGGGAAAGGTACGAAAAAGTACACAAAAATAATTAAAAAGAATACCTATCCTCATTTATACTAGTCCAAAAACAGGAAAAAATATTCTTCATAACATAGGCAGAATTCTATAACATAATAAAATAATTGCCAAACTGGAAAGCTGCTGGACCAGATGTAATCTTATATTTATACATTAAAAAGATGATGAGTCTTCATAAATTCATATATCAGATTATATTATATGAATAATTGCTAAATAAAATTGAGAATTTTGGTTTAACTCTGGTACAACATATCTTATACCAAAATAATTTGTCGAAGAAAGAAATGAGTAGAGACAAATCACATGTATATTCAATTTATATAAGTTTACGCCAAATGCGGTTTAGTAGTCATTAAATTTGAGTTGGAGACAAGAGAATCAAATGCGAAAAATTCTGTTAGAAGTAGTAAGGCGCGTTCAAGGAGCAAAAGAAAAGCTCATATTCCTAATGCGATAAATAAAAAGCATGGAAACAATATATATACAACATGAATCGATGTAAAAAAGCATTTGACACGATAGTAAGTAGTTAGTTATATGCATATTATCAAAACTATAACTTACTTACCTGTATTACTGCTTTCTTTAATATTATTACGAGCAGATGATGTATCTATAAAGTTAAATAGAGTAGAAATCATATATATAAATAAATAAAAATAGTAATACTTTAATAAGAAATCTGTGATCTTTTTTTTTCTATGTATGAATCTGTCGAGCAAAAAATATAATAAACGTTTTTTCGGTGGTAATGTAACAGATGAAGAAAGCACGCAGAGAAAAAATTATTCATTGTTCAAGGATGAACTCAAATTATTAAGAAAAACGAGTGGAATACCGTAAACATGACGGATGAAATGTTAATCTTCTTATATGCGGTAGGCTTTGAAATAAACAAAAACTACTCAGCCCCTAACCATCAAATATGCGCAGACTTAGCAACATTTATTGAAGGCCTTGCAGCGATTAAATATCTTTGAGACATTGAGAATAGCAATTCGGATTTAAAACTAGAAACTATTTTTATAATTTCCGAAATTTACTAAATTGAATAAAATCTTTGTTAGATTAAATTGAGTGCTGGGATAGTATTTAAAGCTGATAATGAACATGAAACATCACACAAAAATTGCCGAAGGGCGTATTGAAATTAGAAATTGAAGAATACACCAAACTTGATGATACTATAAGAGATATTTTAAATGAATTTCTATTTCCACCGCCCTGGTAAAGAACAAGATTATATAATAAGAAATGAAC
This sequence comes from Rhyacophila brunnea, assembly GCF_057557595.1. Taxonomy (NCBI): domain Eukaryota; kingdom Metazoa; phylum Arthropoda; class Insecta; order Trichoptera; family Rhyacophilidae; genus Rhyacophila; species Rhyacophila brunnea. The sequence goes on along the minus strand of NW_028232784.1, from coordinate 806,952 downwards.
TAAGAAGCAGGCTATGTAATAGTGCATTACAAGCCGAAAAAGTTTTTAACCAACTTAAAAATAAGCTTTGAAATAGTAAAATTAGTTCACCGAAAAGGGCTCAATATTAAAAGCAACAAAATATAACAAGACATATCTCTCACTGCCTTGAAATAAATATAAAATAGCTATTATTTAAATAAAACGATTCCAAGACACTAGAGAAAATGAAGCAGAAAAAATATTGGTAAAAGAGAAGAAAAACCATTAAACACAAAACCGTCTGAAACCGTACATAATAATATGGTTGATATTGTTGGATCACCAAGATGGTTAAAATTTTAACACCTAGTTAAGTAAATTTATGTTATTCTGTTTTATTACGATAGAAATGTTCGGTCAGAGGATAAAATAACCGAATTGTAACGAAGCCATAAAACAATCGACCAACTTGAAAAAAGATACAAGAAAATGTTAGGGCATGATTACACGCGAAGGCAGAAATAAATCGTTAGACGTTTTTGATTCTTCTATCAAGAAGATACAACCCCAAGAAAAACAAAAAGATCAGACCCTACTACGTACAAGAGATCTTCGAAATGAAAATTCGGAAATAAATAATGATGCCAGAATAAAAAAAATTATATATCAATAAAAATATACCAGATATTTTTTTATAAGATAAAAAATAAAAAAATATCACGTTGATTTAAATAGTATAACTAACCTTGGCAACTTAAATGAAGTTGAGAACATAAAATATAAGAAGTATGAAATCTTAGCGAATGAACTTGCTTTTTATTTACAAGTGTTGAAAAAGAATAATACCATATAATATGACTTCGGATAGGATGGTTAAAAAATTATACAAAAAATACGTTAAGGGGTTAAAAATCTAGTGCGAAGTAGAAGCATACATACATGAAAGCTCTATCAGTCTGCAAGACACTTAGATTTTTCTCGTTTGAGAGAAAATGAGTAGTTGATGAAGATGGAATAGGGTAATGTGTCAAAAGATATAACAAAGAGATAAGAAGTATCCAAATGAGCTGACTAAGTCTCAATAGATGGAATTAATAAAAAGACACTTAACCTTAAAAAAACAAATAATTTATAGAGCTCAAACAAATGCAGTAGCTGATCGCAAAGAGTCATGATATATAGAAGCAGGAAAATGCACATATACCATATAATTAAGGGTAAAACCAGAATTAATAAATCATAGATGAATAATAATCACTTAGAAACATTGTTATGATATAATATTATAAGAAATTTATCAAAATTTACATCTAAGAGCAAACTAAAGTTTTCTCAAATAAATCTAAGTATCAGAAACCAAATAAAATAATATAAGAAATTCAATATTAAATAGACGCACAACACATTATATAATATAAAAATATGACTCAAAAAATTATCTGTTTTATTACAAGCAATATTTATATTGATTAAATATGAAACAGCTCTTCTTTTGGAAACCAGAATCCTCTACTTTATATAACATATTCTGTAACTAATAGAAAATCTAATAATAAAATGTTAAAAAATGATTTATCACAAAATTGTATAAAAAAAGGGGAAATAAACTTCAAAGTGCAAATGCGCATTTATATGGAATATACAACTTTTTAAAAAATTAAACCCGTTTAAAAAATCATTTAAATTTGTGGATAAATCTTGGTTTATTTGTGTATGTAATAAATCATAGAGTCTATATAGCTGATATATGCGCTAATATAATCATCCAGCCTAAATTATTGGCATTACAAAGTCAAAAAAAACCTGTCGCACGATAATAATTATACTATAAAATATGTGATTCTAGTATCTTTAGATATAAAATTGTCCCCTTTCATTGAAATAAGGGATAAATTTCTTTATAAATATATCTGGTATTATGAGAACGATAGGTACCAGTGCAAATAAACGATTGCTTAATTTCATTGAATATTTCAAAATTCAAACGAAATATTAATAATAATAAAATTAACATCTATTCAAAACTAAAACGTAGGAAGTTCTAAATAAATTCAAAATTAAAATCATATATGAATTAAATCAGTGATTATGTTTGAATTAGATTCTGAGTAATTTAGATTTCTCTAATTCTACTGATTCTATATAATTCCTTAAAAAATATAAATATAGCACAAAAATTTTTATAATATAAAAAAAAAACTAATATAAATTAACATGTTATAGAGAGACACTTATATTGCTTGTCTATTTTGGTCATAAAATTTTTGATAACCTAGTTTAGAATCGGATCAAGTAATATCATTGTTGTTATTATTGCTAATGGTGTAAACTCTAATTAAAGTCTATTTTTTTGATATGAAGCCATCAAAAATGCTTTATATGAAATATTATGGCTGATTATTGTAATAAAATTTACTCAAGATGTCAGATAATATTTACATTGAATATAGTAATTTTTAAAGTGTGATTGATCGATTGAATATTTTTTGTATTTTGAACCCATGTTTTTAATATATTAAACTTGACTCAATGTCGTTCCACGAAAGATATTTTGATAGCATACTTACCGTAAAAAAATCCAAATCAAAAGAAAGCAAGTATACATCGATTTTTTTCATTTATTATAATATGTGCATTGGATTTAATTTTTTTGATCGCAATGATCAAATTCGCAAGGTATGATGTGAGTCTTTCACTCGAGTACATGAATAAGAAAAGCCGTTCGTGCGGTGTTATTTTCTGATTTCTAATAAACTCTAGGAAGCTAGAGCCTAAAATGCCAAAAATTTAACTAAAAGCACAGTTTTTTTTCGTTTTTGTGATATAAGATCGAAAAAAATGAAATTATTTACAAACAGCATTTATGTTTCGTTTACAAGTAATTTTTCTATATAAGTATGCACGTTTCATAAATAATACTCTTTTCGTGTGATAATGGTTGAATAATATATTTCATAACACCAAGCATACTTAAACTGCGTTTAAAAAATCAAATCATACAAAAGAAGACAATCTAGTTTCTGGGTAAAATATATTAAATATTCAACCTTTATATAATAATTTCTCGTTTTTATAATATAAAAAGTGCAGTAAATAAATGTTATACATTGAAAGTCGATGAAAAACGTTAACGAATGATTTTAATCGGATAGCATTTGGTATTTATATAGCGAAAAATTTTGTAAAATATTAAATTATATATATCCTCAAAAATATAACCTTTAATTTTTTGAAAAGAAACGGTATAACTCTTGTTTTTTGTGGTTATAATACCGAAGAATACATTGATATACAGATTAAAGAGAAATTTAAACTGTAATAAAAATAAAGTAAATATAATAATTAATATATTTATAAATTTTCATGCACTGGATTTTCTATATATATAGTATTTTTCTAATTTTTGCAGTAAACTACATATTCAGTCAATAATTTTAGAACGGTATTTAAGCCATTTTAATCCAGTTATGAAATGAAGATAAATAAGGCCTGCTTTTCAACAAATTGGTGATTTATTTATTAGAATCTCGTAAAATATCTTATAAAAAAGACATGATTATAAAAACTGTAATTTCGTTAAAAGGACGCTATAAGCATGTGAAAAAATATGCGTAAAAAATAAATTTATGTGCTGATAAACATTTTTGCGCTAGAATTTTTATTTATTTATCTAATCAAACTATCGATTTTTTCTTTTAAAGTTATTTTATGCTTTAAATAAATAAGATTTTTATGTACCAGAAACTTTTCGCGCAAATATTGATATGTGTGATACTTAATTTTTTTCTTCTAATTTGAATTTAAAGGCAAAAAAATGTTATTATGAAAAAAATTACTGCATAATTATCTTCATATATATAATGATGATACTACGCTAGTTTATATAAATATTTTATATAAATAATAATAAATTGTCAGAAAAAGGTATAAGTCTATAAAAACTACGTTCATATCATGCATGTAAAATATTGTATTGTTACGGTGACTATAGAGATTGAAGAATTTTTTTATTTTTCTAGGCAATAAACACCCGGGTGTCGATTAATTGTCACAAAAAATAAGTATCTTACTTCTTCCTTTTATTTATGTTTTTTCTAAACAATCTATATGCCAAAAAAATAATTGTTTCTTATTTCTACTCACGAAAATTATTTTAAACAGCTTATCATAATATAATTATAAATAATCTCTTACTATAACGATGAATGTGAAAGATTTATTGTTTTGAAAATAATATACTAAGCACAAAATAAAAAAATACCACCAATTTTTATATATATGCACAGTAAAATTAGATTTTCGAGATACTATTTATTTTAAAAACTACTATAAACAAGATTTTACAAAATATCATGATCAAAAAACGTTACATTAAAGCGGCTAGATGCGCTTATAAGCAATAAAAAATTTTATTTGTATTATAACTGCTATAATAAAAAAATTATATTTTTTATTATAAAAAATGGTATGTATCGGTAAAGAATGCGATGTTTTTTTATATAAAGGAATAAATACTAAAACACAAATAAATAATGCGAAAAAAAAATTATTCCAGAAATTATCTTAATTCTTTTACTTTTTTTCACATAGAAATTATCCAAACACTTTTATATTAAATCATACGATTATTATTTTATTATGAGACTAAATATTACTTTTAAAAATATAAATTTAGAAATAATACCAATATTAGTTTAAGATTTATTTTTTCGATTTTAGAAGCCCAAATTCACTGTACATTGAAAAAAATCCTTTTCTATCGATATAAAACAATATGCAAGCGGTTTTATATCTTCGTTTTCAAATATATTTCTCACTGGATATTTTTTATATTTTAAAGCACAAATTTGTTTTAAGTATTTATATTTTGAGTTTTAATATAGATTTGTGATTATAATATTATAAACGACCCCATCACGAAACCTTTTTGTCCAAAGTAAATTCTATCTTACCTATTAATGCTTGTTTATAACACCCAGAAAGATTCGGATAGTGTGATTTTCATCAAAAAAAAATTAATTACTATGTATTAGCAATTTAAAGCTTCAATTTTGTAGTCAATTTATTGCAAGTTTTATCGTTGCTATTAGTTTATAAAAGTGTTTTATATGTATCTTCAAGCATTTCTTTCTTAATAAACTTATGAATGCTTACTATTATGTCTATGGTAAATTTTGCATCGGATACTTGTCCCTAATTCTAATTAAACAAGAAAATATGTAGATTTATATAATTGCAAAAAATGATTGGAATATTATAATAAAATGGGTCTAAATGTATAATTACAAAGAAATAAACTACTTTTTTTTCAAAATAACAATTGCACATAAAATTATTGCTCTTAGAGCTTGGTACATTCTCTCTTCTAATTTGAAATATATTGCTTCTTTAGTATTTACTGCTCTTATTTTTTTTTGCATAATTTTGTAAAATGAAATCATAGGTCATTGTCTTATAAATAGAAAATTTAATTAAAAACATCAAGAACATCTTCAAATACCATATTTTTTTCTTGCTTAATATAATCCATAATAGATCAATAATTCCTATTTGAATCATTTTTTGATGCAAAACTAAAACCTATACACTTAAATTGAAACATCAGTAATTCTTATTGCATAATATACCTTTCTTTTTTTGTTTATAAAACAATAATAATATAGGATGTGATTTATAACTAGAATCTTTTTTTTTCTGAATAAATATCTTCTAAGGCAGAGTAACTACATTAACTGATACTCAACCTTTATGCTTTCATATATTTTAAGTGTAGCAATAAAAATTTATCAATTAAAAATTCTTTCCTGTAATTGTCACACGACATACTATGATATAATATTGAGATAAAAACACAAAAGAAATAGATATATAAAAAATGAAACGCTCCGTTAGAATTATAAAAATAAAAACATTTTTTATTCGCATAAGGGCTCGAAAATACGTGTATGTTCATACCTTTCGTGGGAAACTATATTTAAAAAGCCAAAAAAACATGCAAGCATGGTTAGCTCCTTAACTATAAAATTTTGAAAATACACATAAAACCAAGTTTATTCTATTTCGAACACTGCATATAATTTTTCTGTAAATTTAAGACATGATTTTTTCCATATATTTTTGAATTTCTCTAAAAAAATTTTACAATGTATAACCATGCCGTTTTAGGAATTCCATGGTTTTAATGTAATGTGAAAATCAATTTATTTTCTTTCTTAAGCCATCTGATCATATTACAAAAAAATAGGGCTAAAACCATGTATATAACCGCGGCTCAATTTTAAATTTTTGAAATAATAACCCTTTAATGTACAAATTTCTATTCAGAATTAATTCACCTTTTTATTTATCGCTTTATTTAATATTGAAAAATAGTAAACTTAGATTCTTAAATGCGATTTATCATTATAACCAATAAATTTTATTGGAAAAAAAAATTGTCAAACATTTAATTTTGCACGGTCTTCTTCTATAATACTGCTCGTTCTTTTAAGATTAAATTGTCTTAATCATTATTCGATTACAGAGGATTAATATCAAATTTTCATAATTTAAATCTATTGCAGATAAATTTTTTTTTTAATTTTCATATGTTTGCATGATTGGAGCAGATTTAATTGAATTTTTAATATATTTCTAAATCTCACGATTTTAGAATATATTTTTCCGAAACGTGCACGCGATTTACTATATTTCAAACATAACATTAAACATGATCAGTGAAAGGAAACAACTCAATATGTCTATAGCATAATTAACACAAAATTAATTTGATTTTTTTGCTTCTATGTATATTTTAATATGAATATCTATCCACGTACTCTATTAAATTTTTCCGCAGAAAAAAATCTGTATTCATAAACATTTATGAAATTTTTTCTAAGACCATAAAATTATAATATGTAATTTTTTTAATATTTTTTTGTGCAGATTGAGAAAGAAATCGAAGTTCCGAAAAGCATAAATTTAAAATTTTTGTAAATATGTGGCCGAGAAGCAAACAAAGGCGAAGTTTAGGTGATACCAAGCTCATTTAGTGTCTTAATCTTCTTTAAAATATACTTCTGGCCGAATATACTAAAAATAGGCTAAATAAGGCAAAATTGACTATAAGTATATACCAAGAAACATCAAAAGTGCTCCATGAAAGAAGAATGTGTTGATCTACATCTTTATATGTATGATATTACAGTTGAAGAAACAAAAAAATTGGTCGGTATGTTATATATAGACGCAAAAACACCTTGAAAATCCATCCGAGGAAACTAATTAATATTAAATTTGAACATTATGGTTTCAAGTTAAAACTAAGAGCCGAATGTAATAGCTTTAAATTGCATAAAGTCAGCAGAAGTATTATTTCAAATATAAGTGGGGGTGTGAGTGTCTGAAAAAAATGCGATTGAAATTATTTAGAACATGATATTAAGTTTCTTGATATGTCAAATATTAAAGCCAACGCTTCTACCGCTTTGGCAATTTGTTTTTATTTATGAAGAATTGTAGTGAAGAAAAACACTAATATCATTCTAACAGTACATCAACTATTCAAACGAATTTTAGATAAATTGTGTCATTTATATGTGTTAATAAGTGCACATAAATGTTTATAGTTAATTACGTAAAATAAATAAATTTTTAATACGAGGTTCTGGACCGTTTAAAGGAAAAGTAGCGATATTACCAAATTTATGTATGACATTTGCAGCAATAAGCAAGAAAAATCAACATAAAAAAATGTATCAAAGACTTAAAAAACACAAAAAACATAACGTGCTAATGCAATTTATGATATTATGGCTCCGGATTTACAATAAGTATATTTTGAAAATAAAAGATTCTACATGGTAATAATACCTTTTTATATTTTCCGTGGTATTTTAAGAAATTATGATATATATAATAGATGCAAATATTTTAATATATATTCAATGTATATTTCACTGTATACATGCATCATTACCGATTATTCACAGTTACTTTAAGCACTTACCTTTTATCTTTATTAAGTGCTAAAATTATTTTGCAAGCTCAAAATCCATAGGCTTTTAATGTCTTTCACGTTTTAGATTGTTAGATATGTGCTAGCTATGTATTTTTGCGATGGTAGTGTGTTTCTTATAGTTTTTCTGCATTAGTTCGTTGCATTACAGATACCAAAAATTTGAATTTTTTTAAATCCCCACAATATAAATATAGAGCAATATAAAAATCACTAGTTCATTCGGTAAAATATTGGCTTTATACATAAAGTGCCCCTTTTTAATTAGATATTTAGAATGGCTTAACTTATGATACTGTTAATACATATTATCGGCTACTCACATTGCATTGTGTTTTTCTAGCATTCTAATTTTCGGATGAGAAAATACATTGAAATGATTTATTATCTATAAAATTTCCCTTCTTATTTCTTGTAATGTCTTTTGTAAAGAATTTCTTCTGTTAATTATTTCAATATTGTTAAAATCCCTGGATAGTAGCTTCTGCCTTCTTTTTATGTCTATATATGGCAAACGCATTCCAAATGTGTGTTTAGGCGTGTTAAATAGGTTCATATTTGCAAACTCTAGTTCTAGATAGTGTCATTCGACTTCGATTTTGAATGCCTCAACAATTTATTTTTGGGAATACGTCCACGTGTTAAACACGACAGCTACAATTAAATCTTAATTATGATAATGAAACTAAAAACTATGCCTTTTTTTAAAATTATAAGATGCAATTGCTTAATAAAATTTTTTCTGCTTATTTTTCGTTTGAAATATTTAAGTAAACAACAAAAAATATTTATTAGTGGTTTTTATGTTCCGCTTTGTTTTAAGAGAATAAAATTTAGAAAAACAAATTATAATGAAATCCGCATATTTATGTGTTTTAAAATTAAATATCTGATTCAAAATAATTTTTTGATTAATATTATGTGCTAAGAATATATAGATCACACAAACACATAAATCATACATCAAATGTAATAGATTTCACGAGTAAAAAATTTATACCCATATATAATTCCGTGGGTGTTAGTTTATTTAAATCAAACTTCTAAATATTCTGCGTCGGTGAATGAAAATTGTTATCGAATCTTTTCATATGCGTGACGAAAAAAATATGTTTAAAAAAATAAATGGACTTATTTTATAAATTTTATCAACACAAATATAGCCCAATTACTTATAATGTAAAAAAATATTCTATGAATATAGTCAGGCATGCAAAAAATTATATGGTTTTAAGACCGACACATTTGTAAAGATTTTGTGGACATATAATTGATTTATATAAACAGAAATTCAGGGCTCTATTATATTTTCACTAAAATCTCATAGTAGAAACTTAAATGTGGAAAAGCACGATTGTCAAATTCAAAATTTTTCCAAAAAAAGCCGTGTTTTTTGCGTAGTGTCGTTTTTTTCAATAAAAACCGCTTTAAAAATTTTAAATTGGCTAAATTTTTCGTGTGTGAACGATATCGCAAACTTTGTTTGTACCTTGCATCATAAAACATTTTCATCTATTCCGTACGACATATAAAAAATACCATGGATATAATTTTAATTATTTAACTTATGTATACCTGATAAAAACCAAAACTAAATATACAGAATCATATATAATCAAACACGAAATAATACGAAAATAATTAAAACATGATCGGCGATATTAAGCCCATTTGTTTTCTTTTTAATTTTAATTGCTTTTTTTGACACCATCACTTATAAAAAGGCTGATTCTTAATTTTCATAATTGACACACATATGTAATATATATTGAAAGAAATTAAAATGACGGGATGGGATGAAGATAGTGGATATAAACAGTGCATTCTTCAAAGTTGGGTAAAAATCTCTAAACAAATATGCTTTCGCTAATATAGTGAACCCACAAACATATATATTGCATAAATGTAATTTTATTAAATATAATTGTTTATGCTACACAGTTTCATTATTTATTCATACAAATTTGTACGTACAAAGAGACCTTGGTGCACATTTTATGTTTTTTTACAAAGTATTCATAAAAAAATTAAGAAAACAGCTGTAAAATGTCCCTTTCACTTATAATTTATATTAGATAATCATGTTTATTCTGATGATATCAAAGTAAAATTTAGGGTTTAAATATTTTTATTATTGTATGAGCATTTTTAAATATTTTCATTTTACTTTTTACTACTTGAAATGCTTTTTTTTTCAGCTATGTTCTATTGTCTTACGTGCGCTAATCAGTGAATAGAGTATCAGTTTTGTTATTATCTGGCATTTCAAGTAATTTTACAACTGGTTTTTATAAACAATTAATTGTATTTTGAATCATATAGTTTACCTTACATTTTAGTAATTCTAAGTTATTTTTTTTATTTTATAAACATATATAGTTTATCAATTTTTATATTTTTATCAAATTTAGATGAAAATTCATTGTTATTAAATTCCACTTATTATGGTTACTATTCGGGATTTTGTGTCATCGACTATATCCATATTCGTATGTAACCATAAATCATGCATACTTGATTTGGACCAATTTATTTTTTATCATGTGCTGAAATCGACCATATATGATGTTTAATCCATGTTCTTGTAGCATGCTTTTATCGTTTGATACGTGCAGATAATCTAAGGATAAAATTTGGAAATTTTCATATATAGCTGACAATGTTTTTTTCGAATATTTTCGGTTAAATTTGTCTGTTTGTTTATGTTCATTTCTAAATTTGTTTTTAATGTAAATTAAATTTTTTTTGTTTTTGTTTTGAATATATATTATCAATTGTCTTGCTAAATTGTTTAGAAACTGCATAATTTTATAAAAATACAGGTTATCTTGCATTATAACATGAATCTAAGCGAAAAAATTCTGTTTAAAAGAAAATAAGCTATTTGTAGATAAATACAAGAGAAAGCCTTTTTAATACAGTAGGAACAGGTAAATAAAAAAACATTTAGATGCATTATTTATCAAACTTATAGAAGTTACACACAAAATCTAATATAATGCTGCGAATTATTTTTATTTTACAGCATTAAAGCGACATTAAGATCGTTCATGCAAGCAATGCATGGGTGCATGAATCTTTTCATGTTTGAAAATGACTTATGGTCAACTTTAAAATAATTTTTTTAATCCATAAATGAAATATTATTGATGTAATGCGTCGAAAGTGGCATTAAATAATTTTTTGTCATAAGAACAAAAATTAACAATAAAAAAAAAAGAAATTGTTGCTGAATTTCGCCCATATACTTAGGAATAAGAGCAGAAAACAGAGGCCAAAAATACGCTTACTTTCCATGCAAAAAACTATAAACAAAGCATCACGAACGAATTTTAAATTATAGCACTTTTCAGAAATTTTTATTCCGCATGGCTAAGGGTCAAATGCATAGTAGGCATTTCTTATTAATACATGGCACACGTGTACGATATTACGCATATAGCTAGCAAAAATTTATAGATATAATAAAAACATAAAGAGGGATTATATTAATATCCGACTAAGACGCCAAAACTTCTTTGTGTATTTGAAATGGGGAACATGGGGTCATTATCGCATTAATAATATAATGAAAACCCTTTCAAATCAATTTGTTTCTTATGTGTTGTGCAAAAAATAATTTTGATGTAACCTTATTATTTTTATGAAAATGTAATAGCTAGTCCATTATAATGTCTTCAAATGGACAACTATATTTCTAGTGATTCTAAATTTTAAGAAATAGCACAAGGTCCGATATTCTAAAAAACAAACATGTAGTTTTCCATCTTTTATCCTTCGATTGCAGTGGAGGATTAAATTATGACTAGAAAATTAACAATCCGATTGAATTGAAAAATGCATATAACGTAAATTATATTTTTGTTTAAATTAAATAAAAATTTCTATATTTGTGAAATGAAATATGTCCAGTTTGTGATGATATGTAAAAAAATATCAATATTTTTTACTCTTTATAATTTTTATTTAGTATAATGTTTTTATATAGAAAAAAGATCGGAAGTAATACAAGTTATCTAAAATTATCAGTTAGATGCACCTCTTAATTCACTAACTCTTTCTTATCAAAAATAATTCGAATTCGTATAATAGCTATAAGAATTTTTCTTGGCATATGTGTAAGTTATTATAGATAAAAAAAAGATCTTTACGATTCTATATCCTTTAAGTGAATAATTATCTTATTATTTTATAAAAAGAACAAAATAAAACTATAGCAATATTAAAAAAACTTTACAATTAAATGGATCCTAAATTATACAAAAAAATTATATTATAAAGGTAAATACGCTGTGAAAAATTTAAATTTAGCAAGCAAAAATATTCAAAAAAATATGCTACAATTAGATTAAAATACAAAGGTATATAAGGGTCCATTGCCTGTAATATGTAACTTATATAGAAATACAAAGTAGAAAAAAAAACATAGTATTCTGTATTTATACAACTACTTTTTTTTAATTTTATAAATTATATATAAGTATACGAAAAACAAAATTTAATTATTTTTTTTGCCATAGGATTGTTGGGATAACTTAATTATTATAATAATTACGGCGTGCATCTAATAAAAATTTTATTTTAACGTAAAAATTTACACAATTAGTTATAATTAATAACACAGTTGCGTTTTTCACAATAGGGAAGTTATAGCATATGTATCAAAACCGAGAAAATTTATTGTTCCAAAATGGTCTTTAAATTATGGAAGAATATTTTAAAATACGCTAGAATTCTATATATACTGCTTTTGTACATATTTTTATTGAAATGGTACTTGCGTGCAGTATTTTTCCAACGATGTTTTGCATATAAAAAGATACAAAGTTTATATTCATGGTATAATGAAATAATTTATTAATATTAGCTGTTGTAAAATACTACGATAAAGCTTCTTTATTGTAAAATTTTAGATTTCTATGAAAGGAATAAAAGTATAAATTTTCTTTTTGATTTTTTTTATTTAACTGTTATTATTGAATCGCAAAATTGAATGTTTATGAACTGTGGAATCTTGTTCATTGTAACTTAAAGGTTGCTATATTACCTTGATAAAAATCCAAAGAATCATCATATTGCATATTATTATTTTTTTATGAAAACTCTTTGTTTGTGACTTCCAATTTGAAAGTATTATTTCTCATATATAATTATTTTACATATTTATAACCAGATTAATTTATCATGTAAATAATGTTTTACTCTGCGTCTAGTTACCAATAAAACATTTATAAGTATAATTCTTTTGCATGTTTTTTATCATCGAAGATGTCCAATTTAATTATAATTTTAACATTCTTTTTAGAAAAATCTCTATTAATTGCTCCAAAATGATCTAATTTATATTCTGAACTTATACTCAGCATTCGAAAAATCTGAAAGTTATGTTTGATTTATTCACAATACAATTTATATCAAGTGTGTAACATTAAAAGATTATTTTAACTGGTAAATTTTTTCAATAATCAAATATTACGATTAATCATATTTAAATGGCTACATAAAATTTTAAAGTCCATAGAATTCAAGATTCTCATGGAGTTTGTGGTTCAAATTTTATGATTTTTATTTGAAAAAAAAAATTGTGGTATATTTTGCTCAAAGATCTATCTTTACAATGTAATGGATCTTATTTCTTTTATATTTTTTGCAACATAGGATACATTTCAGATGTACATTTTCATTTTTTCATATTATCCGTTCTAATATCCATAACTTTAAAAAAAATTATATTTTTTTATTTAATTATTTCTATCATGGAATTTTTGTGAAGTTGAGAGGTTAATCACAAAATAAAAATCGACGCAAAAAACTAATCTCTAAATAATATTTTTTTTGTTCAATTTATCTTATTTGCATACAAATACGTGCTTCGGATTGAAGACTGTTTTTTGTCGTATAGATATTTTTTTAAAGTATCCACTTTGCTTCTGTATATTCAGAAACACCTGACATGGATCTTGATCTTTATATGCTTCTATTAAAATGGTTTAAAAAGTAATTATTTTAATATTTTTACTGATGAAAATACAATGGCGGATTTATAACATCTTCTTTTGACATCAATATGAATCCGCTAACTGCGCTCAGAAAACCCGTGACTCTTTGTTTAATACTTAGACTATTTATGAATTTTTTTATCGTCATATTTTACTATTTTTTTACCATCACAATATAAAAAATTAGTCCAATGAAAATATAAAAAGCGCAATAAAATCATACATATAATTTTTTTATATATATCTAAATTATTTTCTATTAAAGAATATTCCTTTAGAATAGTTTAGTTTATAATTACACGTGACTAAGTTTTCGATTTTTTTTCGCAAAAACAACACAATATTAGCTAAATTATAAAAAAGAACAATTTTTGTTTTTTAAAGAAAATACAAAAAAAGTATTACTTATTTTCAATGAAGATATATCATATATTTCGAAAAGTTCTAAAAGTAAGGAATTTTTATTTTTTTAGATTAATGATTTTTATGCACTTAATAGCTTATATTTGATCTTATTTGCGGTAGTTCATAAATTACCACATTATTTGAATGTGATTCTTAGATATGTGACTAAATGGTCTAACATAAATCATAAAATCATATAAAGCTTACACTATCTTTTAAAAATACCTTTTATGTATATTCTATATCAGATCGTGGGTCTCCGCTATTTATAACATGATCACATAATTCAAATTGCCTCACGAAAATGTGTGATTTTGGTTACTTTTAAGCCCCACAGGATATATTTTTAGAAATTAATATATTCATCATAAAAATTTTAACAATTATTTAATTCTATACAAATAAAATTAAATCAATTATTTATTTGAACATATATACATAATACAACCACTATGTATCCTGTTTGACAAAAAGAGTCTATCGTGGGGTAATTTAAATTCTTTTTGCCACAAGACTACCGTTTTATGCATGATAAATTAATATAATTCTTGGTTAAACTTTAGGTGCTTCACATTTTTAGTGTAAAAAAAATTTTAACTACGTTCTTTAAGCTAAAATGTGGCGCAGGCTTCATATTTACGAAACATCACTAAAATCCTGGTAATGCATCAAAAATGGTTTTTATACTTGAATCCAGTAAAAGACCCTCATATTTTTTTTGTCTCACTGATACATGAAATATGTCAAAAAGATCTTAGATATTTTTATTGTGTGAGATTGAATTTATTTTTATATTCTGTTCCTAAAAAGTTATCGGGAAATAAATTAGATAGAAATATTATGAAAATTATAATTAAAAGGTATGATTCGGATTGTAATACAATCCAATATATTAAGTTTATGTTTATGTCAGTAAACCTTGCACGACTTTTACCATTTAATTTTTATAAAAAACAGAGAAATAGATATCTTAGTATTTACAAATACAACTTTAATTCAAAAAAATATTTTACCGTTGAAAATTATAATTATCTTCCATTTTTTACATTTTTATACGGCATAAAAATAATATCTATTTTGGTGCGTTGTAAAAAAATATGGTTTAAGTTGACTGTACAAATATTTCAAAAAAGGTATTTATATTTGAATAATTATTTACAATTATTATAATCGATCATTTTAAACGTATATATTTGAAAATTTATTTATACTGGTGTTTAAAATTCACAGAAGAGTATTTATTTGTGTATTATCTTTAGTTTTATGTTAATAGTTCATTGCATCTTTTTTTACAAAATTTTCATGTATTTCGTTAATTCGATGTTAAAATATGCATAATTATTTTATATCTATTCGATTTATAAAATTTCTACGCTTGTTGAACACTGATTATGAACTTTTCTAAAAATATATAATGTGCATAAAGTTCTAATAGTTTTATATAATAAAAAAGTGAAACAAAAAATGTCTATTTGTCATTTAAATTACATTAAATTACAAAACTGCTTTATTAGAGCATAGTTGACGTTAAAGTATCTATTTGTGCGAAAAAAGTCTGCTAAGCTATAATTTCCAAGTGTTCTCAAATCGGCGACGCTATATTGTGATATCTAAACCCGTTTAGATGCATAAATGTGAATTGAAAATAAAAATTTTAATTAAACAGCTTTACTGTTGATCTTCTATATTCTTTATAGGAACAAAGATTTAATAAAAATATTTAGCTGTGAAACTTTTCCCTTTAGAGTAAACGTTTTGCTTCTTTATAATCATTGCTCTATTTTCATATAATAAGTCTTTTAATTTTATTTTTATTTATTTTTGCCAGATAATGCCTTCGCAGTAATCAAAATATGGTTTATACAATAAAAATATCAATTTAGGGTCAACATAAATTTTTCTGAATAAGGAGAAATTTTTATATATATGCAAAAATATAGGAAACGCAATTATAGATTTTCTTCAATTTTCATGATTTTAATTTTGTTTCATATTATATAAGATAGCATTTTTTTCATAAAAAACATGGTGAAAATCTTATAGATCACACTATTTATTGCGGCACTAAAAAATACTACGTGTCAAATTTAAATATCTATAAAATATTGATTCCTCATTAATAAAACATGTTGATATAAATCAGGTTAACAAATTATATAATATTAGAATTAAAGGATAAGTTTTTGCTTTTCTGTAAGATTTAATAATAATTTTTTAATATATGAACAGCAAAACACACAAAGAATATAAAAATGGCACAGAAATTAGTATCTTGTCTTTTTGTGAGAACACATCGATCAGTGTGTTATTTTAAACACCCTTTTGCGCGATATGTTTGAATAAAGAGTAAATCTTATTCATCGTATCTAAGGCATAATCCGCGTTAGAACAAAACAAATTTTATTTATATAAATATTTTGTTTTTATCTTCTGCGAGATAACTAAACTTGAAATTTTTACCTTAACTTTGGTATTTCCATTAATGTTATTATATTGAAGATATACCTATAATTTTTTTATTTTTTTTTATTTGAGCCGATTAGATTTTTTAAAAGTATTTAGACATTTTTAATTATAAATTTATAAGTTTATTTATGTATAAAGTAACATAAATTTAACAAAAAAATAGCTTCATATTCGTAAGTTTATGCAACTAAATTGGATAAGTAAGTATTAGAATGAAAATATCTGCATATTTGGTGCAATACGTGATTAGAAAATATATTTTGTGCTCTATTGTTTTTTTTGGAATAATAATTTAATTAATCCAAGAGGTTTTTATTTTCTAATATACCTATTCCAATCAAGTAACACCATATTTTCGCACTGTGAAAAAAAATTGTTTTATTTAACGAAACTAAACAGATATGATGATAGAAAATTTTACTAGCTATATAACTATTTCTTTGATGTGGCAGCATAAAAGAAAACCTTTGATTTAAATAATTATATATAGTATTTATTTTTGAAGTGTTATTGTTCCGGGTATTAAAAGTATCAATTTCATGATGATTTTATAAATTAGGGGAATGCGAAGATATTTAAATCGAGGGAAAAATTCTTAATCATTTAGTCAAATCTTATAAGTGACCTTGGTCTTTAATTTTAAAAATCCTTTTTTATCCACCTTATTATAATAAACACCGTTTACCCAATAAAAAAACCTCAAAATAATTTAAACATTCAAGTTTTTTATTAATGAAAAATTTCTGTTATATTCATAAATAATATTTGAAAAGTAAAGGAATCTAGAAATAACTAACAGTTCTCCAAGTCGAACATACCATTAATCGAATTTCAAATAATATTTAGCCTTCCAGCACTTATATTTCATATTTAGAACTTATAGTATTTTTCATGCGGCGCGTTAAAATGCAAAAAAAAATCTTTCTGCTTAATTTTTCGAAGTTTGAAGATACCTTTTGTCTTATCTAGTTATTCGTTTGTGCCAGAACCACGATTTTTCGCATTGTATTACGGTGATCAATTTCTAGTATTTTGCTAGAAGCTTGGCAAAGTCAACTATAGATCTATTTAAATTTTTATATTATATGCCCAAATTTTAATTTATTTAGATTTTTTTGTGTTATATTACATAAATTCATGTTTTTACCTACATATAAAAGCCAATACATATTCTACCTCTTATATGCTTGAATTTTCTTTTTAAAAATTTTATTTTTATATATTAAAATGTAAACAATGAAATTATCTTGAAGTTTCAAAACTGTAAATCTATAGAGACTGAGCTGTTGAACGCCTTTTGTATTTTTCTAAGAAAATTTTTAGCAATTATCAAATCTTCTAAGTGCTTTTAAATGGTCAATAATCTATATAATCTAAGTCCACCGATCAATTTAGAAGAAATCACACTTTATCTAGAACTTATTCTAAAAAATATTGTTTTAGATACCTAAACACATATATAGCGCACAAAATCAATTTTTTTATGATAATAGAGATATATAATACGTATAAACTCTTGAGTTTGTATTTTTTTGATATGATATGGTTTGCATTTTTACGTTCCATAAATTAGATTTCTTCAATAAAAACATTTGATATGTAAAATCATTGATCTATTAGTGTGCAGTCACATCCTCATCATTAAATCATATAGTTTGGGGTTTTCCTATCTATTTCAAGCCGCTTTAAATTCTGAATAACGTCGAGATTTTTACAAAACGAAAATACCACAGAAAAACCATTAAAAAACCTTATGGTTATTTATAAGCTATTTTAACCACAATGATCAAAGGAAATCTTTAAAAAGGTCTTTTTGTTATTAAAGAGTTAAATATCTTAATGGTTCTTCTTTTAAAAAATCAAGCATTACATCTATAAATATGATTCAAAAACTATCATTTATGACTCTGGGCAGATAAAAACACGCATGTCATCTTTTTGTGATTAATAATGTTAATAAAAACACGTATATCGTTTTTTTGTGATTAATAATGTCAATAAAAACGTTATAAGATCATAAACTGCATCCTAATATATATTTAATATTAAAGTTAGTAGAAAGTTGTTCAATTGAGCTATTCTATGTAAGTTTATGTCATAGTGTTAATTATATATTTCATAAATTTTGTTTGTCGAATGTAACATCTATTATAAAGTCAGTTGATATTTTAGTTTTCCAAAATACCCAAGAAATTATCGGTTGACATTATATTGAAAATATGTTAGCTATGAAAAATACCTAAATGAAACAAATATAAAAGAAATCTATAAATCTAATGATAAACTAAATATAAATTTTTTATTTTAATGACATCTATTTTGTACATTACCTTAAAATCTATAAATTAACTTTTAAAACCTTTATTTTAATTTCCTATATATTTTAAGATTTCAATGTTGATTATATAAAATTCATATACCAAAAGGCCTTTTTAAAAAGACTATAATCGCAATAATTAGTCACAACCAAGGTAAAATGAAATTATACTTGAATATCCTATGATATTTTTTGTGGCATAAAAACATTCAATTTTATCTCGATTTATGACTTATAATTCTAATAACAAACATAGATGTTTACTATTCAAAATATGCAGCTATATAATTTAAATTTCATATATTTATTAGCCTAAATCTAAATATACTATTCTTCTTAAAAAAATAAAAATAAAATTCTTTAATTAAAATCTCATTAAAGAAATCTAAGAATTCGACCTTTCATTTTCGCATTTTTTACTAGAATGATGATTTTTAACGTGTAAAATAGACAATAGCAAGAAAAACGAGGAAAATCAATAATTATATATATCTAGGCGTGTTTGCAGAAAAGTAAAAACTATAAACTGCCATCATCAAGAATGTCATTTATATATATTAAATTTCACACAAAATGGTTTTATTATCCAAATTTTTATATGTATTGTCGTTTTTGTACGGTTTCTTAGATGGGTCCATAGTCTCCTTGCAGGGTACTACAATTATTGATGTTATTCGACGACACCCTCCCCAAAATTTGTTCGTTTGTGCATTCTTTAAATATGTGTGCTTATTAACCCTATAAGTTTCCCTTTTTTCTCTAATTTATAAGCATCTGATGGTAGAGCCCGAGAACTTGTAACGCCTGCAAATTCGCTGTAAGTTTTCAAGATAGAGAGAGGTTAGAAATTAGAACTGCTTCGTCCATTTTAATATCTAATGAGATTTTCAATTTTCTTTTATGATTGATTTTTTGTATTTTAAAGGTCTGCGTTCCTTTTATTTATTAATTCGTCCATGGAGTAATTTTCCCTTTTTATTTTGTCGGTTTTCTCAAGTATTAGTTTTTGTAATATTTTATAATAAATAGTGTTCATAAATATCCCTGAGAAATGATAAATTGTATGCGCTTGTTGCCCTTTCAAAGAGCTGTCCCCAACCTTTCTAGCCGAAGTATGTCATTTTCCTTAGTATCCGTATAGGGGTATGATTGATTTTTTTTATCGCGCCTACTGTCTCGTGTTTTAGGGTATAAGATTGATGTAAAATGTCATATTGATCATTTAATTCTTAAATTCTAGTCCATTATATGTATAGATTTTAGTTGGTGTTCAGTGTTTCTCTAGTATACATTCCACGATTGCTTTTTTTTAATGTTTCTGTACTCTTATTTGTAATTCACCTGGTTTTTATTTAGTGAATTGATCTATAGAAAAAATATAATAGAGTTGCTTTTGCCCTCGGGTATTCTACGAATTTCTCTCAAAAGCCCATAATTTAGTTGGGTATTTTGGTTTACAACATGTTGCATGTATTTCTTCTTATATACCCGCCTTACTGCATTTATAACATTTTTCTACAAAACTTTATACATTCTTGTGTATACCACTCCAGTTGTGTTTTTTTTAAAAGTAGAAATTTCATGAAATTTGGTGATCTATTTATCAATGAATTGTACCTATTACAATTGATTTTCTTCTTTTTAGATCTCTTTAGTTCAACTTGTCTATCTAGGTTTATTTTTTCCTCCTTGCTTGATCTACTCATAAATCTGCTATATTCGACAAATCTTTTATATAATAGGTGTGTGTATATTATTATAGTCTTTGTGCTGTTATTAGTATTTTACTATTAATATTTGTGGTGTCTTTCTATATTATAGTGCTTAATGATCTGTTTTTAGAAACAAGTATTATGCTCTTAAATAAAGATCAAATTGTATAATAATTTTCTTCACGGGTAATTAAACTTTATCTGTCGTATAATATTATTGCTGTGCTTTGATAAACTTCTTACTGTGCAAGAATTTTTTTATGTTCCCTTAGTCATACAATTGTGATAATAAGGCGCCTATGGGTTCATCTGAAGCAATAGTCGTAAAGATAAATACAATACTTAGCTGTGGTACGGCTCTTTATACTATTCTGTCTATCTCTTTCTTCAGTTTCCCAAACGATTCTTCTGCCTCTTTGACCATAAAATTTTCATCTGCCTCTTCACATAGCTGCCTTTGTGTATATCTGTTAGAGGAGACGCTATAGTCGCGTTAATAGCATAAAATTCATTGCAGAAATTAGACAGGCACAAGAATGAGCGAAGCTTATTTGGTGTTTTAGGTGATTCAAACTCTAGTATTACTTTTATTTTTTTTTCCAGCTTTACTATTCCATGGTAAATTTTTTCCCCAGAAAATCCACTTCTGTTATATAAAATTTGCTTTTTTTGTTCGTTATGAGACAGTCCGCAAGCCTTTAATTATTCTAGAATAACTTCTAGATGTTTTTTTGCTCCTCTGTGACTTCCAGATACGGAATGACAAATATCCAATTTTTGATTTTATTTACGGTAGCATATCGTTAAAATGTCGCAAGCGCGTTGCATAGACCAAAAGAAATTCTAGGGCACCCTAAAAGTTAACTTATCTGGTTAAAAGCTGTTTTTACGGTTCTCATCTAAAGTGATTTAATGATATCCCTATGACGCATCTATTACAGAAATGTTTGTTGCACCTGCTGGCATAATATTTAAATATAAGTTCTAGGAGAGGCATATGTTTTTTTCATTGTTATTTCAAATTGTTGCATTATAATCCGCGCAAAACCGAATTTTCCATTCTCTTTTGGTAGGTTAACTAGGCTAGATGGTCGGGGGTTTTCTGATTTTATAAAACATCTTTTTTGAATTCTTCGATTTCCACATCTAATTTATTTTTATGATTAACTTAGATTTTGCTGTTTCTCTGGCAGTTTGGTTTGTGTGTTCCTGTATAAATTACGTATCTTCAAACCATCATAGTATGATCAAGGTGATCTCTGGTATAAATATGGTGGATTATCTTTCCTTAATCTCTTGTTCATGGCTCATAAGTTTTGCTCTTTAATAATGGCTACATAACTGATGTATCTATTTTGTTCCTTTTCATTTATTTTTAAATAATCAATATACATTTCTGGATTTGTTATGATTTCCGGTGTACCCAGTAGTATATACGACATTCTTGCTTCTGTTACAAAAACATTGCAATTATTATCTCATGATCAGGAATCTATAAGACTATATTTATTATTCTGTCTTTAATTTTTCTATATATATTGTTCTCTGTTTTTACTTTCTGGTTAGATGGTGGTATTTAGACCTGCTTTAGATCGATATTTTATGATAACTGTGTATTATCTATTCAAGTATCAAGGATTGCTCGTTATTTTTGATTATTGATCTAGCCAAAATGAATGAAAGGGGTTTTACTTGTATTTTTATAATTAGTATTTGTGCAGAAAAATTGTATTTTATTAAATCAGATTCGTTATTATACGTTTCCAACTTTTCAACCTTCTTTCTTTCTGGATAACTCCATCTTTTTTCTTTAAGCTTTTTAGCACCCAGCATTCATAAGTTGTATGGTTTTTTCCATGAAGGCCCCAGATTTATCTTTATTTCTTGATTTATGATATCCTTTTTTTTAATTTTTTTTAGTGTTTGTACCCGTTCTCTATGATCCTTTTGCATTTTATTTGCGTATATCTTGTCAAACTTCGCTCTCTGCATCCAGTCATCTCTTCCATATGATAATGTAATTACTTTCTCTACAGATTTCCTGAACTCATATAAGTTATGAGTGTAACCTGCTATACTTCACAGTTCAATTCTTATTTCGGTGGGGATTCAAGATGATCCTGCAACATAAGCCTGAAGTGACAGATACCCGTTAACAAATAGATAACCTGCTTCTCTCATCATCTCGAGGAACTTCCCCGACGACTCTGGAGTGCCGTTTGAGAGGTATTTTTGGGCTGTATCGTCTACTATATTTTACTTAGAAAGCGTGCACTTAGTCGCAAAATGATTTATGATATAGTTAGTTCCTTTTCTCTCGCGCAGTCAAATGTTGTAATTATGAGCGCCGAGGATACTAGTTGCCACAATGTACTCCACACTTAGGTCTTAAGATAACGTAAAGAATTCATTATTAGGTTTTTATGTTTTGACATCCTCTTGAGGTTATCCCCCAAATGAAGGTAGTAATAACGTTTTCTTTTCTGCTGTCTATATCTCTTTTTGGTACTGTTTATTAGATTGTAACATAGTCTGCTTCTAGGGTACTATGATTATATATTATATACGATATGTATTTATAAAAATTTAGCTGATATATTGAAAAACTTAAGATCAAAATCGCATTTAAATTTAGAAATTATTGGCCAGTCTTAAACTATAAAAGTTGAACAACAATTCATCCAATAGTAAAACCAATATATATAAACAATATACTTAGTTCTGAATGTCTACTATTCTATACATCAACTGTTTTAAAGCTATATATAGCGAAATGCATGATGTAATTTTTTATAGACTAAGTCTTTTGTTAA
This sequence comes from Rhyacophila brunnea, assembly GCF_057557595.1. Taxonomy (NCBI): domain Eukaryota; kingdom Metazoa; phylum Arthropoda; class Insecta; order Trichoptera; family Rhyacophilidae; genus Rhyacophila; species Rhyacophila brunnea. Next base: position 783,280 of record NW_028232784.1, on the reverse strand, counting down.
TTCGTATATAAAACTTTTTAATATTGAATTTGTGGCATGTGAAACACCTCTTTACGTCTTAATTACAGTATATCTGATAACTTATCGAAATAACATGTTTTTAAGCCAATTCTAGCGTCTAAAATATTATATTTAAATAAGTGTAAAAATATTTTAACAATTAATTTCAGAAATATTACTCACCCACCGTCATAACTATACAATCATTTGTGTATTTAATAGAAATTTATAATGGATGATCACCTTTTAAATTTAAGCAGTATCTATCTTCTATAAAAATGTCAAAATAACACATACTTTTTAAAATTTACATCTCTGCCGATATTTAAGATAAAACTATTATATTTGGTATTTTTGCATAAATTTGCCTATAATTGTGGTGTAATTTGTTTCTTGTGTTATAGATAAATAAATGTTATAAATTCGTTTTTATGCAGACATAACAAAATTTCATAGGAATTATGCGTATATAAAAGAATTTCAACGGATTTTTAGGTTTTCAACAATTTAAAACTGTTATTCTCTGTCGTAAAAATTCACAAAACAGGTATATAAAATCTCTAATTCTATGGATCTGATTAGAGGGTGAAATTGCAAAAAATTCATTCTGGAAGGTTAGTGATTCATAATTTATTTCTACAATTGAAAATTGTTATTGGTATTTTAAATAATTTAAATGATATAAAAAATGGTAAATCGTTAAGTGTGAAAGCAATTTAAAGAAAAAATAGCATTTTCTATAAAATAATTAGCGATAGTTCAGCTTTTTTATTAGATATAAGAATGTATGATCTTAAATATATATGAGACTCCGCCATTATGAATTTTAATACCTAAGCAAGTTTTTTGTTTTCCGTATGGAAACTTTTATGGATTTTTATATATAAAAAGATAATTATTATGCAGATAGATTCTAAAGAAAGAAAATAAAATACAGATAAAACATATTAAGGCATTTAAGTGGTCACTAAATTTATTTTAATATAACCAAAATACCCACTAATTTAAGTATTTGAACTAAAATATGACAACGAAATAAATAAATTCGCTATTTATCTTGTTTAAAGGATGTTTTTTTGAATTTTGAAAAAATATTGCTCTTTTAATATTTATTGATGCAATCCTGGCTTTTAAATATAATATAAACAATCTTTTGAATTTGAAAGTTATTATTTGCATTTAAAATATGATTATAGTCATTATTATAGATCACAAATTAAAATTATTTTTAAATATTTTAAAAAATTCTTTCTTATAAATTGAAATAAAATCAATAATCAGTGATTATTTTAGATTCACAACAAAAAAATTATGATGAAAATAGCCAGAGATTACAAATTTATCTCTGATTAAGATAATAAAAAAGTACATGTGTTGGTAACTTTTAGATTCAAGGAGATAATAAATATTTTCATAATGAAAAAAACTTAAGCTAGGCCAAAAATAAAAAGCATTTTAGCAATATGTATGGGTTATCTTTTAAAAAAAGTCTTTAATATCAACAATATAGTTCAATTTATTTATAAATTATATAAAAGCCTAATTTATTTATAAATCAAGTATTTTGTAGTGGATTAATCATATTTTTAATTTTAAATATTTTTTGTTTTAAAATATTTTTCATCGCAAATTATGCATGAATTAACTTAAAATAAAAATTTTTGTAATACATGATGTTCCTAAATGTTTAAAAATTGGTTTACAACTATTCTGATAATAAATGTTGAATTTAGAATTTGAATTTTTTTGTTGTTTTATTAATGCTGAAAAAAATAAATCATGGAACAGTAAGTCTATTGCTTTTAATTGCTTCAAAATATGTAATAAATGCAGAAAATATATGTTTTTATGCTATAATTTGTTTCATCGCTTAGAAACAATTGTAAAACGTACTATATTATCTTTAAATATTATTATCTATATTTGTAGGAATATTAACCCTTTTTTGCCAAGACTTTAAGCTGGTTTTTTTTTTTGAAAAATATGCACTTTAATTTTTTTTATTGTTTTTATACGATCGTTTTAAGATTTTATAATTTACATTTTTGGTATATTATTTCGATGTATGATATATTCTTTCATATACACATCGATTAAATCTATATTTTTGATTTTCTGTCCTATTTTTCGTTGATTATTTTTGAGAATATTTTGTTTTCCTAATAAATTTTCATGCAAATAAATTATATTTTTTAATCCCATAGCAAAATTACAGTAATTTTGTTTATTTTAAACTAGAATAAAGACTAACATTATTTATTTTTTTAAATTGCTGTTATTTGTTGTAAAAATATATTTTTAAGGAAGCCTGATTGTTCTCAAAACGTAAATTTTCTTTTGCTTGTTTAATTACAAGGTAATATTTATTCAAATGTTACATTCAATCAAGAATTCGATTATATATTGGTCATGCGTGATATTTCCGTTCTTCAAGAAATATTTATTATAAATATTCGCCAATAATTATGTTCTATATTTTAATAAGTGCTATAAATTCTATATATGCCTTGGAGGCTTTTTCCATTAGAAATATATTGTTTAAGTTGATTGAATATTAGATTATGGTGTTGTGATACATGGACTTGTATGGCTAAACATGTTTTTTGCTGCATTAATAGGCGCATAATTCTATTATTTGATACCACACTCAGATACTAAACATTACATAAATATTTTTTATCGCCATTAAAATAAAACATGGTATAAATGTCTTAGATCATTGTAAATTAAGAATCACAATGTGGTTTTAGGCGTGAGAAAAAAAATTGTGAAATTAAATAGCGCGACTTTTTAATTTTACAACAGAATAAGAATTTTAATTACAATGAATTTTTTTTTTTCAGTAAATTATCGTTCTTGCACGGTAAATTAAACATTTAATATAGAGGATGCTGGAAAATGTAAATGCTAAAAATATGCTTTAAGAATAAAAACTCAAAATGCATCGATAATTATTCATATTCAATTTATTTATGCATCAAAATAAATTGTTTTCGATTTTTTTTTATAATTTACAATCAAGTTTTGTCACAATTGAGTTCAGAATCACCATGTGTTTTTTTATTTAGTATAAACTCGCAAGTTGCTCTTTTTGCTGAAGCGTTATTTTTGTCGCTTGATATTATTTTTCACACTTCAGAATCCTTGATTCATAAAGGGGTTTAATGTTTCTGCGGTATTGTGCGTCTTACATTCCTTCGAACGTCCCAAAGATGATAAAAATTGAATAAAAAGTTATTCGGGCGTATATAAGAGACTAAATAACAATTGATTATTGTATGAAGGTTACTTGATCCAAATTAAATAAAAATAAATAAAAACGAATACTTAGTTGAAATATTATGTATGTATCAGATATACCCACAAAAATAGTATAAATATTAGAGAAATTAATTTTATAATAGTTTGTCATCTAACCAATAAAAAAAATATGAATTTCAAATGTATTATTTGTAAAGGTTTAAATATCAAAAAGATCCATATAAAATATTTTTTAAGGCCATAATTTTATTGTAATCTAAGCCTGCCTGAAGTTAGCATTTTTTTTCGTAAAAAATAAATTGAAGATAGACACATTAATATTATCAATAAAATTAAAAGTGCAATATCTTCGAATATATTCACTCGTTTTCCATGAAAGAAGTCCCTATTTTCCCTTATATCATTTCTATATTTTTCCAGATCCTCCAAAGAACGATTTTTAGTTAAAGGATATTTTAAAGTAACTAATAAAAGGAAATAATATATAATTCTACTGGATCGATATGAGATAAGTAAAGAGAGCAAGTCATCGCATAAATAAACAATAGTTTTAAAGTGATCTGGGACGAATGACGCAACAAATTGGGATAACTTTTGTACTAAATAAGTCCCATTAGAGCCGTGTATATAAATCACAAACATTAAGTAATTTATGATACCTTTAACCACCTTGTTACTCAAAATGCATGAAAAAAAAAGCCCAAACGTGACACCAACCAAATTCGCAACCAGTAATGAAAAATAATGGACCATTGCATTGGCGTTATATATATATTTGACATATTTTTGATTGAATAATATTAAAGAAATCAATAGCGAAGGTAGGATAGAAGTCAGCGTTAAAACTCCATTATGAAGAATACTATAGCACCAGTGTGATAAGTATAGACTAGAAACAGCATACGTTCCTACAGCGACTTCACGCCTGTATATATTCGATTTTTCTGTATATGTAAACGATGAATATAAATGAAAAAAGGCAATAGCTATTGGTGGCAGATAAGGGAAAATTATGAGTGTGCAGCTTTCATAACACTGCGATGGAGAAAAATCTATATTTGTGTTTTCTTGTTCGCTTCTATATTTTATAAATTCATGCAGCATAATCGGAAATAACATAAGGGCTATATTCAGTATAACCGTCATAAATAATCTAGACCCGAAACTTAGCTTATTTTTTATATCAATCATAAAATGTCTTCTTATCAAGATAAGTATATGATGAATACGTAACTCTTGATCACAGATAGGGTCATTTGTTTTTTTGGATTTTGATGGTGGCTCGGTTGTTTTTATCATGCCCCTATCCATCATTCTGATACTTTCGTCCATGTTGCTGCACATATCTATCATAAATTCTGGATATGACACCTCTTCCCTTATAACCAGACCCGAATCTCTTAAGAAATTGGGTATTTCACTTACTTTTCCATCATAAACATTTTTACCCCTGTTTAACATATATAAATGGTCAAAAAGATCGAACATTTCTGAGGATGGTTGATGCACTGTTAGAATGATGATGGTGTTGTTCTTCACTGCTATACTTCTTAAATAACTACAAAATGCCAAAGATGAAGAAGCATCTAAACCGGTTGTTGGCTCATCAAGAAATAAAACATCTGGTTCTGATATCAATTCAATCGCAATCATCACTCTTTTTCTCTCACCCCCACTGATCTTTGACATTAAAGTTCTGCTGACTTTATTTAATTTAAGGGACTTAATCAAGTCCTTAGTTTTATCTTCAACTATATCTTCAAATTTTTTTTCATCATTAGTTCCAGCTGATGATTTTTGCAATGTTTTTTCTTTGTCTAATTTTAACAGGCCGGCAAATTTGATGGTTTCTTCAATTGTCAATGAACCTTCAATCAAATCATCTTGATCAACAAATCCTACTCTTCTAGTCCACTCTTTGGTGTCTCTTGGAATGCCGTTATATTTAACTACACCTTTAGTGGCCCAATTTGATTTTATTCGGCCATAAAGCGAATTTAAAAGTGTTGTTTTTCCACCCCCAGATGATCCCATAATCACAAAAACTTCGCCTTTATTGGCTTCTCCGCTACATCCTTCTAATAACTTCAAATTATTCCCACATTTAGATTCCTTTTCAATTGAAACTTCGACTTCTATGTTTTCCCACTTTAAAGACATTTTTTTGAATGCTGTGAGGGGCTTTAAAATAAATCTATTTATATCAAAAGATAAGAAGTAGCTTAAAGGAGCAAAAATGATTAAACACATCCAAAAATTTCTCGTTTATAATCTGCTAACCCGCAAAGAAATATATTAACAAGATGCTAAAGTTTTACAGGAGTTAAATTTGTATGTATGAGTAATTCTAAACACTTATTTTTTAATGGAGAAAGCGAAAGTAAAATAAAGATTCTTAAGATTGTTTAATGCAATTATGCTAGAATTTCATATATATCCCATCGATTTTGATTGTAGCACGTCATTCTATTTAGGACATTAAGATAACACTTACTTTTAAAATTCGAATGTATCAATAATTATGATGTCAATGTTGAACAAATAATTGGGATATACTATTAACACAATCCTTCTATTTATTAAGAATCGATGCTTTTTATGATGGGATTTTTTTTGAAAAACTCGGATTTATCAGTAAAACAGGAATGAACGTAAATTCATTTAATTTTAAACAATGGATAACAAAATAGAACGATTAATTTTGAATTATTTTGCTATAATTCTTTGATTAAAAGCCAAATATTTTCAAACTATGATAATCATTTTTCAAGTAATAAATCTACACGAGCTTCCAGTTAATAAACTTATACTTTGTAAAAAGGATTTAAAAAAATAGTTTTAAAGTTTATAACTATTCATAAGTTGCGGTTTAATTTCTATGTAAATATTGTGAACAAAAGTCATGCACCATTAGAATAATTTTTAGATACGTAATCTGATGTTAAATGTTAACGTTATCTTAGGTGTATCAACGGATCTGAATATTGCACTATTAATATCCTTATATGGCCTTTCTTTTAAATGAATTTTATTTATTCAAAGTCAAATCCATCGGATGTGTTTAAATCTAAATAAAATGATCATAAAATTGATAAATAACCCCTTCTATGATTAAAATAATGTAAAAATTGTATTTAAATATAATTTTTATTCCCTTTGATGTACCTCTAAGTTATTTTTATTCATATATAATAAATCGAGGGTGGTATGGTTGAGTTTTTTACAAGTCGGACCCCTGTGTGAGGGGTCGCGAGTTCCACTTCCACCCACCCCACTAATTTCTGAAACGAATTTACTCCAAAGAAAAATACCCAAGGTAGCTGCCAGTGAACAATAAAAGATAAACCACAAAGCATTGATAAGCCATGGTAAATAGGAGGTTGCTGTGTAAGCCGTTGAACTGTGCCTCCAGAATGAAAAAGATCCCACACCGTTCAGCAAGGATATAGGTAAGTGTAGAATGTGGTTGTAGCTTGTAACTCTTAGCGCGAAAAGTAGACAGAATCCCATTCCCTCCACATATGACTGCATATATGAGAAAGGGCCCAAACCACGGTGTATACGGGTGACAATGAGTGCTGAGGGAGTTCCACAGAGAGATGCAGCAGTTAAGCAATAGTTCCTATTAGTATAAAGCGAACTTCCTAAAAAGTAATAGAAGTAAAACATAAATAAAGTAAATTAGATTTTAATTTTTTATAAATCTAAAGATAGCATCATCATAACTTGGTATGGGGTGGTTACAAAATACCATAAATCATATATTAAAGAGTTGGTAATTATAACTGAAGTGGTGCATACGCACAAAAAAATCAATTTTAAGAAGACTCTTGGACTAATAATTTTTGAAAGAAAGGATGTATTGAAGAAGATTCTGAACATGAGTATCTGGTGACAGCTATCGGTAAATATTTTACAATGAAGAATACAAAGTAAAACATGAATAACTATAGAGTGAAAAAAGTAAAATTACCCATAAATAAAATAAATTCTTATTTGTAAAGATATAGCCATATATTCTATAATCATATTATTTTTCATATTTATAAAATTATATATATGATATTTTAGCGTGAATCTCTTGATCTAATTTTTTTTTTACTTTTTAATGGGGGCGAGCAGGAAGTTTTCATGCAATTTATATTCCGTATTATCTAGGTCTGCTTATTTTCTTGTAAAAGTATAAAGGGATTATATATAAGCATAAAATATATCACGAATCATCCTTATATACAAAATATCCGATGGTAAGTTTTCTAATATATAGAGGCCATAGATATCGTTTTGTAAGATTTAAATAATATTTTAACTTTATAATTTTTTAAAAAATGAATCATTCAAACTTTTTTTCTATCGGGGTGTTTAGATGATTAAATTAAAGGCAATGCAAATACTCAAAGACACCTTTCCATAATGATCATAGTGATACGCCGAAATATGTAAAAAAATATGTTTGCGGTTTAAACGTGACAAAGGGGTATCTTAAATTTTATAGATTATAAATATTTCTATATTTTTTTATGTCTCAACATATTATTGGTCATTTAATAATTACAAAAAAAGTAATTTGAGAACTTAATATTACTTATATTTAATTTTTACTATTTGTGTTATCCAGATATGAATTTTGTTGTAAATAATACTATACCAGGCATCTCTTATTATAAAAAAGTCAATGTGAAATGTTATTATTCAATTATACGGATTTAAAATTAAGTTATGAATCTTATTCTTTTTAGACATGTTTTATTTCTCCTTTTCCAATTTTTGAAAACTAAGATAATCCCGATATAGATTTAAATGATTAAAATGTTATATATTTGTATCAATGTAAATTTACACAATATAAAAGTCAAAAATAAGTTTATATAATAAAAAAACGTTTAAATAATATTATTTTTAGTCTTAAAAGTTTCTATTATTCAATCGAATCAATCTATAAGGCTCGCATGTAAATTGAAAAGTTTGCATACTTAGTTAAATTAAATCTTAAGGATCTTTCTTTGCCTATACTTTTATTGAATTCGATGAATTATATACTTTATTTTTTTAAATCTGTAGTGGTAGGTATTCGCTTATTACTATAGACTCTTTGATTGGCAGCCGTATCTTCTGTGTTGTCTTAATTTCTTTTTGCCGGTAATCACCGCGAGTTAGGTAATTTCTTAAGATGACGGTAAGTAAATTGAGATCGTAATAAGAGTTTATTTTGTCGCTAAAGACAGATGTTGCAATAATGCTTCAAATATATATTTTAAATGCTAAAGTATAATTATTTATTCATAAAGGTACAATATTTCGTCTAAAACATAAATCCTATATTTTTTCTTTCTATATCAATTTTTTTATGAATTTTATTAATTCGAATAATATCAGCCTTCTTGCACGCGCGATTATCTCGAAGTCTAAACGAGTTCGTGTGGTAGTTAATGTCCAAAATCAACTATTCAAGCGCAGGACCTTTTAACTCCGCAAAAAAATAATTATTTGAAGGGATTTTTTGGAGGTAACTAATTATACATCTTTTTTAAAACTCTAAAGATAAAAAAAAGCAAACTGAAGTTTAGCGATGAAAAAATTCTAGAGTATTCTTGTTTTATTGGGATATAATTAGAGCTTTGATTATTATCTTCTAAAAACGATTCTAAGAAATTTAGCTTATAACCCGCTGTAAATTTATGATTTTAATATGAATTATTGTTGTATTTTGTGTGATAAAGTGTATAATGTTAAAGAAAGGAACAAAAAAATGTAAAAAATCACGCAGCTATTATCTATTTTATGCATCTGAAATCAAGATGGGCTTTTTTCAATTTGAAACTTATGTACTGAGGAATATGATGATAAAATACCTATTATCTGCATTTATTTCGAAAATTATATACGTATTATAGTCAATTAACAATTTTATGCATATGGATTTTAATAAAGCATTTTATTTTCTTCGGCCTTCTAAATAAATTTGCGCTCCAGCAAAGCATCTTTTGTACTTTATTATGAATACTACATATAGTAAACTATATGCACATAGAGGCTAGCTCATTGACGTTCACTTTAAAATTCTTTGAGTAAATATTTCGTTTAATTTAAAGTATTAATGCATAGGATTAATTTTTTGGTGGAAATACACGTATTGGTAATGGATATAAATTTATTTCTGTTTTTTAATTTTTCTTAATTCAACTTTCATGCTATATTTTTTCATTTTCTATGCTTTTAATTTTACAATCGTTGCATTATCACCAACTGGTATACCATTTAGATTATCTGTATTTTTTATTCCCCTTCTCCAGTGTATATTATCATATTTTCTTGGCGCAAAGACAAATGAATTTATTTTAAAATTATATAATAATCCATTTAAAAATATTTCCGCAATCGCTTAACTATAATCCATTGTTGGATCAATTTAACTTGATTAAATTTATTTTACTTGTTAAATAATTATTTAAGCAAGGTTATTAAAATACTGAGCAATAAGTTTAAAAGGTATAAGAACATTTATTTAAATTTATGTGGCTTTACAACAACGTACATCTTTGCCAACTATCTCATAAGATTTTAGAAAATTAAAGGTTGAATAGACCAATAATCATTTTTCTTATGATAAAATAAATTAAAAGCGTACCTAAATATTATTGCTTTAATTTACATTTCCTAAACTAATTCATATATAACAAGTATTCTATTTTGGCATGAAAATTCTGACGGAAAAATAAAATCGAAAAAATGTGTTCATTTTACAACTTTTAGTCATTGAAAAAAAAATTTACAAAAACTTTAATATAGTATTCTACAAATAAAAAGTTAGTTACATATGAAATTCACGGCTTTATATAGTTTGAAGATCACTTCGGGTGGTTATGCTATTAATTTCCCGGAAATAAAGGAAGAAATTATATTTTTCCATTCATCATCTATGTTTCATACTTTTTTAAAAAAAAATTGTGTTTGCCTAAATCGTCTTATATATAACATTGAAGAATTTTTAAATCGAAAAAAATGGATGAGATCTTTTTGTTTTTTTTAAAACATGAAGAATAAAAACAATTTAACAAACTTTTTTTATTCAATATTACAATGTATTTCTGAATTGTTAAATCAACGAATATATTTTCATGATCAGTTTGCGAATTCATCGTGCCTTATTCAATTTCTCATATTTTAAAAACCTCACTAAATCTAGCATAAAAAGTTTCAAAACATATGATATCATGGTCTATTAACTCTGAAATTTTTTATGAAAAAAACATTAAAATCCTCTCTATGATAAGCCTTCGTTTGTGCAGAAGAAAAAAATCAAATGGATAAGGCACTACATATTTATTACAAAGCCCATAATTTATGCTCAGAATATTTGTAATATCATTGATTTGTCTCTTAATTACACGGGTTTGGAAAGAATACATTCGGTAATATTATATGTCATATTATAATATTTACATATTTGGGACTTTTAAAGAATAATTTGGGGTATAGATTTTTTTTGTCATTATAAATGATTCGAACAAAATTATTCATTGATAAAACGTAGAAAAAGTCATGATAATAATTTTTTTGAAATTGTGTTAGCTAATGAAAAAAATACACACAGCGAAACATATATTTTTATAGTTAAAACTTTGATAAAATCTACAAATAATTAGAATAACTATATAATTGTTTACTTTTTAGATATTTAGAATTATATTTTTTATTTTAATATATATAAGGAAATAAAATCTTTTAAACAGCTCTATTATAAGTAATTGTATGCACTTTAAATTTTTATCTTTAGATAATTCACTTTATATCGTTCTTAGCAATTATTTTAAGATATTTTTGTTTTTCAGCTAATTTACGCGATTTTACACTTTACGGTTTATTCTAGAAAAATTAAACAGTATTCTTAATTGAAATTTTGGCGTATAGTAGAAATGGGCTTATATTGCCTAAAACGAAAATACACACACATGAATTTATAACCTATCAAATTCAAATATTTTAATCAAAAAAAATATTTTAAACTTCATTATAAATTAAAATTTCAAGTTAATTGTGCTCTTGATCCCTTATTTAATAACTCTTATATTTTTATAAAATAAAAGTATATTTGTCTACTAATTAAACCGAGAAGCCTAAAAATAATATTATCAATTTCTTTTTTCATTGGAATATATCACTATGTGGGTTTTAAAACTCCAAAAACGGTTTATGTAGGAATAAAATTTTAAATTTGTGATTTTCTTCAATAGATATTCAATAGTATCAAAATGGATGAGAATTTAAGATAGTAAATTAGATAACGTACGACTAATGATAGGTGGTTTAGTTTTACGCCGATGGCTAATTTTCTTTAAATATAGTAAAAAAAGCGTAAATACATGAAATTTTATTTAAAAAGCTTGGTCATTTTTTAATTTTTTTTTACCATCGTATTCCCTGTAAGCATAAATGGGAAAATGTATGGTTGGATGAATATCTTAGAAGAAATTTACATTAATTGATTACCTTTTCATTTATCTGAAATATATAATTTTTATGCAATAAAAAGACGAAAAGCAAATATAAAGCTTGTAAAAAATATACTTTATTATTGAAATTTTAGATTGTTTGTATTTCTTAACCTTACCAATATTACGGTTATTGAATACGAATTTAATCGACTTTATTGGGAAATACAAAAAACATATTGGTATAAGATGATATTTAAAAAATTTTCTTATTTGATAGCTTATGATGTTTTCGTCGCCTCATATAATTTTTGGCTCATCGAGCTGATATTTTTAGACAAAAAAGTCTCTTTTAAAATTGAAATTGAAGTTTCATAAACCAAAAAAAAAACGACTTTATTTATGACTCAAATACCCTATAGTATAGAACGTTAAATTCTAGATACTGATATTGGCCTTATTTTTCCTATGAAAATTTGTGTTGAAATATATAGTTCTGTCGCATGGGAATTAAAATATAGATATTTTAACCTATGATTGCAATAATTTACCTCTTAGTGGCTAGTTCTCATAATTATAATGGTGTTTTAACATTCTGGTTTTCATTTATGGTTTGCTTTGAAATTCATACATTTACTGATGTTGAATAGCAAGATTTTGTATTTGTTTATTATTATACATCCAATGATTAAATTTAAATATATCTTTCTTTGTTTTAATGTGATTTTATATATTATTGTACAATTCTCAGATAATACGTATATCAATTCATATTAGAGATTTATGAATGCTGATCATAGCTTGCCCGATGTTTCTTCAGATTTAAACTTGCCATCAAATCATATTAGAGATTTATGATTGCTGATTCATAGTCTTCCAGATGTTTCTTTGATTTATTCTTTATCATTTTGATTATTGGATTTTGGTGCTAAAAATCCGTGAATTCCCATATAAATGCCCAAAGCTGAGGTGATTAAACTTAAAATGCAAAATAATTTTTCATGTGTTTCAATCTTCACCTGTATCTTTAAAAAAAGAACAGTAGGAATTACGAACATAGTCAAGGATCCGATAATGAAGAACATGTTCTCGAATAGATCCATTTTATGCATGTACAAGACAGTTAAAAGAGCGAGGATACCATTAAATATTGAACTAGCAGATTCTTTATAAAATGAATTATCATAGTCAACAACACAGTGCATGAAAAAAGATAGATTTCTTCGAGCTGGAATCATCATTAGTGGAAATGATAATACATTTACAGTGGCCAAAAATAATTTCAAACATATTTTTATGCCCGTTTTCCCCCCACTATTCATTAAATAATTCTCTTCTGTTTCTGGAAATACACAAAACCCCAAGAATCCTGTTATTAAGTAGAATATAGTCGCCACAATGTTTGAAATAACTATAACCCATGTTGCATCATGGATATTTTCCAGGCAATCTATGATCGGAATTATACTAGAATGTGATATATATCCAAAAGTAATAAAACTAACACTACCTAGAGTGTTTTGATTGACTTCGATCATTTTTAATTTTGAAAATTCCATATTTTTGAATTCATAAAAAAAACCGTTCACTACATATATAATAAATAGAATTAATGATAATAAAGCCGCAATCGATAAAAATTCTAAATTTTCGATATCTTTAAAAACAATACACAATAATATGGTTGAAATTGATATCAGGATCGCCACTGCTGTTTTTGGAACATTTAAATCGAAGTATTCTATTCCCTCCATAAGGTATTTTATAGACATGTCGAGGTAGAAGATTAAGGGAAGTATACATGCGAAATAGAATATTATTGTTGCAAGAAATCTTCCGATTTTACCGAAGGTTAACTCTACCAATTCATCTGGGGATTCCTTTTCCGTATCTTTTGCGCATTTAGAAAGAAAATATAGTGTGTATGCACTTAATATACACATAAAAATTGTGAATAAAGATGATGCAATATATCCCAGTCTTGCAAATGTATATGGATATGTGACTATTGATATTCCCAGTATTGAATTTGTTTGGGTATAGACACCTTGGATGATCGATAATTTACGTTTGTTATTGACATTATTTTTATCTTTCATGTTATTAAATAATTTGCTTTATTATATATATTACCCCTTTCTATAAACTTGCATTCCGCGATAATAGAGGCAAAGAGAAGCAAATGAAATTATTGGTAGCTCAAATTTGAATTTCGATTGATTCCTAGATTTATATTAAGGTTTAGATTGGTTATTTTTACGCACCATCATATTTCGTGGATATCTCTGGAATTATTAAAAATAATGATGTCATTATACGTTGCATTATCTTATTACATATTCTAAAAGCTGTACTATTTTGACCTATGGAATTTTAAATTATTAATGGTCTTTATGAACTCACAGCAAAGAATAAACACGGCCTAGGTTATACCGAATTTTTCTGGCTAAATAAATTTTCTAAATTTTATGTACTATCGACAGTGTCTAATGATTTCATTAAAATATTGTATGATCTTCGATAATCTAGTATAGAGAATAAATTTTCGCGTTTTAAACTTATTTATTGCAAATGATAAGATTATACACTGTAAAATCACTGCATGTTTTTCCCATAGCTCATTAGTTAATTTTTTTATGTGTTTTTGTGCGCTATCGAAATTCATAATTTTTAATGATATGCTTGAGAGCTTTTTATATGATTTATAAACTCTATAGTATTTTTTTACTCATTATTGTCACCTTTTTTTACCTGGAGCTCTTTTTCAGATTCTGAGTTCTTATTGATTTAATTTTATATTTTGTATTTTTAAACAGATTAACCTTTTTCGCTTCTATTACTTTATCGATTCACATCATTATTAAAGATAGTAGATGCTTTTTCTTCATATGATAAAAACTGTGTTTGTCTGCTATAAGAGATAATAATTTAATAAATTTAGAGAATAAAAATATAATTATCCTGGACTATATCTTCCTACGAGTAAAAACAAGGCATTATTTAATTTTTAGAAAATGGTTATCAAACGAATAAAATCATTTTAAAAGGAATTTAATAGTATCAAGGTTGCGTTTAAATGCGATCAAGACATTCAGAAAATATTTTTTGCAACTAAAAACACATATTTTAGAAATTATATATACATGGTTATATTTAAATATAAATATAAACATTAATATCACCCAAAGAGGTTTATTCTGCGAAAAATATGATTTACTATAAAACTTTAATTGAAAAAGTTGCGAATTAAATTGAATTTTATAAAAACAATAGAATTCGAAGATTTAAAACCAAATAAATATGTAAATACATCGTCAATTGTTCTTTTATTATTATTTGTCAAATAATATAAAATTTTAAAATTGCATCAGAAATTATAGCCACTTGTATTTGTATTTATAAAGAAACCTATGAAAAATAGAATTAATAAATACCATTGTTTATGTTTAATTAAGGCGTATTTTATGATGCATAGGATGGTTTGGTAAGTTATATATAAGAATTTTGCAACATTAACATGATTCTAGATCTAATTCAAATAAATTAGTTAACGCTTCTATCTAAAAATCTGTTTGAAAATAACTACACTATAATATATTTACCTGTGTAAATCTGTTTAGAAGTCTATTTTAATCGCCAAATACCATCTTACTTAAACTTTTGATTGTTTGTTATGGTAAATTTTATTTCTTGCAAAATTTCCGAAAAGGTAACCATATTTTACCCATGAAAAGCATAAAACTTATATAAAATAATTTTTAAATTAACAATATAACCTGCTAATTTCTAGATAAAAACTTTATGAAAAAAAAGAATCAGTCGTTGCTTTTTAAGAACGATTTTTTACAAAATTGGGTTGATATCATTCAATAAAACTTATCTAATATTCACAAAATTTGTTTTATTCAACAAGATTACAGTGAAAATATAAGCAGTCTAATTTTCTTAATTTATTAAATTTTTAGTAGTTTGACTTGTTGATCTAAATTTTAATAGATGAAATTTTCCAGAATTTAATTCAAAATGTGTAATACATAAAAAAATTAAATAATTGTTCTAAGTTTTAATTTTTTGTTCTATCTTAATTTTCACTTTATGGTTAATTTCATGACTATAGACCTTTATATTATGATATAAGTGACTCTTTTTTATAATAGCACTAGATATGTAAAAATCAAAAATAAACAACAAAGAATAAAAACATTATGATAAGTAGCGATTTTCAAACAAACTTTTTTTAATTGTAAAAATTTTTAATTTTCATAAAATCACGTTGTTATGCTTAAATACAAATAAATATACTAAAAAATTACATACACTTCTATCTGAATTTTCTTTTTAATCTATAATTGTTATTTTTTAAAAATTTTTTTAATTCAAGTTCAAAAATACTGCACTATATGATATATATTCATTGCAGCGAATATATTATTTAACAATTTAGCTTGTAATCAGAGTAAAAATTGAAGATTTTAGTGTTACAATAGATTCACTGCATAAATGCGAGCTGGAATAAGCAAATTAGATTGGTAATATTATTGACAAAGGTAATCCCGACACATTATTCCAATAATATAAACTTTAGCACCGGAAACAGGTTACCAAGCAATTAGAAGCATTTTAACTAGGAATTTACAAAAAAAAATATAATTGTAAATGCTGATATAATTTAAATTATATAAAAAAAAACATTTATCTTATATTTATTCAATTAAAATTGTTAGATGCAGCACTATTATCAGATATAAAAAGGTTTTTTATGCTATACAAAAAAAATACAGGCTTAAATTTAATCGGTATGATATATAAAAAAATACATTATGGCAATATTTAACAAAAAACCAAAAATAAAGATAAGAATTAACATTTTTATCTGGTAAAACAATTTTTACGCATTACTCTTAGAAATACAACAGATCTAATTAAATATCTTATTAGTATCATATAAAACAAACATCATAGCATATTATACACCAAAAAAAATAAAAAAGACACGGACATATAATATTATCTAGTACAACATTGCACAATTATAGTACACAAAATAACACAAAATATAAACTAAAATTTATAATATGCATATAAAAAATATTAAAATATTTAGTGCAATTGAAATCGTCTGATTTGGTTGTATTTCTTGATATAACAATGTATATTGTTAAATATACACATAAATTTCGATTATAATATTAATACTACGCAAAAACACTAATGTAAATTTTATACCAAAAAATCCAGCTATAAGATCCAATTTGCGCTGCTATTTATATTGCCAAAAATGCATTAGGACTGATGTATATTTAATCTTGTTATCTGGTAAATAGAAGTATCATATTATCTCATATTATTAAAAAGTCGTAATGCATTGATTTTTTCCGTCAAATAAAAAAAGACAGTGTTTTAATCAAAAAAAAATGAAAACATATAAATGATGATGGAATGTAATATAATTCTTTTTTAGAAAAAAAATTCCATGTGTAATTATACAATTCGTAAGAACTATGTAGCCAAAAAAAAAATTATGAAATAAAAATATAAAATTGTTGATATATTCACGATGGAAAAATCATAAAAGATAAATTATTTATGATCAATATGTACACACGACCTTGTTATAACACAAAAATAACGGAAATTATTCTTAAGAAAAACAAGTTTCTTGTGTTTTGAAAACTATTCTTAAACACTTGTAGGGTTGTATAAAAGTATAACTCCAAACTTTCTTCGATATTTAAAATAAATATATATGGGGTTTGTAAACAAAAAATATAACGAATCAAATTTTTGAAATTTATATCCTTAAACAATAAAAAAAATAAAGTAAATCATTGGCATTCTAAAAAATGTAATTTATCAACAAGATTTATATTATGTTATATATAACTATTGAAAAAGATCAAACTTTCATTCTTTAACATAAAAGCGAATAAGGTGTATCCTATTATGATGGGGTGCGATTAGTTTAGAACAGATTTTATAATGGACCGAGTTCCAACGCGGCACAACCCGAACACAAATGAATTTACAAAAGACGAAAAATACCCTCAAGGGGGGGGGGCGTTTCAAAACCTTTTTTTTAATACATCATCAAATTAGGTGGGGGATTTGTAAGAAGCCGAAAGGTGTCCAAAATTGAATATATCTTGCTCCGTTCAGCAAAATATTTTGTATGTGTAGAGTGGTGAGCGTAGCACAATTAATCAGCGGCGGAAAGTAGGTACAATCATATAGCCCTAGATGTTGATAACCACTTGTTGATACAGATATAATGTGCGAATATCAGACTGATTACTGGAAATATGAAGGATCACATGTGGGAAGCATCAGATAAGTAAAAGTCTAAGATATATATTAGCGAACTTCCTAAAAAGAATATTTATAATAGCAAATAAAAAAAAGAATAGGTAAATCTTACATAAATTTTAAAACATTTAGTTTACAAACAAAATTTTTATTTAGTATTATCAATGAAGGTCAAACTTTCATTTTGAATATACAAAACAGTAGAAATGGTACTATGTTGTGCTGAGAGATCAGATTTGTTAACGATTTTTATATTTAGTAGTATCAATGAATGTCAAATTTTCATTTTGAACATACAAAACAGAAGAAATGGTACTATGTTGTGCTAAGAGATTAAATTTGTTGACAAGATTTATACTTATCTGTATCAATGAAGGTCAAACTTTCATTTTGAATATGCAAAACAGAAGAAATGATACTATGTTGTGCTAAGAGATCAAATTTGTTAACGAGATTTATACTTAGTGGTATCAATGAATGGTAAGCTTTCATTTTGAATATGCAAAACAGAAGAAATGATACTATGTTGTGCTAAGAGATTAAATTTGTTGACGAGATTTATACTTAGTGGTATCAATGAATGGTAAAACTTTCATTCTAAACAAATAAAAATAAATAAGTGATATTATTTAAGCTAGGAAATTACATTTGTTAACAAGATTTATACTTAGTTGTATCAATGAATGGTAAAACTTTCATTCTAAACAAATAAAAATAAATAAGTGGTATTATTTAAGCTAAGAGATTAAATTTGTTAACGAGATTTATACTTAGTGGTATCAATGAATGGTAAAACTTTCATTCTAAACAAATAAAAATAAATAAGTGGTATTATTTAAGCTAAGAGATTAAATTTGTTAACGAGATTTATACTTAGTTGTATCAATGAATGGAAAAACTTTCATTCTAAACAAATAAAAATAAATAAAAGGTATTATTTAAGCTAAGAGATTAAATTCGGTAACAAGATTTGTATTTAGTAATATTAAGACTAGTATATTATTGAATTTCAAACTTTATTGGCATTCGCTAAAAAAATATGCTTACTGCATAGTGAAGATTTTTATAGCCATTTTTTCGGCTATCCAACACCCGATGAAGTCACCGACAACGACCATGAAAATTTTTATTTTCTCATTTGATTTCATCGGTACGATTTCCATGAATCTAGAGAATCCCGTGTGTATTTCAAAAATGATACCTGCTACAATAGCAGTTACGGCCGCTAAGGAGTTTCTTAAGTGAGTGTTTTCGAGGATATTTTCTCTGTAAGGTCTTCCGATGTAGTTTATGGTGAAGGTATTTATTTGTTGGGCTACTGAGAGGATAAAAATTATTGAGTTAAGGAGACTTGGCCTAAATTTCGAATCGTCTTTTTCATCTTTGATCTTATTATCGAGGTTATTATAATGATCGCTACCATTATTTTTACCTTTAGCGTCATTATTATTTTCATCCCTTTCTCTGCTAATGTTATTATGATCCTTATGATCGACATTAGGATTAATTATAGGCTTGGTGTATATTTTTGGTTGTATGTGCCTGTATTCTTCAGAGGCTAACCCTGATTTCATTCCGAACCCGATGGTTTCGTATTCCACATTTTCAATACCGATATTGAAGACAACCACAAAGGCTAAAATATGAACGATGGTCTGCATGACTACACTTACGATAAAATATTTAGAGAATATTCTAGATGGTGGTTTTTCCTTGCTAATTTCCTTTATTACTTTACTTCTGGTCAAAAACATAAAAGCAAATGCAATAATAATTCCCGAAACAGTCATTTGTACATCTCCATATCGTATTCCTTTGATATCGAGTACGGATAAGCAGTATGCCGATATTAAACTGTTAAGACCTAAAATTTTATACATTTGGATGGTTGTTACTAAAGTTGATCTTCCTTGACGAATTATGTCAAGAATGGGTTTTATGCTATTTGATTTTGTGGTGAAAGGTGCTGCGATTGAAGCGTCGCCCATTTGGCATTTATATTCACCGAATTCATTTTTTTTCGAGCGATTTGTTGGTGGAACAAGAGCTATTCCCACGTCTGCTTTTTTTAATGCCCCTACGTCGTTTGTTCCATCCCCGCACATCAAGACGGTTCCCCCGATTTTTTTGTATGCCTCGATTATTTTTTCTTTATGTTTTGGATCGGCACGTGCGAAAACCTTTATTTTGTTGAAATTGGGTGATTCCAGTGCTTTATCAATATCATCGCCTTCTACTCCAAGTATTATACCATCAATATTATCTTTAACATCTTCGTTTAAATTGTCGTTTCTTCTGCTATGGTCGCATTTAAACTTGTCGATACTATCATTTTTACAGTTATAATCAAATACATCGTTTCTTCTGCTATGGTCGCATTTGGACTTGCTAATACTATCATTTTTACTGCTATAATCATATCCATCTTCTTCTTTATTCCTTATTCTATCACACCCATCTTTATCAGACTTGTTTATATTATCATTTGTGTTGTTGCTTTCCTGGATACAATCTTCATTGTTTTCTTTTATGATGCCAACTTTCTCAGCAACACACATGGCAGTCAGTAAATTATCGCCCGTAATCATAACAACATGGTGACCACTCTCGTTTAAATCCTTGATGGCCTCAATAGTTCCATCTTTGACCCGACATTCATAAACGAGAAATCCTATAAATTCCAAATCTCTTTCAACGTTATCCCTTTCCTTGTTTTCCGCCTCGCTTGTACCTTTAAATCCCACAGCAATTACGCGCATTCCTTGTCTAGCATACTCCATATACATATCATAATTTTCAGGAATATTTTCAAAGTAGTGTTTAAGAACTTCGGGAGCGCCCTTCATTGCTACAAAATTCTTGTTTATGTTGTTTGTGCTATATGTTGCAATAACCGTCATTCGTCTTAGTTCACTAGTGAATGCATATTTTTTTAGTGTTTTAGTCGTGAAATTGTTGAATTCCGATTGAGATTCAGTTTTCAGGGTTAGGTTAAGATATTCAAATGCTGAAACTTCGATTGGGTCACCTACTGGTTTTGTTGTTAGAATGAGGGAATGACATGATGACAAACAGAGTTGTAGTTTTTCGAGTTGGGTTAGCGGGATTTTATTTTGTTTTCGGGTTGATTGTTTTCTACTCACTTTCTTACCCCCTTTAGATGAAGCAATAATTGTGCTGCTGGTTAAATTATCATTTAATATACTTGTGTTGGTATTAGCATTACTGCACGATGTATCAGGATTATCATTATTATGGGTGTTATTTTCAATTTCATCTGGGAGAATGACTTTTTTACAAACAATAACACTTTCAGTCAACGTTCCTGTTTTATCAAAGCAACATACGCTTACTTTTCCACACATGGGAATCCTAAACGCTTCTAAACAAAAAATATTCATAGATAACAAAGACTGTAAAGCGCTATTGACTGCTAATGTCATTTCCATAGGTAACTCTGGTGGTACAACATTCGTAAGAATAATAACAACCTCAAGTACCAATTTATTTAGCGGTTTATTTAATTTAACCGCGTTTTCTGCAATCTTGTATTTCTCCAAAAGATTAACTAGTGGGGTATACCGAACTAAAAATTTCAGTGGCGTAGAAGTAAGGAGCCATTTTACATTAATAAGATTCGAAATACATCTCACAAATTTAGTATCGAAAATATGAATTACGATATTTGTTTTAATGGTATTGAACAATGAAATATTATTGGAAACTAACCAATCGTAAATTACATAACATGACGATATTATTGCAAATACCAGTAAACATCCTATAAAAAGGAAGGCTTCTTGGTTGTTTATAGTTACTTGATCAGATAATAGCATTTTACTGACAAGATCACCTTTTTGAGAATCGAACCCGGTTTTCAGGACGTAACAAACCAGAATATTCCCTCTTTTATCCAAATCAACATAATCAAAATACTTTTGTGCATCTTCGATATTATTGTTTTCGTTTATCTTGACTATATCAGTTCCTCCAAACAAAACATGTCTCTTGTCTTTTTCTTCATCGAATCTATCGTTTCCTTCCCGTAAACTTATATCTTCCTTTGTTTGTGGAATACTTTCACCTGTTAGCATAGCCTCATTTACAGCACAAGATCCGGAAAGAATGATCATGTCACATGGTAGGTTCAATGGCCGGTCGATAATAATTATATCGCCAGGGTAAAGATAAAGCGAAGATATCTTCTTAACAGCTCCTTCAGTAGTGTTCTTGATTTCTTTAGTGTCTGCATCTTTACCATGAGTAGCTTTAGTATTAATGGTTTTGGTAGGTTTGTTAATAACACTCTCAAATCCAGTGTTAATATCCACATCATCTTTGCGATTATTATTGGTGTTGCTGGGCCTATAAACAAGCTCAACATCAACAAGAGAACCCCTAACACGCCCAAACTCATTCAAACTTTTCAGCCGAGTAAAAACAACCCCCATCTCAAATAGAAACAACATAAAGACTGTAAAAAGTGCATGATAAGGATATTCATCAAGACACCACAACAAAGATGTAAATATTTGGAAAACAAAGAATGGACTGAGCATGTTTTGTACAAGTAAACCTAAAAATGTTGGTGGCGGCATGCTTATTTCGTTAAGTAAATTGAGTTTTTGATATAACTTATTCGTATTCGATATACTCATATGTATCTTTTGTGATGCTTTGGGGTAAAACGTGGGAAAGAGGTGATTAATTTTTGGAATCAAACGACAAAAAGACATTGTTTCTCCTACGTGAATGGTCCCAGTGCCTTTTGGAGATTCATTATCTTTATTCCTTTCTAAATATTTACCATCTTTATTCTTTTCTAATGATTTATCATCTTTATTTCTATCTAAAGATTCATCGTCTTCTTTCCTATCGAAATCTTCATTATCTTCATTATCTTTATTCTTTTCTGATGATTCATTATCTTTTTTCCTTTCTAAAGGTTCATTATCTTTATTCTTTTCTAATGATTCATCATCTTTATTTCTATCCAAAGATTCTCGCATTTTATTATTCCATAATGAACTAACATAAACACTACGTCTATACTCAAAAAAATAAATACCATCAACAAAACACAACTTACACAAACTATCTTCAATAAGAACATAGACACCCGTAAATGATGTCGTATAAACCACACCATCACACTTATTATACAATAAGACTAATTTGATTCGATAAAACCAATGCGAAAGAAGAAACATTAGCAGTGACGGAACCAGAACAACAATAAGAAGCGGTATGATCGTTAAACGCTGCTGAAGAACTATTGGCAGTGTCATTAGTGGAAGTGCATACGGTAACGGAAGTGTTTTTGGCTTGTAGAGCGCAAATTCTCTATTCATCTCTTTCTAAGGGCAAATTTCATATTCTATAAATACTTGAAAATATTTATAGAAGGAACAGCTATTTATTGAATGAAATAATTGGCGGAATGGAGTAGTATAAAGAATAAAATTCAATAATAAATTTTTTAGCAAGGAAATAACACTATAAATCAAAGTCATTTTTAATAACATGTATTCATGTAAAATAGAAAAGAAATCGAAGAATAGCTATTAGAGAATATAAATACGTCGAATACTGTATTAAAATTATCAAAATAATATTTTTTTTTGTCTTGAATTAATGAAATCAAAAAAATATAATTTAATGGTAATGTAAAATGTATATGACAAAATAATAGTCGCAATTGTTTCGCTGAATAAAGTCCTGATCTAGAGAAAGCATATATGAAAGGTCTAAGCTTAAAAGTTTTATAAATAATTCTATTATGTAAGTGTGATAAAAATTTGGATATATAATTTAGAAATACAGTAGAGAAAATCAGCTTATCATGACACAATTTATGTAAAATAACTTTATCACAGATGATATAGCCGATTAATCAACATGTACATAAATATAAGCTCACATTTATGTAGCTCACAAACGACAAAAGATTGATCACAAGCTGCATAAATTTATTTTGAAAAAACCCCCAAATTATTTTTATTTTTTTTGAACTCAAAGGTATCAATAAAGATTTTCTGATATGATATGAAACACTTAAAACCCAGAAAAGGTATTTTTCACGTATTAAAACACAAATGAACATTTAGAATCGGATAATAGAATTCAATTAAATTTAGAAAGTGAGTTCTGTATAAAGTACTGCCTTTCAATAATTAAAGATTTTTCCT
This sequence comes from Rhyacophila brunnea, assembly GCF_057557595.1. NCBI lineage: Eukaryota > Metazoa > Arthropoda > Insecta > Trichoptera > Rhyacophilidae > Rhyacophila > Rhyacophila brunnea. The sequence goes on along the minus strand of NW_028232784.1, from coordinate 759,096 downwards.
ACAGCTTTTATATGGTTCCGTGGTTATTCCTAATTAGAATTCTACTTTTACTATACCACATCTTTTTATATTATTGTCTTATTTGAGTGCTTTGTAAAATTTTAGTGAAAAAATTGTGTTTTTTTCTAAATCCTTATGTTTTTTCAAAAAAACACATTTGACATGATATATCGTCTAAAAATCCCTAAGCCAGTCTTTTGAAGGAAAATATCGGCATGTATGTTACCAATCCTAGTTTTTTTTACGCGCCTCCGTTAATAATTTATATTATATTTGCGCCATATAGGTGCATACACAAAACGTGTTTATTTTGTAAGATAATGAGCATGATATAGTTTTGGGGCATCTTCTGCTATAAATTATTTTTTGCATAATATTTAGACGACAGATTTTATCAATGATCCACACTCATTTCACATTATACATTCTATAGAAATTACAAACTCGATGGAATAGTATAATGTGCATCCAAAAAATAATATAAAATTACAATAAAATAAAAAAAAAGAACTCAAATAACCCATCTTCAGACATTTAAATTAAATTTTTATTTATTTATTCTATGATGTATTTCCGCGTGAAAATTATATATAATATGGTCAGTAAGCTTTCAAATAAATATTATCTGCATTTTAATTTCTACAAGATTTACAGATAATTCTTCTCTGAACATTCATGAAATATATTATGATGTGATACAGGGGTAATTAGTTAAAAACAGTTTTAATATATAACTAAAATCTTGATCTATAACGAATGTACTCTGAAGACGAAGAAAAAATTAGATTTCATATATTGATTTTATATCATCAAAAATCAAATAAGTAGGAAATAATTATAATTAGACATTAAAAAGACATAATTTAGTTAGAAAAATAAACAAAAATATAAATTCGAATTCATAGATGCAAATATAAAAATATATCTCTTTTAGTGGTGATTAGTGATATTGTGTAAGAAAAAGGCATGTCTCAACCACAATTTGTTATCTTCATTTAATTATTAGACATAATTCGAGACTCATTATGACTGAGGGTAATTCATATTCCATCTATACATTGTCATCAGTTTTTTTACACTATTTATTGATTATTATATTATATATCTATGTAAATATATTTAAAATATTGCAGATAAAGAAAAATAGGATTTAGATTATTAGATCAGTGTAAAATTATCTTCTATGTTTCAAATTATATTTATTCTTATGTATTTTTAGGCAACTATTTTATCGCTATTTTTAAAAAAATTTATTGTGACTAAAAACCACCCTTCCCTTCTAATAATATTATCTTGATTTATATAAAAAAAATTCAAGATTTTTTTTGCATATGATTTCATGTTGATGCTCTTTTGCAAGAATTCTTCTTGTAATCTATATAAAAAAATTAAAGATATTTGTTGTTTATAATTTCATGCTGATGCTCTTTTACAAGAATTCCTCTTTTAATCCATATAAAAAATCTAAGGATATTTGTTGTTTATAATTACATTTTATTACTCTTTTACAAAAATTCTCCTTTTAAATATATATATTTTTAAATTATTGGTGATAATTATTACATTTTGCTATCTTATTATATGAAATAATAATCTTGCTACATAAAAATTGGCAACAAATATGTTTTTTACACACATATAAAATCTATTGCTAGTATAAAAATCCAGCAGTACAAAATTTTTAGGCGGTCTTAAAATATGAAAAAAGGCAAATATACAAGAAATAATTATAAACAGAAGTATCTTAACTATACTGCACGAATGTAATCACTACTTATAAAAAATAATTATAATTTATTCATAACCCCGGTTCAATATTCCATTACATAGATGCTATCCTTAACATATAGAAAAAATTATATATAAATAAATTTTTATTTATAAAATACAATAATACAAGAAAGAAAAATGTAGAAAATGTAAATAAAATACCATGCCTACTTCAATTACATATAAAAAATTTAGGCTATATCAACAATATTTAACACAGTATGGTTTAGACGCGCGATTAAATTCGTTGATACCATCTATGTCTCAAACTAAACAAACGCTAGGGATGAACTACCTATTTAACGCGTATATCGAAAGCGCTATACTTAAATTATTTTAGTTATGGATAAGTTATGATTTGACTTTATATTTTTTTAAACAGATTGTGTGATACAATCCTTGGAACAAAATTCATCAATATATTTTTCTATTTCTTCTTCTGATATGTTCTTGTCGATACCTCTTCTTCCCTCAAGAATATTAGTTCAAGAGTATTCTCAATCCGAAAGCGATCTAAATTATTAAAATATTCTAAACAAGATGTTAAGGCTATGTTTCTGAAAATAATTATACCGTTTCATATTAACAATTTTAAAGCACATCTTTATTTTATAAATATTTAAAATTCAATATTAGTACAATATAAAACCTTTTAAACGCATGGAAAAAATATGATCACTAATATGAATGAACATAAAATACAAAAATAATATTGCACAATTCACATGAAATATGATATATACATGATTATCTTAATAAAACCTAATAAATAAAATATTATGTTCCGTTATTTATAGGACACTTTTTTTCGAGCCATTTAAATTAATTCAAAAAAATAGATACATAATAAAACAGCTTTACTTAATGTCCTTAGAAATATATCATTCTTACATTTTTAATTTCAAGAGTTATTAATCCAAGTGTTTTCTTTAATTATATTGTTTGTGCATAGGATTCAACTTAAGTTGGTATACCCATGCTTTAAATATATAAATAAGGATTAATTTTTACTTCACAACCAATTCTTTTTATCCAAACAGCCAACGAAAATTCTTTATTTATATTTTTAATTACGTTTAAGATAATTGAATTATAGTCCAAAGACTTGGTAAATTAAAAGGTTCAAGAAAAAATATATTCGAAATAATTAACAATAATATCTAGCTATTTTTCGGTAAAATATAAATATAACATGAGATTTAAGGGTATAACATGATCTGTCTTCGGGAAATATATCACTTTATGTTTAAAGAGAAATATAAACTTACAATAAAAAAATTAGCCCATATGTATTAAATATTATCATGAGAAATATTTTATAAAACTCAATACTCTGTTTAATGCTATGTATACTGTGTAGATTGGCTGATCTATTAATAATCGTCCTTGATCTGATCAGACTAAAAATCACTGATAATGCTGAGAGAAACAAAAAAAAGCTATATGCCTTCTCTTAATCTAAAAGAATTTAAAAATAAATAATCTAAAATCTTGAAAAATATATAATCAGTAACTTTTTCGAAATTTAATATATCATGATAAGCTGAAGTATACTTAACTTTTTTTTACTTTAAAAAATTATAAAATTTATTGGGAAATTATTTGTAGGGATTGAAAATATTCTTTTGCGTTTTGAATCTTTTTTAGTTTATTTATTTAGTTTTTTATATCAATTCCATCTATTGTGACGTATTCGGTCCATTGGGAATATTTCACAACTCCTTGAGGCATTTTTTGACACCTTCCCATTATATATGTTCATCAACTGCTCTTCTTCCCTCAAATGAGATGAGTTCAAGTATCTTGCTTTTTAGTTTCAATTTATTTTATTATATATCATACTTGTTTAGTAAATTCATACAAACATTTATTGTGAAAATTCCGATCGGTTGTAGTTAGACAAAAGAAATTATATCGTCCTAACAGTTTGGCAAAAAAAGCTTTTTTGTCGGCATTGTACAAGCCGAAGCAAAGTTATAGGTAAAATTAAAGCTCATAAAGCTAAATAAAAAGCAAGCAAGTAAATTAACTAACATGGAATGATAAGATTCTCGATCGGAAAAATATTCCAAAAAAGACATGATTTGATTCCCGATCTGTAAAATGCTCCCAAAATTATATTGATTTAAAACCGTGGCATTTAAACACAAAGATTCGATCATGTATTCTAGGTTTGCGTGGGACTCTTAGATGTATAGACAGTAGTTCCTGTCTTTAAAAATTGAATTTGCTATAACTTAAAACATAAGACTTTAATGATCCTTTTGGGAACAATTTTGATTTATAAATGATAAAAATCTATTGGCTGAAATCGTTTATTTTAGGATCCAAAAACTTTCTACAAATGGTTGCCTATGACACAATAAATTTATTCAAAAATTATGGCAAAAATAATGAAAAAGATAGCCAATCATGTGAAGCATAGTTGGCTGTAATTGAAAATATCTACCAAATCAATATCACACCACTCAATTTTATAGTATAAACCGATGACACGACGATACTGGGCTATTTATTATAAAATTTTACATTATCCAAGATTATAATGTTTTTTTTCTTGTCACTTAAAATATAGAAGAGCAGGGGCATGGGTGATGTCATTTTCTATAGGGGATTTTATTGGTACAAAAGTTTAAGTCGAAAACAATAATTTAGATACATCGATTCAAACCTGGCACGAGACAAAAACAAAAACAGAATCAAAATATCTTTTACTTTTACATAAATAACCAGGAAATATTTTAATTTGAGTATGAAGAAAATGATATTTAGGCGAAGAATAACACATCCATAAGATATACTTAATTACTTTTTCTTAAACAACCTAAGATTTATTTAAGGCTTTACTATTTAATTTACAAATTTCTTTAAAATGTTCTATTTATTAAACACAAACGATATTTATGTTTATTTTTTTCTGCCGCACTGCATTATAATTAAAATTATAATAACCATGCAAATGAATATTCATGATCTATTATTGAGCGGCGTCACAAATATTTTATGCGTAATTATAAATGTTTTATATGGTTGTTATAGCCAATAACAATAATTTAGTATCAAAATATACAAAAATAAGTCTTTTAACCCGATATACATAGCATGGTCTTGCTTAATTTGTTCTTAATTTTATGAGACTATAATATCTTATGGTAAAAACATGAAATAGTCATAATATCCTCTTGTAATCATATTACCACAAAAGATGACATAAATACACAGAGAAGCTTCAATTTTAGACACACTACTAAATATAGAAGATAATGCGACGGAGGAAAGAAATTGATGCAATTTACTGAAAGCCCAATTTAATTCAGGACCTATGGGATTCTAACTAAATAACACGAGAAATTTATAGTTTTAAAGAAAGTTAATATATAATAGATTAAATAACTTATTGAATAATTATGAATAGATTAGAATGTAATTATACATATACATATACATATTTTTTCTCCCCATGAAAATATAAACATATGGAAAAATTTTCATGCATATTTTTTTGATTAGAAAATCTTTTAAAAAAAAAGAAATCGATATTTTGTGTGGAAAGATGGTGTGTTGTTTTTAAGTGAATTAATAAAATATAAAATTAAGCTATATACAATTAAATGCGATCACTGATCAGCGCATTTTTTTCAATATTCACCATATAAAATAATACTTATCAATACTACAATCATTTATTGTATTCTAAATTATTCGTCCTAATTTTTTTATTATTATCCAAATCGACTCTATTTTTCTATAGATTTTAAAACCGATTTCTAATTTTATCTTAATTTTTAAAAATCTATATATATATTTTCCAAATTGTTTGAAATTTATGAACTATTATCGATCGGCGAATAAAATCGTCAAAACTTTCTTATCGTCGATAAGGAAAAATCAACATATTATTCGGTGGAATGAACTCTTAAAAATGATCGTGCCAAGAATGATTTTTGGTTTTTTAACATTTATCTTGATACGTTTGCAATCTGACTCTAAAGAACATATAGATAGAAAGAAAGAACATGAAGAAACTGGACACAGAACAGATATGCGAGCTGTTGGGTTTTCTGACGATCAACAAATGTCAGAAAAGAGTATATATTCACCGAAAGAAGATGCAACAGATAGAAGTTTTTTCTGCGAGGGAAAGGAAGTAGACACCGAATCAATGGAAGCATGTATAGACTATTGGATTAACATTTTGACTCTTCCAGATAGTCCAGTCGATACAGGAGCACAGAATTTCATAATAAAACATCCAAAAAAAGAAAATACCACAACCTTAGTTACGCAACAAGAAAACTGTTCTGCTTTAGATCAGGAAGACAAAACTCGACATAGAAAACACTATAATGTGGATAATAGTGTTAATGAAACTATTGAAATGGGTTGTTCGTTACAAACTCACAGTCAGAAATTGGTTGTAAATAACAATCAGACTTCAAAGAAAAGACTTTCTACTACGGAAACTCTTACATGTAATATTGCTGCATCAGAATTAGAAATACAACTTCGGAAAGTACAAGATAAAAGGCGCGGAAACATACAAAGTGGGCAAAATAAACATATAAAACAATCAAGAAATCAAAAATCTGATGTTATAGAAAATAAGAAAATTGCCGGTATATGTAGGAAAAGAAAGTTATCAGGAAATAATTCAAATTCACCCAAAATATCAACTAAAAAATACAAAAGAGAACGGGAAATTATATTTAGGCCCGAAAAGCGCATTCTTGCACAAAAACCCAATTTATATGCAAAACAAAATGTAGTTATTGTGGGTATCATGAAAAAACTAGAATTAAAGATAAGAGAGAACAAAGATTCGTTTTTTTTAGACCGTGAATATTTATCTTATGATATAATTCATTTTATATATGAAGAAACTGTTCCAAGTGCAACAATAAAACAAATAGATTATACACTTTATAATCTTGAATGCCTAGAAATTATTGATCAGCTTGAAAACGAAGAATTGGATAAACTGTTTGGTGTTTTTAGAAAATATAGTACAATATTTCTTGTAGACAAAGAAGAAGTTGCATATAGAACAGTTACAGACAGTGGAAGCTTATTAGAGATCTTTGCTAAGTTTAAAGAATCCTTTGAAAAAATATCATATTTAGAAATAGACACTATCAAAAGTTGCATCACAAAGTTTTTACATGAATATTCCAAATTCGAAGAAAAAGATCTGTGCAGGATAACGCTAAATTCGGAAGATGATCTTTTTAAAAGTATTTTAAAATTTCCAGGGGAAGATTTAGACACTGAAAGCTTTAGAATATTATTTCCAGAAGCCCGAACAACATTAAAAACCATTATAAATATGCCTGAATTAAATAGGAATAGATTTTTCAGATTAATATTTTGGTCGTCATTTTTGATAAAAGAAATTTCGTCAAAAGTTTGTGGAAATAAGAAAGAAATTGACATCTCACTTCCTGAAGACAAAAAATATCTAAAAGCTGATAAATTTGTGTATCAACTCAGATTTTTGGTTAGATTATACACTTTAAATAATTATTCTTTTTATCAAAATTGTAGTAGTAACTATAGGTTTAAAATAGTTTTACTTATGTGCGAGGCCATTATAATTGAAAGATGCAAGAAAAAGAACATACCTGAAATATATTTTGAAACCGCTATTGTTTTTGACGCATTATTTTTAATGCAATCTAGTTTTAATAAAATTTTGGATGACAAGTATGTTAAAAACCTTAGTCATATTGTTAAATATGCATGCAATATAGTTTTTGATTCAAATCACGATATAAATTTACCCACAGAACATTTTAAACGGCTTTACGATGGGTTTTTCAAGCCCATACATGTTGATTTTCTCTTGCGAATGAAAATTTTATACTATAAAGATGTTCTCAAAAAAAAGATAGATACTCCGAGTTATAAAAAATTAAAAAAAAATATCGAAACGGAACTAAATAAATGCGAAGATAAAGACACACAGTTTTACGACGTTATAAAAGCTGAATTTCGAAAGTTCTGATTCTAATAATCATTATATTTACAGACTTGTTCCAATAATATTAAACCAATGTTTGAATTTATCTTTTAAGAAATAAAAATTTATTTTTAAAAAGATTCTAATGGTATTCAACATACCGTAAAACATATAAATTCATTATTTCTATATAGATAATGAATTTTGCCGTAAATATATCAAGATTTCAAGATGATCCGCCAACGACGGAACTTGGATTAGAGTATATGAATTGGGTAGGTAACTTTAACTAGAAACATAAAAAGCTGAACTTTATACATATTCAAAATCTGTATAGAGTACATGCAAAACATTTTAAATAGGCATTAAACGTATATTAAACTTAATTCTTCTTTATGATGTTTACGATTCACTTTAAAATATATATTTATTATATTGAATCGCAAGTTATAACGTTATAGACACGGAATTCTGTATTTTTATTTTATATATTATATGTATATGTGAATATCTTTTTGTAGTTTATTTTGCACTATATATTTGAGAATTTAAAATCTACTTATTTAACGTTATTGTTAAGAATTTTAAAATGCAAAGCTTTACAATCTCATGATTTCGACCGCGAATCGAAAAAAACATTTTAAAAACTATTTTTATTAAATTTTAAAACCTATTAAATTCTTTATCTGTCCTAATGGTTAATAAATAAAAGGAATTTGTTGATTAATTATTATCTGAAAACTGCTTTATAATCAGTATAAGAAAAATTAACAAAAAAATACTGGTAAATAGACTATATAAAGCTTGAAAGTTAAAAAGGAAATATCATTTATGTTATTTTTCATAAAATAGACCTTAAATATAAGATAGAATACTAGCTGTAAAAATGATTGATTATCCCTTATACTTAAAATGCAAAGTATATGACATAAAATCCATATTATGAAATATTAGTACATGATGATTATGAATTTATGATCAAAAATGTAACAGATTGTAAATTATCTATATATTTTATACTTTCTGTGGAGTAAATATCTTATTTTCTTGAAAATAAATTTATTATATTTTAATTGTGCTAAAAGGGATATTTTAAAAATCAAAAAAAAGCTAAATTAAGCCGTAATAGCATACACACTAGATTTTATCTGTTTATTTCATTACTCTATCATCGTTTATATTGTGTTTTGAATATAGTAGCATATAATTGTACAGCAAAACGCCGTTGATACATATAGTAACTTTAAAAATTATAAATAACACAAATAAAAGATAATTACAACTTACAGCTAACAGCTAACAAATCAAGGCTTGATGATAATTCTTTAACAAATTTTTCAATTTTTTTGGAATGATTATATAATATAGTTATAGAGTTTATATTGGATATGTTAAAGCAATATATTTCACAAAACTTTTATTGTTTTTCACATACTTAGGGTGCAAAACATATTTTTTTTCCTTTTCCATATATTTGTGAAAGTCTTTTTTTTTGTCATTTTCCTGTGTATTTTTTAAGTATATATAAAGTTAAAATCAGAAAAAGTGGAGGCTCAGTTCTTTAAAAATTAGGTATAACTGGATTATCTTCATCTAAGATTTTTTTTTATAATTTAACTAAAATGAAAAACTAGAGGATTATTAAAAAATTAGATTTACATGCATTTTCTGTTTTTTTCATGCTAATATTTGGTTGTTGATTAAAAAGTCGATCTATAACTTTTTTTATATTATTGTTCATCATTAAATATTCGCCTTATCAGAAGAGCTTATTTTTAATTATTAGGTAAAAATTAGTGTTTACTAATATGTGTTATTTTTAGATGGTTTCTTATACATCGTTTGGCGTATAACACCCGTTTTAATTAGGAAAATTCAAAGGCTATATGATTTTATTTGCTAGAATCTACTTTTGTGTGTTTTTATTATGTGCGTATTTTAAATCATCTTTCAACGATTCAACATTATAATAATTTATAATATGTTGCTATAAGCATCTAGAAGGCTATAAAAATACAGAACATGTGCTGTGTTATATACAAATAAATTGAGCAAAAAAATTTATAGGGCTGTTAAACGCGAAGTAACTATAAAAAGGACATAAAGTAAGATGTGAAATTAATCTCAACTATTATTTTAATCTAATAAACATGAAAACAAAAGAATTAGCGCAGGTTGTAAAAAGATCTAGAAATCGAAAACATTACGAGATTTATAAAATTCTACGCTTATGCGTCTTTAATATTCACTCGATTTTTCTTAAGAAAAAAATTCTTATTTGTTCATATTCTAAAAAATTTATAACAGGAATTCTTAAAATACTTATACAAGGAATTTATGGAAAGCAAATTCTATATATTTACGTATAAAAAATTTTATGTTATTTTATATGATGCAATTTTTCGAATCGATCAATTCTTTGGACTATAATTTTTTGTATTGTTTTATTATGATCAAACTGTACAAAAAATGTATAAAGGCTTCAAATTGCGGAGTTTATAAGGCAGCTTTAATATATTATGATATAAAAGGTGATTTTTAGATAATGAGGCAAAATAGAAAACTTAAGAAAAATCATTTAAATTATATAAGATATTTACCAAAAAAAAATATTTAAAATATAAAATAATACACCTTATAATTATATTTAAAAATATATTTTAATATCTTTTGGGGTGGTATGTTTGAGTGGTTTAAAAGTCGGACCCCAGTGTGAGGGGTTCTACTTTCACCCACCCAAAAAATTACGAAACGAATTTATTCTATAGAGAAATAACCAAGAGAACGGCCAGTAAACAATAAAAGATAAACTATAAGGCCTGACAATCCAGAGAAATAAGAGGTTGCTGTGTAAGTCGTTGAACTGTGCCTTCAATATGGAAAAAGATATCACACCGTTCAGCAAGGATATAGGTAAGTATAGAGTGTGGTTGTAGCTTGTATACCTTAGCGCTGAAAAGTAGACAGAATCCCATTTCCTCCACATAATGACTGCCCCCTATGAGAAATGGCTCAATCCACGGTGATTACGGGTGACAAGAAGTGCTGGGGGGAGTCCCACAGATGGGCGCAGCAGTGAGGCAATGGTTCATGTTAATATAAAGCGAACTTACTAAAAAGCAATAGAAGTAAAGCATAAATTAATAAAGTAAATTCGATTAGAATAAAAAAAATTATATCTTATTATCAAATATGTGAGTTTATAGAAAAAAATATAATAAGCGGTATTTATAGCAAAAGAACTCTACTTTCATTATGGAAGAAAATTTTTATCCTAAGAACGAGATTACTCGAATAGATTGCATATAAATCAACTCTATACACTCTATATATTATATGTAAAGCTAAACAAGCAAGTAAACTATCAAACATATAATGCTATTATTTATTCACATAAAACTTTATTTTATAAAAACTATTTTATCCATAGTTTTCTTTTGTAAAGATAAATGTAATTTTTAAACTTTTGCTGATAACTAAGGCAATTTTTAATATTAGTAAATTCCACTAATTCTCAATCATCAGCTATATTTTTAAAATATATTAAACTTATATAAGTAAGATTAAACTTAAGTTAAAGAATGCACAATGTAGTATTCCATATATATGAGCACTGAAAGTAATTTTATACAGACACTTCGCAAACTCAATCATATTCTACTATGTTTGCAGTATTGTTATTTTGTCTGAACGGCTAGAAAGGTACAAACACACCAGGCTATAATAGTATCTGCAAATCATCGATCTAAGAAAATATACCTTATTATGACATTTAAATCATTATTTATTCAAAAAAAATATAAACACAACAAACTCAACAGTTGTATTTCTTTATAATCATGGATTAATAGGTATAAAAATGAAGTAAAAAATTTTATCCATTTTAGAGCCATATTATTGGCAAAAAAACATAAAAATGAAGAATAATGCAAATAAAGAAAATAATTTAAATTGTATGTAGTATGATGAAATAACCTTTTACAAAGTTTTTCTTCAAATATGATAAACTAAAAAAATATAATTTCAAAATCAAGTCAAGAAATGACAGGTACATTTTTGCAACCTAAAAATGGTCTTGTTTTTGGTAATTCGATTCACAAATATAACTCCGCTTAAAAAGATAATAAAAATCCAAAAAGGTGGCATTTTTTCAATCCACAATAAAAATACTATGGCATAAAAAAATACATTATTTATTCATTTCTAATATAGAATTTGCAATTATGATAAATTTTAAGCAAGTAAATCTTAAGTAAATATTTTTCGGGCTTGTAAACAATGAAATTTAGTATAAAAATTTTATATAGCGCCGCTATTGTCGTTTAAGATACATGTTTTTGTTTTTATAACTACAGATAAAAAAATTTAGCTTGTTACTATGATGGTTATTTAGTGTATTTTATCGTAGCCCCATATTTTATTTGTTTTAAATAACAAAACTTGCAAACTCTTTGTTATGGTTTTTAGATAGGTGTAACTCTTTTGCTTAGTGAGAGATCTTTATAATATGGAAGATATAAATTTTAGAGATCCATCTAATTGCTAAAATCTCTTAGTCGACTTTTTTACATCTGGTTTTTCAAACGTTGGTTATACCATTATATATTTTATTGTTTGTATTGACCTTCGAACCTCATAAAACATTTTTTTCTGGTGTTAAAAACTAACTATTATATATAATAAAATAAATTCTGCCCGGGAAATTATATTGCTAATAATAAAATAAATTCTGCTGCTAATCACACATATGGAATATATTTCATTATTACAAGTATATTTAGTATATATGAATAAAATAATTGATTCTACAAAATTTATCATTTACATATTCCAGAACTTGTTTATGGACGCTTTAAATAGTGTATAAAACTCAATTTTTTAATTTTCCTGCACTAATGGAATATAAGAGCTTTCAATAAAAAAATCTAATCAGAATCGCAAAATACAATCAAAATTATACCCTTTTCAACAAAATAGAAGCATAAAATATTAAGTTTTTTTTTCACATTAATGAAATAGGTTTAAAAAAACCAATCATCGTACCGATAGATTTACACATTTAGTTATTTCATTATTTAATCGCTACAAATATTATTTTATAATCTGCGAGTAAATCAAAGGAATTTTTGTCTCCTTGTGAAGCCCAAGCACAAAATCACAATTTATACATTTTTATATTGTATTGGTTGTATTTCTATTGACAATCAAAAACAAAATTTACTTTTATCCTAAATTGCAAAAGAAGAATAAGAAAGGATATTTCATATCAAATTTTAATGACCTGAATGATCCGAGCCGGACATAGAGGAAACAAAACTAATATTATAAAAACGATTTTTTTTGCTCCGTAATCTAAAATATGATGATATAATACATTTTTTTCAAAACTTAAGCCTTTTGCCTTCGCTTTAATTGAAATAGATATTCGAAAATCCCATAATTTTCATATTAAACGCTGTTTATATAATCAAAGAAGAAAAAACATATATATACTATCTAATAATATAAAATTTGTATATTTATCTACTATTTATATTCAAACGTGTTATTATTTAAACCATGTTTACAATTATAACGTAAAAGATATATCTTTTTTTGATCAGGATAGAATACAAAAGTTTATTCATAAATAATATATTTCTATGATTTTTTTTTAAAGAAATTCCTAAGTAATTCATGTTTCATGTCTTTTTGGATTTTGTTCTTAATTTATTAAAAGCTGATACCAGGCGAATTTCCTCTGCAAATATGACAATATAAATCCGAACGTTAATTAAATCTAAAGATTCATTTTTTTATTGTGAACAGAGATGGGCGACTCATTAAGTATTTATCTATAATTATATGAAATTTATCTAATTGAATTAATAAGCTGTCCACGTATTTTTTTATGAATTTCTGATATTTAAACTCGCATACGTCATTTTAAAAATATATTTTTTTTTTATAAACTGTTAAGGTTTGTATCGATTTTTCTGCTGCTTTTCAAGATCCTAGCATTTTAAACGTTCAGTGCATAAATTAGCAAAAAAATGAACATATATGATGAATTATATGTGTATTCTAATTCGAAGACTATATTTTTTCTGCAAACATTGTATATTCCATGTTTTTCTTCCAAAAGAGAGATGATATCTACAAATGACTGGTTATGTACTTTTTAATAATGCTCCACGTATTTAAATATTATGAAAAGTTTTTCTTTATCACAAAAATTGATTCTTTTGTTAAATCTTCTACATATTCTTGCATTTTCTAGGTATCTCTTGCGTCGTTTTCATGCTTATTTTTTAAATCAATATTTTATTTTTAGAGCATCACAAATTATATCTTTTTCCAATGAAAATACATTGATAATATTATATTTAAAAAGGAATTAAACGCAAAAATTTAGCATGAAAAGCAAAATATTTTTTTAGAGCTGGATGAAAGTGTTAATTATGTTTTATTTTTATAATAAAAAAAGAAAAATTTTATTCTTTCCAAGCTAAAGTGGTTTATTTATATATATATATATATCTAAACATTCAAAAGATTTTCTGAAAGCCCATTATTTTTATATTATCTTTATTTACGGCTTGCATAGGGTTTTTTTCTGTATTGATTTATTTTTATATTCTATTTTATGCCTACCAAGACGATATAATTTTATATCAATTCATGATCTAGAGTCATATTTCTATTCTTTTTACAGATACTAATTACGTGTAAACTTTACTACTAATTCATACTCACCCTATGTGCAATTTTTTCAGACGGAATACATAATATATAAACGATTCAATTGAATAGTAAAAATTGGATTAGAATTTTTATTTATCATCCTTTTAGGTAAATCAATGAAAACGTTTTGACATGTTTATCTTTAGAAAATAATCACACAAAGGATATCATACGCTTATTATTTTATATAAATTAAATCACAATTTAATATAACAGATGAAAATAAAATTATTGGGAAAGATGAAAAGGTTTAGCAGTTATCAAATTTCTTTTTATCTATAAATCTTCTGTTTCGATTAATAAAAGCATCACAAATGTGGCACTTCTTTGATCCAGAAATTGATTATCCTAAATCCAGGCAATTAAATAAATCTTGTAATATAGCTAGGGTATTTGATTATAGATACACACATAAATCATATATAATTTTACGATATTATTCTTTTTTGTCAATATTTATGTTGACACAATTAGCAAGAATTCGGATAAAACCATATAAATCGATTTTTATCTCTAAATTTAAATATTTCTGTAATAAAAGTGAAGAGGTGGCTATTTGTGAACTTTCTTGTAGTCAGATCTCAATATTATAATTTATTCGAGAAAAGAGACACGACTATAGTTTAAACGTATTCTTTATACATAAATATGCGCGATATGTTTGATATAACGTCATTTTTGTACGATATGATCACAATAGTACACCAAAAATAATTCAAAAGTCACAATGTCGATGTGTTTTAGTCGATAAACATAAGTAGGTTACAATACAAAGACTCAAGTATTTTTACTGTAATTTTTAAGCATATGTTAAAAATTCGTTTTTAATGATTTCCAAATAATTTGTTTACATAGATTGTCCGACTTTACTGGTTATTGTAAAAAAATTAAATTTCATGAAAAAAAAATATATCATGAAAAAAAAATATTCCTAAAAAAAGTAAATATGTTTTATAATACCATCCATAGTAAACATTATGATCAACACGGTCTATTACTCGGATTGAAAATGACCATGAAATCATAGATATGCAAATATAGCAAAGTGTGTCAGAAATCCTAGAAGATAAAATAAATAGCACAATTTTTTAAAAATTGATATTACGCTATTAAAAGAAATTTTTTTATAAAAGATCGAGGTTATAACTCAGTGGAATCATCCTCTGAATTAATATGACTACAACATTCGCGGAAAACCCATGAACTCAACATATGTACCTCTAAATCTTATATAGTATCAATTATTTTGCATTTTATAATTCAGTTCTATATTCACATTAGATCAAGGAAGAACCAGATTAATTAAAGAATAAGATTAGAAACTTGAGGTTAGGTGTATATCTAAAATTTGATTTCTTGACGTTAGTGCTAATGTACGGTAAAATCCAAAATTCGAGAGAATACTGGGATTTCTGCATATATATTAGATATAATTTAATATAAAGAACAGTAAATTCCATGCTCTGTTCATACAAAGCCCTTTATGGAATTTTTTATGAATATAACTTTAAAATCCAGTAATTTAAGTTAAAAGAAAAATAATAGGCTATTTTTGGGATTTTTAAGTAATAATTCATTATTTTTCAACAATGAAATTTTGAAAATATAAAAAAAATCAACATACCACAATTAAAATTTAGGCCTATTGAAGGAAATAAATTCTCGAAAATCCGACTTTTTATGAAATAAAAGCTATAAACGTCACCATTTAAAAACTGATGATGCAAAATATGGTAAAAAGCAGATGAGATTAGAATAAAATCGCTTAATAAGAAAATTTTGCATTATTCAAAGATTTTTAAGGATAATAGTTCAATGTTGTCGTAAAAAAAAGAGGTAGTATATTACAGCTTATAATGAATATCTTAAATTTTTTCCTTTACGGACTTTAAATCTGATCTTATAGATGGCAAATTAAAGCTATGAAATAGATAAAAAATTTATCTACTTATATCATAATGATGTTAGCATTAAAAAAATTTAAAGGAAGGCAATAAATATAAACATTATATCACAATAGTAATTGCATAAATTTAAAAAAAAAAAATTTTGATAAAAATAAATGAAAGAAGTATAAAAGTTGAAAAAATATATTATAAATGAAAAGGATTTTTTCTTGGATTTCAATTAAAGCAACTGTGACTTTATACTCCTAACTTTTATGATTATCAAAAAAAAGACCATCAACGATTCGTTTCCATGTTTTTTTTCTTGCCCCTTTTTATTTTAAATGTTGTACTGGATTTGTTGTTGCACTTAGTAAAATTTAAGTTTAAACAAAAAATTGGAAATACAAAATCATATTCATATGTGATTTTCTGGTATTCATAGTGATTTAATGCTATATAATCATGACGCTTTCATTTATCTATGTACATTACAGAACTTTCTCTGGTTACTTCAGAATGACATTCATTAGGTTTTCTTTAGTTATTAAGCAAAAACCAAGAAAAAGATTTTCCAGGTGATTCTCTCGTGTCTATAGCTGTCAAGGCCTAGGTCTAATCTATTTCTTCGCTTCCTCGACATAGACTAAACTATAATTAGAATTATTTTATCAGCTTGAATAATGCATCAAGGCCACTTATTCTTACAATATAATTGCAAAAATGTTACGTTATTTGATTCTTAACCTCACTGCTTAACTTGCTAGCTGATATTTGATTCATTATAACAGATTAAAATATGATTTTTTAGTCTAAAAAATCAAAATTTTTATGGATTTTCTGATTTCGAATTTAAATTTTATTAAAAATATATTTTCATATATATTTTATTTTGGTGTTTATAACAGGTTTAATTTATACAAATACAGTTATAAACATCAAAGTAATCTTCTGTAGCCTTTATAGTCATGAGAATATCTGCTTGCGACCAAAAACCAGAAAACTTATATTAAAGCAACAGTTTCTTTTTTATGTCATAAGAATATAGATATTTTTTCATACTTGCCATAAAATTACCTGTAAAGTATGTATTTTTAGGGGTTATTTTATTTATTTTAAACTGAAATGATAAATACAAAGACCGTTTTATATCTTTTTATAAAGGATTATATTATAGCAAAACTAAGCGAAAGAGGATGTCATTATACTGCTCATATTGAAAACACGTATTTTTACTACTTTTTTGTTATATCTATCTCTTTTGCAAAATATAAATTATACGTAGAAATAAAATATAAATCGTGTATAAACGTAATATAATGCTTTAAATGGTTTCGCAGCCTCAATTAACGCTTAAGGCGCTTATAATATAGAAAATGCTTAGAAGTTTTACAAGAATTCAAACACATGCATTTAAATGTTCACTTATATCGCTTATATTACAATTATTTATCTTAAAATCGGATGTAAGCTGTATCATATATTAATTTTGGGCCTTCATTTTTTTCGTTGGCAAGCTCAAACCACAATGTATATTTATAAGACAGATAAGACCTATTAAAAATTCATTTTCTTATAGAACAAGAATTCAAAATAGCTTTAAAATACATAAAACCAAACAAAAATAACCGAGACAATATTTTAAAGAAGTATAAAATCATTTCCAAAAAAATACATGTGGTTTCTCTGCAACAAATAAACATGTATCGAAAAAAGATATTACTTAGTTGAGCCATGAAACAAACATATGCGTTAAGATAATATCTTTTACGAAAAACTGAAAGAATTACAATAAATTTTTCAAAAAAAACTGGAAATTGTTACTATCTATAAACAATTTATAAATTGCAAAAAACAGAATTCGTACAAACATATCTATAATCATGCTTTTTTATAACCCGAATTATTCTAATATAAACTTAAATTTATTTGTAACTATTGCTTTAATCTGAATCTAGCCATTATTGATAAGAAGGCGGTTTTTATCAATGTAATTCGTGTATATGTAAAAAAAAGAGTACAATAAACAACGCAGAAAAATTTAAATATTTATGGCGACAAGTTTCTCGATTTGCTATATAATAAATTAAATCAAATAAAATTCTGTATATTATTAATTAATATTTCAAAAAACGAATAAATAGTATTTTTTTATAGATGCGCAAAAATTATTATAATAAGCGAGCTTTTGAAAAAAAACAAATATATTAGAATACCAATTTTAACAAAAGTCGAAATAATTTGAGGTATGTGCGCAAGATTTTTTTTTCAAAGATTACATATGATTTAAGTGTAAAAAATTTATAAGAAAGTGTAAAAGAGGCAAAAAACATTTATATATTTTTAAAAAAGTTAATAGCGAATTTAATATAATTTCCCGGATTAGAAGACTACAAGAGCTTTGAGATACAATATTAATGTATCAATTAATAATAAAACCAAAGAGATGCTTTTGAGCATACAAAGTAAATGTAATTCAGTTTAAAGGAAACGAAGGTATTTTTGATCATATGATTAAAATAATCTAATAAAAACAAAAATGTATTTAAAAACTTTGAAAGAGTCTGAATCATAAAAAAGAATTAATAGAATACTTTCGCCAGTCTAAAATGTATTCTACTAACCATAAACTTCACTGATGATTTATTTTTTAAAATCATGTCTTAAATAATGCTTGTTCTTTTATCTAGATCAGCAAATTTATTTTCTTATAATGATGGAATCAGTAGATTTTCTCACAAATTTGTATTACTTTATAATCATTAAATTTGTATGTTCTTTCCTTTTTATTCTAAAAACAAAATTCAAGCCCATGCTTTTTATATGGTTTATATTTAAATGAATGACAAATGGTAAAAGGCAAATTTAATATAAAAAAATAAAAAGGATAAGGCCCGCTTAAGTAATTCACTATTTTTCGAAATCCATTTTAGACCTGTCTGTCAAAACCAAATCTTTAGCAGAATCTAGGAAAATATCTACCTGGAATCCCGAAAATTTTAGAATATAGCAATTAAATCATAAAACTAAGTAATAAAAAAAATTTAAATTAAGAGGCGAAAGTTTATGTAATGAATATTTATTTAATTAATTACGATCCAACATTAATTGAATAAAAGTAAATCACAAAGCGATTATTATGCTTAAATAATCAGAAAATGAACAAAAAAATAATCTGAGAATAATCAGCCTGGAAAAGAATTAAAACTGTTATCTTTTGATTTTTATTTTTCAAATATGCTTACCATATAATTATATCTACATCTGGGTGAGTAGTACCCCTTCAAAATCTTGGGTTTTTTGGCAATAATTTAGTTTTATTAGCAACAGAACATGAGAGGGGACAAATATTTATCAAAATTTTAGAAAAATGCCAGAGATTCATTTTAAAAGGCATAATATAGCCAGACTAATATGATTTCCGTTTCAGGCAATAAATCCGCATGAATCGTATAATATGTTAATATAATTGCATAATTTAAATATTCAAGCTGTAATCTATATGCCAAAATATACTAAATTTTGTGTAAAATAGAAATCACTGAGTATGTTTACAAAAAAAGTCAACATAAATTATTTTTCAATATGACTGGATTTGATAATTAAAAAATTCGACTTTTATAGTAAAATTTAACAATAAATAACTATAAACACAGCTATTTAGAATCAGAACACAGAGATTCCTTTTTTATCTTTATATGGTGCCTTAATAATTAAAAAATTACGATCATTTGAATATTATATCCTAATTTTTTTCGTTACATTCGAATCTCAAGTAAAATCGAATTATGTAGAATTTCGATACTTCTACTTTCGTTTAAAGAAATAATTTGCTATGTTTTTTTGTCAAATTTTAATTTTTATGATCTATATTTTCTTGTTTAGACTATTTATCTAGCAATTTTTTTTTAATAGTAAATGATATAATATCTTTGAATTATAGTTTGATTCACATTGTAAATAGACAATTATGCTGTTCATATGCACATAAATAGCAAAATTAACATATTATAAATAGACAATTTTTGTAATAAATATATTTCTTTGTGAAGTAAGACAGAATCTTGAGTCGGTAAGAGTTTATTTTAAGTGTATATTTATTCTATACGTATCATAAAAACATTAATAAAGTTCGTAAATGGATATCAAGTATGAATGTAAACAAAATAATTTTAATCATAGAATATTAAATATAAAAAAAAGCGAATATAACAGTATTTTTCATATATTCAATGTGTATTCATAGAAATCTACGAAAGTTTGATATTTATTAATTCTGCAAATTACTTAAAATAAGTGCAATAGTTTAAAATTATTATTATAAAGTGGCATCGGTTTATGCTTTAGTCATTATAATCATTAGAATTTCTCGATTTCTCTTCAACGAATTATGAATTACTTTTTAAGGAATAATCTGCATTTTTTTGCTTTATTATTTTTACTTTATATAAAAAATTACATTCTGAATTTCTTTCTGTGATCATTTTGTTGCAAATTCTATATTAATCATATTTGCTTTCGATTTTTTTTATTTTTTTCTTATACATTCTTATAGTTTTATTTTTCGTTCTTTTAAAATTTCGAAGAATAATATATTTGATGATTGGTAGTTTAAAGAGTTGAACTTTTTACTGAAGATATATTTACATCTGTTGATTATTGCAAGCAGCAGAACTATAAATTAGATTATCGGAGGAATTAAACAAACAATTTTACATTTTTATGCAATTTTTTAATGTTAAAATACCAGAATCGCATAAAATATTTATTTGTTTGTTATAATTTTTTACGTATTTATCTTCGACAAATATTCAAATAATATAATTTATTCCCCTGCACTGATTCGCCCTCGAAAACATATTAAAAAATGTAAATATTCACATATTAATTTTTATTTTTTCTTCCGTAATATAGACATTGATAGATATATTATGTCCATAAAATTATAATCAAATGCTATGATCCTATATAGTACTAAATATTTTTTTAACGAATAGTATCGAATACAAAAATCATATAAGTCTACTATTAAGTTTGGGCCCACAATTGAATATATATAATGGATAAACAAAGAGAAAATCATTTAGCATGAATTTAAAAAGACTAAAATTGTTTTGGTAAAAATTAAAAAAACATGTACCATATACGTTCTTATATTATTATATCATTCATAAATTATTAATACTATTAAATACTGTGATATGTGGAACTATGTTTAATAGGATCCTTTTAATGAAAAAGCTAAGAAAAAATATTAAAATATTGTGAATAAGATTATTCGCATAGATAAGAGAAATCTCAAACAATTGAATTCCAATTATTTGTGGTTATATTAGCTGTTTTTTCACTATAAATACAAAATTTATGCAATAATCTATATAATGAAGAAAAATCGGTAATAGGAGTATTTTCAGTTGAGCATTTAGTATATCAAAATTTTAAGTTTACTAATAAAATTTTCTTCCAAAAAATCATATCTATGTGCAAAAATTCTTAGACGAAATGATTTTATAATTGTTTTAAGAAATTTGAAACGAGTTATAACCTAAGGTAACGATCAGCATCTGAAAGATACAATTTATTGGGTAGTTCGATCAACTGTTATTTTTAAAAAATTTATTGTTATGTGATTAAACCTAGTTTATATACACTTTTTTTAATTATTCTTTTTTTAATATTTTTTAATTTAATAAGTTAAATTTTTTTTAATTAAATGTCCATTAATTACAGAAAAATTTAAAAGAATTTTCTGTAGGAGTATATTTTTCTATGGTTTATTAATGTTTTGTGTGAGAAGATATTTCATTTTCATTTCAAATGCAACAATTAAAGCAGATATAAAAATCTGAAATTTTAGATGGATGTGAAGTCGGCCGAAATTACATTTTTAGCATATAATTCCATGAAGCATTGAAAATTATAGAAATGATGTAAATTTTCCTATTTTAGGATTTTATAGAGTACAATGCACAAAATTAAATGATATAGCTAATATAACCACTTTTTGATTGGATTTTAATACAGTAATTTTTTTAGATGAGAAAAAAGAACACCTAATATAAATGCAGCAGGAAAACACCCCTTTGATATATTGAAATATTTGTGATTTTACTTTTTATACGAAGTGGTATTTAGCTCAAGCGTACATCGTGAATTTCTGGATGACATCTAGAAAGCGCAGAAAACCTTTATAGATATTTATGGTAAAATATTGTATGGGGTCTAGTTGAGCCTTGAAAAGACTTTTAAGCTAGCTGAATGTTGCCTTAAACTATAGCCACTTGTAAATATGAGAATATTTACATGTTTATCATTTTGCGTAGTATTTATTGGTTTCAAAATTGGAAAAATAATCTTTAATATTATTTAAAAACATTTTAAACAAATACTGTAGTCAATAAGGTAGTAGAAATTGTAGTTTTAAACATAAAAACGAATCAGCAAATATGCGAAATAAGTGGAATGTGTTCTTTTTTTTATGAATAAAAGGTCAATAAAACGGTACATAATATTTTAATTTGTAAAATTTATATAAGATAATACAAAGCTTAATTAGAAAGAAAAACTTGTCCGATAAAAGAATAGATTCAGGGCCGGGTGAAGATTAAATTATATTTTGCGGCTTTTTTATAATATGGATTTTGAAAATTGTAAAGTATTAGTGCAAACATGAAAGAAGCACATATTATTATTATTAAGAGAAGTTATTATTATTACAGCCTTTTTTTTCAAAAAGATACTAAATAAAGAGATAAATTTAAAAGTTAAAATATATTACATGATCAAAGATAACGTGGTACTAATATACTTAAGTTTTATATAAAACAAAAAAAGCAATTTTGTTAATATTTTGATTATTTTAGCTCCTTTTCAGAATATTTAAAGTTAAAACACTATATAGGTTTTGTCCTTGCCCCATTTTTATTTTTTCATGCTAAATTATGGTTGAGGAAAATAAAATTGTCTACAAATGGATACTGTTAATTTTCAGTGCAGTATTACATAAAAACATAGTATTTTAGTTATATTTTCCGTAGCTTGATTTTAAATGTATGAATTTATGGCTTATAATCGATTTTATTTGACATCTTATTGTTTAGGCGTCTCTTTTTGCTTCATGTTTGATTTAAGCTATATGAAATATCGACCGACACCAATTTTCGTTTAAATAAAAACATTTTTTCAGGTCGTATGTAATTTGATGATAGTTCTAAAATATAGATGTAATTAGTTTACTAAAAGCTTTGCCGTATTTTATTGTGTTTGTTCTTAGACGTCTTGCTTTATTTTATCTTAAGATGATACATACATTAAAATATAGATGAAACAATATAAATAAAAAATGATGATATTTTAACAAGTAACTAAATACTTTAGAATAGAATTTGACATTTAAATTGGCATATTTTTCTATTTATTATGATTGCTGAAATATATAGAAAAATGAAACAAACATATTTATACGAATTCCATGCATAAAATTAATACAAAAGCACATAATGCTCATTTTAAATAAAAGAATTATTATTTTAAATGGATTAATACACAATATTTTTATTTTATTTATGGTATAACAATGATTCATTCTGTTAAATACTAAACTATCTATTAAGATTAAATAGTTCTAAACTAACGATAAAAAGTTTAACATATTAGTTTTACATTTTTCATTGTTTAATTAAAAATAACCATTTAATTAAGACATTAAAAATGGATTGAAAATCAAAATCTAGTTTTTATTCTTAGGTTTGTTTTGCAAATTAAAATATATTTTTTTTTGTTAAAATGATATATACTTTAGCTATTCACATCATCCATACAATAATTTTTTATGCATAACCTCCTTTAAGGCCCATATTTTAAGGGTTTTAAAAAATCATGTAATTGAGTATATATTAGAATGGGTTTGAAACTTTATGTTCATACCTTAGATTTTAATATTTTCATGTTTGATTTTCATACATATAGTATTAGAACATAAGATCAATAAAATCTCTTTATTTATGGTTTAATTTCTGTATTGGAGTTTTAGATTTTCTCTTTAAGCATGACATGATTGATTTGCCGTAAGCATAATATACCTATAATCTTATAAAGAACCGCTGTCTTGTATCCTCTTCGACACCTCTCCACTTTTCAAAACTTATTAGTTCAAAGGGTTGCTTAATCCTGTAGTTCGGATATATGCCTCGATTTGATTTGTGACTCAAGTTCTTTCTTGAGAATATGTAATTAAAAGAAATTTTTTGAATTACAAAACTTATAAATTCAATTGATTTAATGTATTAATATCTTTTCAAACCAGTAATATATAAACAAAACCAATAATTATTATGTTATGCTCAATCGAATTGCACTAAAACTAAAGCAAATCAGGTATAAACGTGCAAATATTTTATGAATAAACCAAATTTATGTTTTTTATTTGTTAGATAAAATTAATAATAAAATAACTCAGAACCAATGTTTTGTTAGAATGCAAAGATAAATATAACAGACACATATACCTTTGAAAATCAAAGTCGGAGACAAATTTATTTTAAATCAACCAATATATAAAACAAATAACCTATATTAAAAACGATAAATATTGTTTTTCGCATGAATTTAAGAGTTTTGCTCATAATCTCGCCTGAATGTTGTTTTCTAATGTTTTTTAGATTTAATGTAATGTTTAGCCTGTTTTATTATTCCCGAAAAACAAATATATCAATCAAGATTTTCTTTAAAATATGTAGAGAGCCAACCATCTTTAATAGATAAAAATATAATTATAAAATATGTATTATAAGATTCATATTCTCCACTAAGACATAAAACTCCTTTATATTACATTTTAATATCGTAAATTTTTTTTATTCATATGATGAACCAAAACTTCCCAATAAATAGAAAAAATAAAGCATTAAATATTATATTTAGGCCATAATTAATCCTTTTTATCAGATAAATATTATTTAAAAACAGATTTAGCCACAAAGTTATCATTTAATTGATTATTATTCTAAAATTATGAGGCTTGCTTATTATGGCCTTTTGGAATCATTTTACAATGCTATATAACTATCAATTTGGGGGTATATACATGAGAATTATTTTATTATAAACACAAAGAATTTTTTTTTGTATCTTATACTATAAAAATATCGTTTAAATTAAATTATAAAAATATATATTACGATATTATTAACTATATTACATTATCTTTCACCGATTACACTAGAAAAAGTTGATATATCCAAGTCTAAAAAAGTTGAATTTGATCTAATTACACATCGTCACGAATATTCACTTATGGAGCCTCAAAAAAATTATAATAAATATTTAGTAACATATAAGGTGTTAAATTTGCGACAATCATGAATCGTAGAATATATTATAGTCGCACAATTTTATTTCAAAATTTTATTATTCATACAAATATGGCACTTCTAAAGGGACCAGATCTATATTGAAATGAGAATATACAAAACTTGCATTATATATATCTTTAGAATGGTAATATATTATTAAAACCATTAAAATCATCTATGAGTTAGGCATGTATTTTTTTAAAGAAATGCGTTATATATTATACTTCAACATCAAGAACATTAGTTATTGTAGAGGCACTTAATATATTCTTTCTGTTCATTTATAGATCTTTAATAATTTTATTTATCAAGTTGTTTCATATTTATTTTGTATTTATCACTAAAATTATATATTTCCTGCAAGTCTGTAAATATTTCAGTTATAGATAAAACAAAAATCCAAGATCCTATAAATGTATTTATTATCTCTTTTTTTTAACTTTATGCCAATTCAATAGTGGATGGGTCTTTATCATTCTTCATAATCTTCTATTCAATAGATAAACATTAATTTATGCTTTTTTTTCTTATTTTACTTTGCTTATTTCGAAACCAAACGTTTGCTCTTAATCATTAAGTGCTGTATTGATTATGTATCTTATATGTTTTTCTGATAATTATTACATATTTCTTTCTAATATATGTATTCTTCATCTTCTAAACCAAATATGTAACTTTATTACTTTTTATATGGTATATGCCTATATGTTTTTATTTATTTGATTTTTCTTCTATTTTTTATTATAGTTTCTTAAACGAACCTGAAAAAAATTCACAATAATTGAATCCTTCATATTTTCAACATTTATGGTGATTTTTTTTACTTTCATTTGTAATGGTATTATTTTTATCGTATTTGTTTTTTAATATTTTTTCTAACTATTCTATTTGAAACAAAACAAGAAAAGCCTTGAAATCTGAATTCTGAAAGCTAATATGTTTTTATCAGCTATAGTTTACAGGAATATATGTATGCTGTTTTATTCTGTAACCTTTATGGTTTAAAATATTTTAATCCAGCATGAACTTTCTATGTAAAAATATAAAAATCCAATTATTGAAATTCTTTAGCATTATTAAATCTAATAAAAAATTTTCAGCACATACAATTTCGATGGGCAATATTTAGAAGACCTTACAAAAAAAGATATTATCGTTTAAGATAGCCCCCATATTTTTGGATTAATTCAAGCCACGAGGCCTGTTGATGTGATCTTAATAAAATAATACATAACTAACTCAAATATATGCAGTAAATTTCGGATTTTCTGTATATTATCTTGATTTTGCAGAAAATATTTTAATATTAAAATTTTCTGTACGGCTTAAAATCCATAAGCTTATCTGCCATGTGAACATGTGGCTATAAATATAGCATTAAATCTATTAAAATATACAATTTTTTATTCTGATTAGTTGTTTTTTTAAGGTTTCCAATCCATTTATTTCATCATTTATTATCATTTTAATGTGAAGTTCAGAATTTTATACCAGATAGATAATTTTTTCTAAAAAATGCGTACTTATATTAAAATCAGTTCTTATAAATTGGTTTTAAGATAATGTAAACTTTTAGGATGGTGTATTTGACAGGTACTTATTCTTCTAAAACAACAGATTGGTCAAAGAGTCAAAAAAATCAAACTAAGTAAAAAAAGATTACCTTTTACGAGGATTTTTCTGGTGTTGTGTTCATTAAAAATATAATTTAAAGTATAGTTCACGATGTGATGTTATATCTTTTCGATAAATTCCAACAAAGAGGTTTAACCCAGAAAGTGGCCGTAATAAAAAGGTATATCTATCATATTTTTTTCTATCCTGGTATATAAATGTTTAGATGTGAAAAGTATACAACTTAAAAAGATCCTAAATTATAGCATTAAATTTTCTTATTGCATCTTGTACACGAGAAATCCACATACGTATAATATTCTGACGCAATAAACTGATAATTAAGCCAAATCACATATTAAAGAAACATATTGATGCATGTTTACCTCATAATAATTTATATTTTCGCATGATACAGTAACTTTATGCAAGTCTATTGTGATTCCTAAATAAGGTATCTTCTTTTACTTGTGTATGTTTTCTAAGTTTTAAGAATATATTATAATTTTATACCGATTATTTGTTTTTTCATTTTAATTTCTGCTCTAAGAGTTTTATTTATGAAAAAACCACCGTTTATTATCTGTTTAATAATAATAAAAATCGTCATCTATTAGCCGAATCAGAAACATGGATTTATGAATTGTTGGTTGCATGTCGGTTACCTATAATATGTTAATCCTTACAAAAAAAATGGCAAAAAAACTTATCAGTTAAGAGTTTTTTTCTATAATATCGTTTAAAACAGATAAAGAATTAAACAAAAACACCCAAAAATTGCCTTGAAATATAGCTAAATTTTAACTGAAGATCTAAGTCCAATATTTGATTTTTTTTAACTAAATACTTTGAAACTGTAAGACAAAATAGTAGGCTAACTCATGAAAGCTCATTTTTTAGGGAAATCATAGAAAATAATGAATGGAAAATTGAATCACGGTTATCAGACAAATGCTTGCAACTTCTAAATATATGATCCAGTAAACATATACCGATATATGCATTGAAAAATATAAGATCATCGCAAAGTATTATAGATTATTAATGAATTAAATGGAGAAAAAATAACGTGTAAAAGACTTTTTAAAAATAATAAAAAACCTAGAATATATATTTTTATAACCTTTACGTAAATATAATAAACTAGAATATTGTATAATTTAGCACATTATCCGTGTAAACATAAAATCTGAGTATGAATGATATAAATTATTTGTGTTCTGCAAACAAACTTATAACTGCACTTTTTTTATAATTTAGAAATCCTTTATTAGATTGACTCTACAAAATTTTGATATTTAGAATGACAGAAAATTCCACCCCTTTACTTGGAGGAAAAAAAAATTGCAAAAAAGTAAAATTTAAGTTTATCTGATAAAGATAAAGAAATTAATGCAAAGCAGCAATATTAACAGGTCGGCGAATCTAAATACTGAACATAATATCTTTATTATTAAATGTTATATATTCCGATAAACCACCGAGATCGCGCTTAGCGCTGTGTTTTTGACTATATATTGCACAAGTGTTAATCTAAATTAAAATTTTATTCAAGATAGCATGATTTGTTAGTTCGAGCATATTTTAAAGGCCTTATAATTATAGCAACTGCTTTAAAATATAATTTCATTTCCGTGCACTCTTCTTTATATAAAAACATGATTAACAACATTTGAAGGTTTATATATAGCTATAAAGAAAAATTTCGGATTAAAAAGATAAATTAAAGCCCCCTTCGTATAAAATACACAATTAAACAAGAGTATGTGTGTTTCTTTTACCTTAGCTCACTTTAACTGGAGGTACATCAATAACAGCAAATTCAATATAAATAATGTTGGGTAATCAATGCCAGTACGCGGGCAGCCCTCCTTTTTTGTGTATATGATTTGACTTAATAGAAAAAAAGTAAGTAAAATAAGATAAATATTCTTAAATTTTATCATGCTATTATTGTTATTGTTTCAAAAAATGTTTTTTAATAGCTTTCGTTGGAAAAATGTTTTGTTTTTGCTCAACAGCCTGTATTATATGGTGAATTATTTTTACTCTCCTATATTTATCGAAGATAGAAAACTACATTAAATGTTTGAACATGTATATTCAATAAAAATATATAACCTTGCAGGCTACTTTATATATTTTTGAATTTAAAGTAAGCCGAGCTTGTTGATGTTTAAAAATAAATAAAGACCTGTTTATATGCCCAGTTTACATTTTTTAAGTAGCATTTTTATATCTTTCAAATATATTAGAAATATAATAAAAAAACTATCAATCTAGGCGAAAAATTTTAAAATACAACAAATTAAAAGTTTTAATCATAAAAAATATGTAATAAGTATATTATCTTTAAGTTCGAAAACTAAAAATAATACGCAAATAAATTTTATATGCATAATTTAAGAATAAAAAATATGGAATCGGCTGTTAAAATATTATGCGGTAAATTAAAAATGTAGTCTATGCTATTTTTATACTGATCTTGGTGTTGATTTATTAAAGAGAGCTTTAAGTTAAACACATATAAGAAATATTATTGTTTAATTACGATTCTACCAAAAAAAGTACAATTTTAAAGCAATTCAGGCTACTTCAAGGAATATTAAAATATTATAAAAAGAAAAGAAATGTAATGTATAGTAATACGAATTATTATTAAACAATAAAACTATATTATATTTTAGAATTAAAGACCAACGGCCTTAATTTTCTAACTTTAATTTCTATCATGATGCATTTATTATGTACAAAACAATGGGAATATATTTTTCTGGAACATAAACAACAAAATTATGTAATAGACCTTAAATTCGATGCTTTTGAATTTTTTTCATTTAATTGTACATTCACATTAAAGAAAGCCGGGAAAATGATAAACAAAGACTAAATTTCACGTATATACGTATATAAAAATGTTATGAAAATGCCGAAATATTTAAACATCATTTACTCATAAAAAGTTGAGTAAAAAATAGATAAACATAGATAAAGTAGTATTTTTTTTGAATTTTGCCTGTTTATGTTTATTTAATATGAACAGTATGATTAATTTAATAAAAATCATTTTATATGCATTGTCTATATCGATCGAATAAATAAAAGTAATAATTTTATTCTATAAAATTATAATAAACATTTTTGTTAGCTTTAAAATCCGCTGCATTGTTCAAAAATATTAAAAAAAAAATTTACAACTTTTAGTTGTTTTTTATACTTATGTTTGTATATATAATTTAACCGAAATGCCTGTATAGTTTTGAAAATTTAGATTTCTTTTTGAATTGAATATAAGAAAACTGAATATGAATATATTCTCACAACTTCGTATTCTAAAATAATTTTGATCGCAAATTGCCAATAAGTAATGCCTTTGCCACAAGTACTTTTGAAAGATATTATATAAATTTGCGCGTGCGGAGTTAAAAAAAAAGAGCAGAAAATTTTACATTCAAACGACGAAAGATTTTTAAGAGCAGATAAATAGTTCTTATGTCAGATAGGGAATCTAAAAAATACGTGGAATATGAACTTAGCCTTCTAAAAAATATTCCTTTTGCTAAGTTATTATAGAATTTGTTTGTTCATTAGCATTATTGTATATTTTTAGCTGTGGAATCTATTTCTCGCTTAATAAAGCTGGTATTTATCAGTGGCTTACTTTGTAACTCGAACCACAATTATTGCATTTTTTATACAAAAAAAAGCAAATAGGTTTTTTTTTAAAGATTGCCCTTTTATGAGAAATATTTAGCGAATTAAAATCTAGACGTCGATAATTGAATGTCTTTCTAATTTGTTCCGTATTTTTTAGATTATAATAGATAATTACCACTAAAGAGACCAGAAAATAAAAAATGTTTGTCCAATGTTTATAAAATATCAAATATTCGTAATGATAGAATTTCTAATGTCTTTAAAACCGAATTATGGGTCTTTCTTGTCTTTTCTGATTTGAAGGGATAATAAAGAACGAATCTCATTGGATGGTTACTATAATGGCATCGTTATCCTAGAAAAAAACTTAAAATCATAATCCTAGAGCTATCGTAAATAATCATGTTGATATAAGGAACATGCAGCGGAAATGAAATATTTTAGTGAAAAAAACTTTAAATAAAACTTTTTACGTTGTAAATATTTTTATTTATATCACCTGTGGATCTTACAATAATAAAAAGCACCCAGTTTTGTTACTAAAGGATTCTTACCACTCAATTTTGTTCTACAAAACTTTAGTTTGCTTTTATTTGCAAAGTAGTCTGATATTGGAATAAATATTTAAAACCTCTCAATTTTCGCTTTTTATGATGTCATCGACCATAGCTAGACCTATAAAATAATTATTTTTGCCGTTTTTTTGAATTTTGACGCATGATGAACATAAAATCCCTATTTTTATGATCTAGGAATTTTAAAGATTAAATTTACTTATTATCTTTTAATTTTAATTATTATGCAGATTTGTGTGTGATAAAATTAAAATAAATTTACAAATTAAATTTTATCGCTTGTTTTCTATAAATTTGAGATCTAAGAAATTTTTTTATCCAGAAAATAAATATCGCTCGAAATATATTGATTATTTCCATAGCATAATAACTATAAATAGAAAATAAAATGTGATGGCTTCTTAAAAATAACACCAAAATTTCGGTTTTCTATTAGTTTGTTTAGGTGAAAATACAAACTATGCTATACAATGTTTAAGACACAATTGGCTAACAAGAGCACATTTACTATTCTTTTTATTTATAACATTTGCATATTTTGTTATAGAATAAAATTATGCATAATATATAAGGTAATCTGAATTTTCATTAAAATTTGCTCATTCTTAATGAAGGATAAAATAAATATCAGCATCAATATATGTAGAATCTACAATCTTATTTTATTTACAGAGAATATGATGTTCTATACAATTTTATAGGGATTGTTTTTACGGATTTATTCCCATAATGTCTTATTGTTTTTACAGAGGAAACGATTAATTCGGCTTTAGATGGTTTTCAATTACAAAAAATAAAGAATAATAATTTTACTATTAATTAAAATATCTTGGTACAGTAATCGAGTCAATATTTTAATTTTAGAGGATATAAATAGCATTACTCATGGATTTTAAATGTGATTTAGGCGATTTTTTATCTATCATCTATAATAAAATTCATAGAAAATATAATTAAAGTTTTTGTTATTAATATATAAACAATACAATAGAACATTTTAAATCTTATTAGCGATCAATTTTTTCTGTATGATTACTGATTTTCATAAGAAAAAATACTTATCCGGTAATGTCATAATAATTTGCACTGCTAAAAACAGATTTTATATTTAAATGTATTGTTCAACAAAAACAGTAAGCTTATAGTAGGAAAAAACTTAAATCGCGGATATTTATTTTTTATAATAGGGGATTTTAACTTTTTTTTGTGAATAAAATGTAAAATTTTTAGTAAATGTGATTATAATTATTTGTAAAATATACAATAATTTTTGAACTTTATTTGTGAATTAAATTTATATGGCCTAAAAATTACGATTATTTTAGTTGTTTATAGTATTCATATAGTCATCAGAATGTTGCAGTATGATTCAGTTGTATATTCAATTAATCTATGTAGTCTGGGTAAAATTGAGATACCAGTGAAATATAATTCGAGCTACTATACGATCTACCTCTTAAAGTTTGAATTAATAATTCCATTTTAGCCATTTTTTAAATCACAGACATTTCATATGCTCGAATAAGAGCTGTCAAAGAGCACAAAAAGAATTAGATGATAAAAAACAAACAAAAATTGATGTTTTTGTAAGGTTATTTTCGGATGTAAGGTGCGCCTTTTTTTAGATCAACTTCTGGCACAGTGATAGAAAGATAAATCTTAGAATGGCACCCACACAAATAGATCAATGCTGTATCTAAAGCATGAAAGATGAGAAAAGATATATTTTATGATAATTGATGCGGATTTAAAAA
This sequence comes from Rhyacophila brunnea, assembly GCF_057557595.1. Lineage (NCBI taxonomy): Eukaryota > Metazoa > Arthropoda > Insecta > Trichoptera > Rhyacophilidae > Rhyacophila > Rhyacophila brunnea. The sequence goes on along the minus strand of NW_028232784.1, from coordinate 725,808 downwards.
ATTATTTTTTGAAGATAAAATGAACGTAGCTAAAATATTAATAGAAATTACAAAATATAATCATTTAAAGCAATATCTAAGTGTTAAATAAAAATTTCATAAATTTATTTTAAGATTTAAGCATTATTTTCAGCCCATAAAACGCTAGAAAAAGCAAAATATTATTCTTTGGCAGAGCAGTATAATTAAATTCGCTTAATTTAGACGCAAATATTGTCGAAACGATTTCTGCACTTATAAAGGAGTGTTTCGAGTAAAATTTTCGAATAATTTATTTTATATAATATGTTTGAATTTTCCTCAAATAATAATATATGACAAAAAGAATTTGTGTTCAAAATTCAAACTGTTTGGCCCTATATATTGTATTTCTATGGTCACACAAAATTTGTAAATATTCTTGAAAAAGTGAAGCCTGTGGATCTAAAATAAACGATTAATGTTTCTTTTTGCAAACTTGGTTAATCTTAAATTCATCTTGTGTTTACACGAAAAGACTGAAAACATCAACTAAAAACCTGTAGTCTTATACGATTATATCACCAAATTATATTTGCAATAATAGTATATTAAAATTCAAAAAAGAATAGATAAATTTGATTTCGCCCACCAATTTAAAATGCATTCTGATGTTTTTATATTTATAAATCCCATAAAAATATTCGATCTAAATCTTTTCAGGCCTTTTAATTGATTCATATCGATAGAATGGCACATAAAGGCAATAGATTGTAATTTTAATAATCTGATGCAGGTAAACTTTGCTTCCATATTGTGTTCTTTAAAACCGATTCGCATTATAAATGCGCTATCCATTAAATATCTTTTTGTGAGACAACGGGTACTTGTTTTATTCTTGAGGACAAAAACATGACCTAAATTATACATTTTAATATTATCCTAAACAATTGTATGCTTTGTATCGACAATCATTAAAAAATGATCCGATAATATTTTGTAATCATATGATAGAAATTTTAATTGTTTATATATAAAGGCGCGATTATACCCAATCCTATTTGTAATTTTAAAAGATTAAATACAAAGAAATGCAAAAATAAAATGATTTAGTTGATGATAGTTAGCAAATTACAAAATATTCGACGATCATACATAAGTATTTATAGGTTATAAGACGTTGTATATAAATATGCGGCCTAATCCATTTTATTAATTTATGACTTGTGTTTTTTTTAAATGAAAATAAAAGAATATTTTTGATTGTGTTAAATATGATTAAATAAAATATATTGGAATTCTTTTGTACATTTATTTGCCGGAATATCATACGACACAAAATCATTCTCTGTGTTTCTTTGAAATATAATGGAACATATTTCACAGATATTTTTTTAGATTTTCACTTGTTCATATCATGGCTATCATTGTATAAAAAAATAAAACACAAACTGATCTTATTATATTCTAGAAATATTGATTATCAAAAATTTGTACGTATCTTGATATATTTTTTCTAAGAATTTAGACTATATATTCTATATTATTTATATAAATCGAATCGGATTAAATTTTTCGCCATGCTTAGATTTTTTAAACATATAATGTCTCTCCGTAAGAACCATAATAGAGCTTATCTTAGAATACACAAAATAAGCATTACTATATTTTAGATATTTTATAGTTTTAATGTCATTTTTTGACATTTTTCGTTATGAAAATTTAGTTCACAAAAAATGATGCTCTCTCAGATAGTATATTTTCGTTAATTTTATATAATGCTTCATGCATATTTATAAAGTTGAATACTAAAGGTTATAAAAATTAAAAATAAAAAAGAATTTTACGGAAGCATTTTTAGCCAGCAAAATTTTAAAACTAAATTATAAAAGCAAGCAAAAAACCGTTATTTTTTTTAAAAAATTAAAATCTAAATGTTAAAGCTAAATATCGAGCTATAATATAAAATCACAAAAATAATTTATGAAGCACACTTAAAGTATAGATTTCCGTGTTATTTGTTTTGTATCGAATAATATGCAAAAAAAAAAGCTTTAAAAATAGATAAAATTGAGCTTTGATCTTGTATTTTTTTGTGGTTTGCTGGGTTATATATGTAATATGATCTGTTTAACATTTATTTCATGCTTGCGTTTTTCAAAATAAAAACATTCATGTCAGGTGTGAAAAATTCTCTCAAATATTTAAAATTATGTAAAGCTGCGTATTAGAATTCTTAAAAAGTGTTATCATATTTTAGTGATTAATTTTCTAATTCATATAACAATTTTTAATTATCTCTATTTTGGATCCAAATATAGAAAATATGAATACAATTGAAAATATTACAAAATAAAATTTCGGAAAAAATTGATCTTATATTCTTTATATCTTATCTTGGCAGAAAAATTTATTATTACATTACAAACTTACTCTCTTAATTGCAGAAAATTTTTAATCTACCGGAAATATAAATAGTATTATAATTTTTCAAGGTTTATGATTTATTTAAAAGTTCATTATAAAATTCTATTCAATTTCTTTTTTTTAGTGTAATTTACCTACTCTCTATCGTTAGACAGTTCTATGTGTATATTTCGTATTTATTTTATAATCAAGTAAAGCATCAGATTGATCTATAGAACAAGCCATATTCTATTCTTAAGCAATCCTGCTCTCTTTATGTATTTTTTCTAAATACATATTCTTCTTTATATACTTATATATTACTTTTCTCTCAATTATATTGTGCATATGAATCTGCCAAGTTGATATTGACCAAACTTAGATTCGGATTGAATTATCTTGTGTATAAAACATTTTATCTTGAGATAAAGCATTTTTATTCTCTACACTCATAAATTGCGTGGTTTCAACGCAAGGATAGTATATTTTCTCTATTTCACATTTTTATTGATTATATCCCGATCTTATCAATCGATTGATTTTTCGAATATAATATGTATTTATTTTTCAAGAATAAATCGATTAGTTAACTGCAAGCATATAATATTGGTCAGTGCTTTGTAAGGTTTTATATTTATTTTTTGATTTTTATGCGACAAATTTATTTATTTTTTGTATGAAGTGTTTCCTCTGTTTATATGTTATATTTAAATTTTATTTACAAATACCTTTCCTTGCATTAAAATTCTTCGTAAATCATTCATAATATTTAAATCAATTTCTTTAAGATCATTAATATTTCAAATCAAAGAATCACTATAAATATTGATAAGAATAAGCGCCTAAAAATGACCATACAAATGAAATTTTCTTATTGGGTATTATTTATCTGCATAACTTATAGATCATTTACCTCGGAGGATGAGAATCCCAGCAAGCCAGGCAAAGGAATTAAAAAAATTATACCCGTAGGAATGATAGAAGCGCCTACTAGTAATCACATAGTCAATAATAAATCCTATAAAAATGGCTGTAATCTTATAGAAGCGGATATAGAATATATATGTTTTTTCAATAATGAAAGCCAAGTAAATCCTTCTTCTATTGAAGCTTTCATGGACTATTGGAACCGTATATTTAATTTATGCGGAGAACCACCGGATTTAGATGCAAATTATCTTTCTGAATATGGCTTATATCATAAAAAAATGGATTTATACTCTGAAATTGAACCTTGTATTAATCAGAGAGACAAAAGTGAAAATAAAGAAGCAAAGGGCATTGATGGAAATATTAATATAGTTGATGGCACATGTTCTGAGACTATAAGTAACTGTTCAAAAAAAAGATTGGTTCCAATTCAAATGATAATATCCGTTGATAGTTTTTTAGATGAAAAAGTTAAAGTATGTTCATCCAAAACTGATGAACTTAGAGTTTTCGAGTCTAATCAACATAAAAGAAAGAAAAAAGATGATCCACAAATCCTTTACCTGCAAGTAATGCAGCAAAGATCTTTATGTCAAAAAGAGACAGCAGCTGACAACACCAATAAAAAATCGAAAATAATTAGTGGCATAGAAATCAATAATCAGGATCAGAAATTCCAAAATGAATCATTCAACAAATTAGAAGAACATGAAATTAAACCGATGGCTACCAGTTCGAAACAAAGCACCCGAGAAATAACAAATAATACACTGAAAGTTGGAAAAACTGATCCTTATTTGATCGAAGGCTGCTACGCGTGCTCAATGGACTTGGATTCATTAGAATATAAATCTGACCATCTAATATCCAAACATGATGACAAGTGTAGGCTCTATTCTTTATCATATAAAACAGATAGCCAGAAAATAAATCATCAAAGCAATGGAAAAATGAGAAAATTACAAATTAAAAAACGATTGGATTTATTACCACAAAAAATCAAATTCAATGATATATCTACGGCACACAAATCCAACACCAATTTAATAGCAAAAGAAGTGAATTCTACAAAAAAAATGAAAGGAGTTCAGACTACAGTAGAATCGATTTCTAGCGAGACTACTGGAGATAAATTCTTTCGAATTTACAATGCATTTAATAAAATAGAGAATAAAGAGCCAAACTCTAGATGGATTTATAGAAACAAAGGTTTTAAAAGTTCATCATCTTCATCGGCCATTGAATTTAAAAAGTGTGAACCATCAATAAAAAAATTTACTGATTTACCTGCAAATAAAACTAAGCCACGCAAATCAGATATAGAAGCTATTGGTAGGTTTACCCAAGGCTTTAGGGTGCTTGCAGTACGACGTTATTCTAACCACAGTAAGGAACGTATTTTATGTAAAGCTATAGCTAAAATTCGGCAAAAGCTTGAACTTGAACACAAACATATTTTAAATCATAGTAAAAAAGAAGCATCCGACAGAAATCGATTTTTATATGAAGATAAAGTTCCAGAGGCAACAGATACACAAATCAACGACGTCATATGTATCCTCGAAGAAAAAAAAATTATAGATAAGCTTGAGCCAAGAAACTTAGAATTGATTCATGCTATATTTAAGAACTATGGCTCGATATTTTTAATAGACAAGAAGAGGGTTCAATTCGAAAAAATCCGAAATGATCGTAGATTAAAAGCTGTTTTCACGGCATTTGAAGATGCTCTAAAAAAAGAAAAATGTAAGCTGATAAATGTGTATGAAAACCATATTATAAGTTTCCTTCATGAATATAATAGTTTTACTGAAACTAATTTGCTAGAGACATTTACAGATACAACAGACAATTATTTAAACTGTATTCTAAAATCTACAGAACACAGTAGATGTACTGATAGCTTTAAAATTTTATTTCCAGAAGCAAATACTATATTAAGAACCTTTTATAAAGATCAAATGGCATGAAGTCTGAAAAAACCAAATTCCTTCCTTGTTCAATTTTTCTGATTAAAAAGATTTCAGATATGATCATTGAAATCAGTCAAAATGATATTGTCTCAGATTTAAGTAATCCAGATTTAATTAAATCAGAATTCCTAGTATATCAACTTCGATTTCTGGTGAGATTATTTACATTCGATGGTTACTGTTATAATCTAAAGATTAAAGAATCATTTTCTCTAAAAGCAGTTTTGCTTATCTGTGAAGCTATATTAATTAGACGAAACAGGCATGAAAAAAATTCACTGATACTCTATGAAGCCTCTATCGTTTTTGATGCTTTGTTTTTGGTGCAATGTTCTAATTCAAGCGAGGCAAAAAAAATACATAACGATAATCTTTTTCATCTAGTGCACTACGCATGCACCGTAAATGCTAATAAACAAACTACATGGGAAAATCTGCCTACTCGACATTTTAAAAAACTTTACAAACGTTTTTTTAGTGTAAAGACGGTGAATTATCTTTTAGCAATAAAAATAATTATTGATGTTGCAATTTATGGTGTCCCCAGCTTCAAATTAAATGATTTAAAGATAATAGATGAATATAAATTACAAGAAAAAAATAGTTCAAAAAGGAAAATTAGAGCAATTATTGAAGAAGATCTGGGAAAAAGCAAGCACGAACATATTTACTTTTACAATTTTTTGAAAAAGGAATTCGCTAGACTTTATTTATTCAATTTAAAGCTAAAAGAAAAGAAAGATTCCAGTCGTAAAAAGTAAAAGCCAGAAATATATTTTTTCTTTTGTTTATTATATTTAATCAAATCTATAGTGCTATTTATGATATATAGATGTCTTGATTATATTTTAATACGATAGTTTCTAAAGGAATTTTTTTCAATTTAAAATGATTAGATGATTTTTTTTATGTAGTTCATATTTTTAATATAATTACATGATTAAAATGTCTTTAAAAGAGGTATTCCGCTGGTTTTAACAAAATTATGAGTCGAAGATAAAAATACAAAAAAAAATTATTAAAACTTATAATAAAAGGAGAAGGTGAAGAATATTTGTTTAATGGTCTTGGTTTTGTGCTCAATATATTTTTTTTACTGGGATTTATAACACGTCCAACAAAAGTTAGACTTTCTTTTCACAAATAAAAAATATTTGGTACGAACAGAAGATGCTCGCCGTTGTAAAATAAATCGCAAATTTTTGTTCCATAATACCGTAAAAGGTAGTTATGAAACCCTCGCATCGCAAATTTTTGCAATGATATAGAAATTACGGTATGCCATTGAGATAATAATCTGTATTTAACCTTTGACGGTTCAAAAACACAAAATTTTGCGAGTAAAACTGGAAAATATATAATAATTATAATTTATATACTATGTTTCTAATATTACTAGAACATATTTGAAAAAAACATTGATTTTGCTTTATACATTAATATTTAGCACTGGACATATTTATAATGAATCTATAAGGTTTTGAAAGCATATAAAGGTTCAAAATTCCCGGAACTTGTTGAAAAACAAAAAATATATATTTTTAATAATAAAAAATTAGATGCTTCAAGATTTCCCGAATTTATAAAAAGCCGAAAATTGCTGTATTTATATATAGATATAGGTAGCATTACATAAAAAAGGCATAAATTAAAACATAAATATTTATAGTTACTAAGAATATCACATAGGAATGATGTATCTTGAAGGTTAAAATTTAAGTCTGTGGGGTTTATATGTGCCAGATATAGAATAATATCTTTCAATGGTATAAAGAAATACCAGAGAGATAACATCTGGCAATGGTGGGATAAAAACGATCAATAAAAGAATGTGGTATATAAATATAATAATTTTATAAAGTCTAAATCTTTTCAATATTGAGCATCATCGACTGAAAAAGAACATGAAAAATTAAAGGTGCCTCTATATTTTTCTTAAAATGAAGTATAAACTTTAAATAATTTTCTGGTCAATTTAGTAATTCTAAAATCTTAAACTGTCTTATTATTATAAATATAAGCTGAGACATGGAATATAAAAAGCATCTAAATTAATTAATCATAATAGAAAAACTTAATTATAGTACAGTAATTGGACTTAGTTGGTTAATGCATGATATGTGTTAAAGTATAAGTCAAAAATAAATCGCTGTTTTCTTGTTAAAAGAGATTTATAGCTACAATACTTTAAATTTTGCATTACTTTTATCAATCTAAATTTCACATGGTGGAAAAAACTGTTCTGACTAAAATACTCTAAGGTTACAATATATAATGATTTTTTTTGCGTAAACATAGTAATAAAAATACTTTATTTTTTAAATTTATGTAAAATATTAGGAAATTTTTAAAATTGGCAAAAAAATAGAGTAATATGATTAGAAGTAAATTAAGATGTATCACAAGGGTACGTGCAATAAAAAAATAAAGAGGCAAATACTGTGTTTAAGAAATATGACGACAAAATATTTATTTTTACAATTTCCAGTTCATTCGAGCAAAGTAAGGTGAAATAAATGTTAACATAACTAATTATAGGGTGTGGAAACATTAAATTTACCCAAAATCAATATTATTACATATGCATATTTGTTTAAATATAAAATTTGCTTCATTGGGACTGCAATATGTTTGTGTGCAGGGAATTAAAAATTGTAAATTGTAGAGTATAGGTTCGTATTTATGTTTAAACATAAATATAAAGTGTATGTTCCATATCCTGTATGTTTTTTATTTAAATGCTCAAAAACTTAAAAGACGTTTTTGCTCACGATTGTCTATACCTTTCTGATGGAGCTAGTCTTTATGAAAATAAATACAATAATTTTAAATATTCTTTTACAAGAAAAAAATTTACAAATTTATATGAATTCTAGCGATAAAATTGGCTAGTTCTTCATACTTCGGGTGTATATGCTTGTTTCCGTAAATATAATTTTTTTAAAGAAGAAAGATCGTCATAATATTAGTTTTCTAACATTTTAACGATTTACTTTAACTTCTAACCTGAATATATTTTGGGTAATGGATTCAAAACAAGATACTAAAAAAACTTCATGAACATTCTTGAGGCATAATTTAAGATTGAATTTCTGCATCTTATCGATAACTATCTAGAAAATAATTAAAACAATATTTTGTTAAAAAATTTAAATGATTCCATGATTAGTTATCTTAAATTCAAACTTGTCGGACTACAATAAATGGGAACCTTATACGCTATTTCTAAAACCAGGCTTGTTTTTGCGCTAACAATTCTATCAAAATAGTATTACTGTGTGAATGCATGGTTTCTGTGTCTAAAGGGGGGAATATAAGGTTTTATGGGCAATACTAAAAGCAGCATAAAGGTAATAAGATATACATTAAAATTTATTGATAGAATAACTTTTTTTTTGCATTTTTAAAATGATCAAGCAAAGTACAAGATTGTAAATAGAAGAGTTCTGTTTAAATTTTCTTTTGGCATCATCATATGAACAATCTTCTTCAATGAATTATCTTCTAAAATTTATCTTAAGGTTCAAACGACAAACCACTGTTTTTTGGTCTACTTATGCTTCGGTTGAAATTAATAACATCAAATAAATGACTTTTGGTATTTTGTGACCACTCCATCCCATATTATTACGTATGATATTATTTGTGTTCTGCATTTGTAAATTTTGGAGTAGTCGATTATTTTATTTGCAATAACGTATTTAGTTTTATAAAAAAATGAATGTGACATGTTCTTTTTTTTGTGTCACATTTCAAGATTAATCAAAAGTCGAAATAAATGAATGAAAAATCGTTAGTTAATAATAATTAAACATGACTTAAAAGCTTTATAAATTGTTTTTTTTTGATTAAATCGAAAATTAAGACTTTAAATAAACAAATGGTGGATCTAACTGCTGTTAATCCAGATTATACCATAAATAGCTTTAATATATTTATAATAATGATCGAGCTGTCATATATATAACTATAAGCTCTATGTAAACATGAAATATTTGTGATTTCAACTACGGATAACGATTTTTTTCACATTTAGATACATGTTCTTTACAGATAAGGGTTGTCAGTATAGAGTGAACGATATAATTTGGTACCATATAGATTACACCTTGAAAACCTATAAAAATAATAATATGGGAATATAAAAATTAGAAACAAGTTAGAAAATCCCAAAAAAAAATAAAAAAGTCTAGAAAAAATTATTGGGAGAAAAAAATAAATTGCATTATTTATTTTAAAAATAAAGAATGAGATTATAAAAAATGAATCCATATAAATCCAAAAAAAAAATATCGACTATAGTTTGTTTAAAATAAGCAAAAAAGCATGAAAAATAGGTATTTAGATTTCTAATTTACAGAATTTCCACGCGTGTATTTAGATTCTGACGAAGAATAACATAAAAATTAAATATATACTTTCGGTCATTTAAAAAGTAATTAAACACAACGTAAATTTGGGTTTTTTATTCTTTAATGTATATTTTTAGTCTTCTATCCTTTTTTGATGATATGAAATTTTCTATCTATAAACTTTAATTTTTTATTGCGGTTTAAAACATAGCGTGTTTTTTTTCCTTAAAATAGGTAAAAAAAAGTTCTAATTTATATTATATTTTTCTTTTTATAAAGATTGTTGAGACTAAGTTGGTTTTTAAACGTTTAAGATATTGCCTAAATTCTAGCAGCAGCGCAACCCCGGTCTCCCGTGAATTTACTCAAATTATAAATACTAGCAAAGAGGCTGTCTGTCGTTACTAGAACGTTAAATCATAAAAAAACCATAAGCCGATATACCTGGGATTGTGTTGTAAAAGGCATCGAAAATGTTTCAAAACATTATATTAAGCCTCGTCTGTTGAGTAAAAAATACGTGTAGGTGTATGTTAGTGATGGTTGCATGGTTTAACAACAATGGAAAACGAATACATTCTATTTGCTTAAATATCGATCACCACTTGATAAATCAGGTTTAATCCATTATAATCCAACTGGTGAAACGACTTTACAGAATCAAACGCCGGGTGAATCAGATAAGTAAAAGTTTCTAGTAGTTATAGGGCAGATTTTTATAAAGAGATAAAAAAATAAGTAAAATTTTAGAATTTTTATTTTTATAATTAGTACAGCTTTAATGCCAATCCTATTTTTTTGTTTATTATTTCGTTTTTCTCACCAATTTATTGTGTAAAGATGTATATCTGGCTGAATTTAAATTTCTTTCTTTCTCATATAGCTATTGTTTCACAAAATATCGTCGCTTAAATTTCATCTATCAAATATAATAATAAATAAATTTCATAAGAATCTTTATAAAAAAATAACAATATTGAAACACCAGGGGAAATATAAGAAAAATATTTTTATTTCTGCATGACATAAATGTTTCCATTTGAGAATTACATACTTGATGCCGAAAAAAATATGCTGTGAAATAATCTGAATTCGAACCCATAAAATATATGAAAAAGATATACAAACTCACAACCAAGGCAGTAAAAATACTGTTTAAAGGCAATTTAGATGATAAGTATATTATTAGAAAATCAACATGTAATACTCTGAAGGGTACAAGGCGGTAAAGAACACGCTATGATATTAGTTCGCGATTCACAAAGATATTAATAAATTTTATGTTTCATGGTTTTTTCAAGAAAAAAATCTGTTTATTCCATCACAAATACTTACTTAGCCTTTTAAGAAACTTTATCCATAAAAGAGTGGATGATAAAATCAATAACTACAACCATAAGTAACTGGAATTTATCGCTAAGGCTTAAAAATACAGATATAACAAAAAAAAGATTGCAAATGGATGTCTAGAGGGTGAAATCGGATAAACGCTACTTTTTGAGCATAGTATTGACTCGATAAGTTAAAATTAGACTCAAATTACCAGTGGTTTCGATTAAAGTAAAGAAATCTGCCCCAAAATAAATACTTGCTTTTTAACAATTTCCTGAATATCTATAGAAAAACATGATCAGAATTTAGAATTAGTGACGCAAGAAGCTGCACAGTTCTTCATATATATGATATAGTGATGGTAAACACAAAAAATCGGCAACAAATAATATCAAAGGCTGCGAAAACAGCAGCATTACCTAAATTCAAAGGCGGATCACAAAAACTTGCAAATTTGGAGGACTGTAATTCAAGAATGAAACTTTTGAAAAGTTAAAAAACGAAATCTAGAAAGTGTAAAAAGTTTATAAAAAACTAGACTGTGCTTTAAAAACGTATTCAAGTATCTGAATGAACATGTAATATAACTATATAATTATTATATGGTACAACTTAAACTTAACCAAAGGATTTTATAAATTAGATGATGATATAAGAATAATATGATAAAAAACAACATATATCTACAACCATCTAACTAGATAGAGTGTATTGAAAAAAAATGAATATGGATGCGGATTTAAAAACACTAAGTTTACATTCGAAATGATACTGCTAGAGTCATAAAAACATTCATCACAGGAAGAATAAATTTGCTTTTAAAGTGAGTCATACTGAAAATGGAAGCTTAAACCGCAACATACTTAAAATTGATTAACGAATATTGGATGGAAAAACACTACCTCGAAAAGTTAAATAAAAGCACTGATTAAAAAAAAGAGATTATATTATATAAAATAATAAAGCTCTTTATAGCTTACGAGAACTCAAAACTGTATATTTTTTTACTTCAAAGTGGCTACTCTATGGAAATAAAATATCATTAGAAGTGTTCGAAATCTGCTTAAAAAAAATAAGCCTATTTTTTGTAGAAAAAACATCATTTGCTCATTATAATGAATCTTTTAAAATAGTTGATCCTGGTAACAAGATATAAATAAATTAAAAGCTACATTACACAAAAAGACACATTGAGATAGTAAGATTCCTTAGATTAAGCTAGCAAGAAAAAAATGGTTTTAGAAAATCAAATAAAATACAAGAGCTCTTCATAGTTCAAGAAATTTTGAAAAATGAATATGCTGAAATAAAAGTAGATACAAAATTTAGACGTACATGAAACTAATTGCTATAGAACTGATGTATTTGTACATTACAAAACGAAAAAAATGCTTGATTTTGATAGAAATAGATATAACTATCATAGGTAATATAAGCACGGTCAAAAACTAAGAAAACATGATTTATCCACATCTTAATTTTTACTGCTCTACAAGGGTAATAGAATGATTATACCACATATAGTAGCATGGTATAGAGTGGTTACACAATAACATAAAAGGTATTTAAAGAGATTTAAGTCAAAATCAAATCGAGACATGCATTCAAATTATAGATTGAAGAAAATCCTTAAACTAACAGACCTTTTAAAGAGTAGAGGTATCGAAGAAGATTTAAAGGAAGAGTATATAGCTAATGGTATAGATATACTGTGTTGACTCAAACTAATCAGGTTATGCTTGATAAAAAATCAATATTTACAATAAATTAAGCATACGTAAATAAAATTGATATAATTTTATTCAAATGAAAATTCAGTGCGATATTTTATCATAAATATTTTTTATTTTGCATTATTTTTTTATGCATGAAGAAAACTCACAAATCTAAATTTATGTTAAATTAATGAACTGTTATTCAATAGGAGAATTATAATTTCTATGTATAAAAATGTATTATTATAAATTTTATTTAGTAATGTAACTTTTTTTTTCATACTGCGATTTTAAAGGTTGGTTTGCATATTTTGCTAAATCTAATTCAATATTTTCTAGTTCTTTTATTTTAAGTTCCATTTTCTCAACTGTCAAGATCATCCTGTCTAATTTTCGAATCCTATTCTCACATTCATATGCATCTATTTTCCCTTTTAAGACATCATCATATAAGTAATTTATATTACTGATCGTATCCGTAATGGTTTCTATACAACTCATTATTTCTTTGAACGTATTCGAATCGGATGTTTTCTTTAAATAAATTGACAATACAATTTTTTTTTCATTAAATATTCTCAACTTTTGCTTTATTGTGAATAAGTTGTGGTGTTCTTGTAAATCCCCGGAATCTGAATCGTGTATACTGGATTTATCTAAATAAACTGCGTCTTTCCTTTTGAAACAATTGGATATTGATACTATAATTTTGATGGTAATTTGCTTCGCAAACATGATGGTTTGATCAAATAAATTCTTTGAGCGTGTTGTATTTGAATTTATATGATCAGACAAGTAAACGGGTTCGTCTTTACCAGTTATTTGTTCTTTTTTTGATAAATCTCTGGTGATATCTGATGGATGGTTTAATTCATTGTCCACGCACAATATATTCTGATTTATAAGCACAATAAGAATTTTGTATATTTTGTCCATTCTCTGAACTTAAAATGGGTAAAAATGTTAAAAATGGTGGCCGATAATGAATCTTTTTTTTAAAGAAAATATCACTATGCTGAAAAAATATTAGGAACAATGTACGCTTCTTGATATTTTTATATCTTTTAAAAATCAAATTTTCTACTAACTTGCCTGCTTATTTATTAACCTTTTGTTTTGTCACTGATTGCATAAAATTAAAACTCTGGTGTGAAAATACGACTTTATATACATGAAGTTTTATCTTAATTTAAATAATCGAATTCATATATTCATTCCTTATCGAAATTGATCTGTTTATTTTTTTTCCTACATTCTTTTATTCTCTCTGCAAATTCATTCATCACTAACAGACGACAATTTCGTTGAAAAATGCCCGTATTTTTTAATTTGCATTGATCGATTTTTATCTAGTGTCTAACTTTTTTTATTCAAAAATAGACTATACATTTCCATCTTTATAAATTTTTTTAAAAACAAAACATGACGTCATATTATTGATACAGATGTAACGAATCAAGATTTAGAAATTGATCAAAATAAATAAATACTTGATTTTAAAAACAGTTCAATACATAATAAATTTTTCAACTAAATCTTTTCTTATTTGAAATATATGAAAATCATAAATTTTTAATGGGATTCAATTACGTTCGAAAACATAATCTGATTTATTCCTTATTTGATAAACACTAAAAATACAATATTTGTTAAACCATGTATTTCATGTGCCCTAAAGTGACATTTTAATAAACTAAACACCTAAAATACACATTCAACTGAAAATTTTTATCAATTTAAAACCATTATAACCAGTATTTGGAAGGGGTTTCTTCTTCAAAATTATACAAAAAGAATCCCATCTCTTCCAAAAATTATCTTTAATTTTCACTTCATGATTCTAAGTTATAATTTAAAGCCCATAAGTCCATCTAAACAAAAGTTGCCTGTAATCTATGGGCTAAAATTCATCAGTTATGACATTCTGGTTTTTAGGCATTTTTATATAGTATAAAACAAAGACATAGCATTTTTTCTTAAAAAAATTATGATATCTCAATATTCTGCTACACAACCTGAATTCTATCTATTTTTGTTCATTTAAAAAAAAATTTTATATAAAATTACAGTTGAAAATGTATGTGTATCGCTTGTAAATTTAAAGAATTATATGCTTTTTTTCTTGAAGTTTTTAAAAAAAAATTCAAAAATATGAAAATAAAGAACAGTGACAAAATATAACAATAAAAACTTCTTTTATAATCTTGCAGGATAGGAACGGATTTTTAAGTTTAGTATGTGGTTTTGATACAAAAAAAAATTATCGTCATATAAACACGATGAAAAACTTAGAAGAACCAGTAAAAAAGTAAAGATGCAGCTTCACAATGTATAATAGTGCGGCTGGAAAAAAATTGTATTCACTCAATATAATAAAAACTAAAACGAAGGTTTTTTTTTATAAATAATTTGTAATTTTATCATATTGCTGTGCATTCAATATCATTCCTTTAATTTATGTAAGGGCTCAGTAGCGCAATTGACACAGAATAACCTTTAAGTGACTTTTGTTCTAATCACAACGCCACCCAAATTCATATGTACTACTTAAAATATTTAATACGCACCGCAATGCTGCAAACTGTCAAAATAGAAATGAATATTAATAACAAGATTTAAAGACCAAAATAAAAATGGGAAGCGCTGTGTAAGGCGAAAATAATTCATCAAACATTGAATGAAACCAGCTCTGTTTGGCAAAAACATGTGTAGAGCGGTGATTGTAGCGTAATTAACGGGCGATGGAAACTATACAGGATCTCAAGTTCCCTCTATGTTCGACAAACACCCGGTAAAATAGTCTAAGCGCTGAAATCAAACTAGTTACATAAAATGTAAGCGAGCCACACGATGTATGTATTAGAAAAGCAAATTTTTTAAGCGAAATAAAAAGCTTCTTTAAACTATCCATTAGATAATAGATATAATTGGGGCACCTTTACTCGGTTCTTTCATTTTTGTGTCTATATTTTAGGCTAAATGCCCCTTGTGAATATAAATAATATAGATGGTTTATGCAGTAGATACTCTGGTTGTGGCCCCATTTAATAATAAAAAACAAAATTCAAACTATTGATAATTTAATAAAATTATTAAAATCATATAGTTTAATAGGTCATAAATTTAGGTGGTGTGGTTGCATAAAACCTTAAGTCGTATATTAAAGATTTTGGGAATGCCAACTGAAGCCGTAGCATATTCACAAACACCGGGATTCGAAGAAACACTTTAACTAATACGTCTGTAAAGAAGAAGTCTCTAAATGGAGATTGTAAAGATGAGGGGGAGGAAGAAGTAAAAACCAAATCTGTTCTAGGATGCATAGAAGCTTTGCTCGTTCAAGATTAAATGGCTAAAAATCTAATTATATCATAAATAAGTTGAACTGAACAAAAAACATTATGGGCCAAATAGAGAATATAGAGACGAAGTAACTTATGAAAAGATTTATAACCGAGCTAAATCAATCAGTTTATAGATCTAGTATGTATACTATCTATAAATATTTTTAAAACGAAAAAATATGTAAAATTTGGAAATAATGAAGAGTAAAATAATTACTGCCTATCTGTCTATTCTAATCTTAATCAAAACATATCTTTGGGATATGTTGTAGAAATACCATTTAAAAGATTAAATTTTTTTAAGTAATCATAGGAATTTGAAAAATGAGAATCTAGTTTTAAATTGATGAAAATTTATAAAAATAAGTCAAATCAATAAAAAAGATTTGTATTAAACTATTTTAGGGGGGAGTATCAGGTGCTATAAAAAATCAAACTATATATAAATTATATATTTTGTTTTTAAGAACAGAAAAAAATTCACAAATGAATAATTAAGGATAAAATCAATCCACTAGAGTGCGGCAAATGAAGAAAAATGCGATGAAATACTTTGAATACAATTTTCGAAGCATAAAAAAATGTTATTTTTTGTTTATAAAATTCTTCATATCATTACAAAAAATTAGGAAGTTTCTTATTATAATTAGAGCGATAAAATTTATAAATAATCACAAAAATTCATAATACAACATAAAAAAATCCAGAACAATGGTTAGCATCCTAAAAAATTACTAGGTTTAGATAAAGAAAAGGTGGTTTATGGTTTTAAATGTTAATAATATTATTCATTATTAATGTCTATTCTTACAGAAGTTTTTATAATTAGTTTTATATGATCTATGCATAATCTAGCATAAAAATATGCTAAATCAAACATATTTAAATATAAAATTTCTTTTATTACATTTCAAACGGAAGTATTGCAGTAATACTTTTTTTCACGGCGAAGTTTAAATTCCATATAAGTTTTTTTTTTGGATGCTTAAATTATTTACATTATTTTTATTTAATTTAAAATTCTTTAAAAACGATATGTAAAGATATTGTTTCTTTATTATAAACCACTTTTATAATTACCTAAAATAGTGAGTTAAAAATGCCTATTTCCCTTTGATTTTGGACTCTATAGGCGCTAAAATAAAATTTTGGATGGTTCATAATATTAATAATAGTTTTCTACACCGAAATATACGGATTTGAGTTAAGATACATATTAGATATTACCTAAAATTAAATTTTAACAGTAAAACTTTGATATACATTTAAATAATGTATTATACACATAGAAAAAATCAAAATCATAATAAGAAAAATTGAGCATTTAGTATCAATTTTGTACATTTTATATGAATCAATTATTTTGTGCTATTTTTATTGATCATTTATTTGTACTTTACATGTGCTATAACTTGGATTCATGTAAATACTCTTAAATGGTATTTAAAAGAGAAAACATGGTTCTAAGGATTGTTAATTAAAAAAATTTCTCTGCAATTAAGTATTTTTACTCCTTTAAGTTTCATTTATTGATAGGAAAAACGAAAATACCAATAAAATGATATAATATCATATAAGAATAACGAACCAGAAGCTCTATAAATATTGCAAATCATATTTGCAGTATTTTTTTTATTTAAAATATGAAACCTTGTTCTTTTGGAAAGCTCCTCCAATTTACCTCGTTAAAAATTTTTTTGAGCTAAATATCTTTAAAACAAGATTTATTTGTGGGTTTTTTAAAAAAACCATTTCTGCGACGTCAAAATTATAATACAGGGTTCTATTTTTCAATCTTGCTTGATAAGTTACAGTCCTTTGTGTAACTTTCATGAAAATATATAAACTCAACGATATAAACATGCATAAACTTCTTTTATAGACTTTGGGAGTAAATAGTAGAGCTTTTGTCCGAAAAAAGCCATGTCATGAATATTTTCCTTTGTATATTATTGCTTTATATTATCTTATTTGATTTATTGAAGCTATAATAGATAAAAATGTGCGAATTTTATCTTTAAATTTATACTTCTTCGCAATATGTTTCAGATGTTAATGAGACGTGATTATATCTTAAAATATCTGTTAACTAACAAATTAAAGTATGAAAAACTTTTATCTTGCAAGTATCTCTACATAGAATATATATTGAAAATATTGTATTTATTTTAAATATATATATTTTATTTATGGGCTAAATTTATAGTCATAATTTTAGTTTTTGTTCACGGCACAGCTTGCTTGATTCTCTGTACGCACAGCATGTTTATACTCTCAACTATCTTCTACTCTACAAAGTTCTCTTCAATCCCCCTCCTTCTTTTGATGCCTATAAATTCAAGTGTCTTTCTCAATCCCAAGTTTTGTATATATGCCTCAACCTGGTTCGTGTCTTCTAGCTCCTTCTGGTAAATTTCATGATATCTTTTCACCAAACCGTCCCATGTTAAGACATATGAGATAATTTTCTTATAAAGATACTATATCCATTATAAAGATGCTATGTTTATTATAAATACCCTATTTATTATAAATAACATGGTGTGGGTTTTTTTGATGTTAGATACATTCTGTGGGTTTTTTATATGCAATCTAAAAGATCGAACCTATTTCTACCATGAAAAAAAAGGATAAAAATTTATTTGTTTATTTAGCTTATATAGATGCATAAATTTTATTCAAAAGAATTCGTAAAATACCACACAGTTTCTAAAAATGTTATTAAGCATTTCTGCAAACAAACTTATGCACAGGAAAGTTGCGTAAAAAAGGAAATATATATACACTTTATATTGACAGCATTTAATATGATGTAAAGGTGTAATGGACAATTTTATTACTAGTTCGTTGTTAATATGATTGAATTCAATAGTAAATCTTAAAAATATTTGGTAAAACCTACAATTTGTGCAGTAAATTCAATTTCAAATATCTATTAAACATGGTTGATAGCAGTTATAACAAAATTATATATGCCAATCATATCTGATGCGATTTATGACATTTATATTGCGGTTTTTAATTATATATATTTTAGTAGCTGTATCTAGTTTTGTTAAGGATACAAATTCAACTAATGAACGAAATTTAAAATAAAGACTAAAAGCACATGCTAGTTTGTAAGAAAAACTATTAATTTTGAAAAATTAGAAAAAAAATTTGTTTGCAATGAATATTCATTTAAATACTCATGTATTCTTGGTTAATTATTCTTTGGTTAAATCGCAATTTTTTTATTTTACTAATATCTTGAACACGCTACCTATTTTGTTCATTTATAATGAATATGTGATCTTGAAATTCGGTGTCAAACATTAGTTATATTGCAAAACGCATCTTATATATAGTTGAGTGCATTTATATGACCATTTTTTGTTATTTTTTCTAAATATGATGCAATATCTACTTATCACAGATAAGCCGTATATTTCTCTAACAAAATTTAAATATGCCTTTTATTTTTATAAAAATGCTTCAAATCAAAATATACGAATTAGATTTCGCAATAAAGCCTCTCTCAATAGTATAGAATAGTCCTCGAATACCAAGAGCAATATATTATGCTGGTCTATAAAGCATTTTACATTCATATATATTCTGTTTTTTACATAAGTGTAATTAAATACGTGAATTACATGCTTGACACAAAATTTATCTAAAAGAAAGCTTTATATTAAATCTTTGTACTTAAATTTGATGTTCTTTCATATATTATTTGAAAATATTAATAATTTAAAATGTGACTATATCACTAAAAAAACATATAATAGTTCAATAGTTAAATATAGTACAATATAGTAACTTTTAAAAGTTTATGTTTATTTCCCTGATATACAATCTGCCTTGCTATAAATTATAACTTATGTTTAGATATTAATGTAAAAAACATTCATTAGTCTTTTTTTGACCTCGCTAATGAATTTTTTGCAGTTTAATGACAGAAATTTACTTATTTTATAAACAGACTGCTATTTTTAATAAATTCGTATTTTTTGCCTTTTTTGCGTATATTTCTATGATTATCACATATTTATCATGGTTTTAATTAACCTTATAGATTTTTTTTTAAATTTTCCATCTATGTAAAATCAAATTTTGCTTTATTTTCGTAATTAAAGCTATATTTTCGTTTAATCAAAAACAAAAAATGGTTAATTTCTTGTGCATGTATTTTTTAAATTATTTTGTAAAAAAAGAACACATAGGAAACCTTTATATCAATTATTATAGTCTACAGATATCCTGATATGCATAAAATTACACATTTTTTGTTTTCGATATATTTTTTGACACATTTTTGTGCACTTTTATATGATAAAAGTGAAGAAAGCAGCGTTATTTGTACTGATGAAAAGAATCGTATTAGTGGTATAATAGATGAATATTATGATAGCAAACCAAACAAAAGCATTAGTGCAGATTTTATTCACACAGACATTTCACGCGAGCAACTTGAAGGTTATTGTAATTATGATATAAATCAAACTGGATATGAAATAGATCAATTGAATATATACAGTAAGGATTATATTTCTAAAAGCTCATGTGGGTCTTTCAGAAAGCTTCGCTCTAATGAGAATATTTCAAATACGCCTATTTTAAATCCAAAAAAAAGAATCATGAATCAAGAAATATCAGATCAAAACCTAAATATGAATCTAGAAACACGTCTAGAGCAAAATACCGCCTCTAACATTTATATAGATATACCACAAGAATCAACTAATGAATCAATGAAAGAACTAGACTGTATACTCAGTGAACTACAAGAAAACGGATATAGCGCTATTTGTGACCCTGAAATATGTGAGATTATGGATGAAATCGATGCTGAAAATCCGTGCCCGAACAAGAAAACAGAATCTAACTTAAGCAGGCATTCTATTTTAATGTCTGAAAATGATGAATCGTGCGTAAAAAATATTATAAATTGTTGTTCAGAAGAAACCTTCATAGAAAATATTGAATTTAAGTCTAAAAAATACAGAGATATGAATATTATGCAAGAAAATAATTTTGCGACGTCTAGCCACTTAAGCCAGCATGATAACCAGATATCTATAGAGTTTTTTGAAGCTTTACAAAAAATTACGAATCCTATTGATTGCATAGAATATCATAACAATATTGATTCAAAAAATTTATACAGAAAGCGAAAAAAACGTGAGGATGAATCAATTTTAATAAATGATCAATATTTCGAACCAAAACGGGCGCATCTTGGGATAAAATACACGCAAGATGACTCCACATCTATTAATCTTTGTACTGAAAACAGTTGTGAGCATTTACAATGCAATCTTAATTTCTTGGGCAGCGATTATAAAGTGTCTCATCATAAAAAAAAAATTAATCAAAAGGTTCTAACAGGTGTAGATTCGAGATATTCATTATTTTGTGAACCCATGACCTCAGAAAATTTTATCCTAGAAACAGTCAATGATGGCTGTAAGAAAATATGTACATCTGGAAGAAAAACTGGATTCGACTATATAACTGAAAGAAGAGTCTGTGCTACAAAATGTAGAATTAATTCCGAGGGTAAAATTCTAGTAAATAACGTCAAAATAAAAATTGTACTTAAAATTAAACATCTGTTTATAAAATTACGTGAAATTGATACAAAAGACAGATATGATGAGCCGTTATTGATTGAATTTTTTAATTCCATAATTTATAAGCAGAAAATCAAGGAAGCAACGGAATGTCAAATTGATGAGTTTATGCGTCTGTTTTACTATGCGAAAATTACAGAAACTTTAGAAATAGCCGAAATTTTAGCATGTATAGAAGTTTTCCAAAATTACAGTCAGATATTTTTAATCAATGAAAGAAGATACTGCTCCGATTTGGCCCCAACGGCAAATGAGTTTAAAAAAATATTTACAGATTTTGAATCCAAACTAAAAAAACAGTCACATATAGCCATACAGGACATAAAAAATCTTATTTTAGATTTTATTTTTTCTTTAAATTCCATTAAAACCAAACATATCGATTTCTTGGTTAATGACTCCCAGGAAATTTTTTACACAAACATTTTAAATATGAATGATAAATATGAAAATACAAAATTTTCTAAACTCTTTTATCCAGAAGGAATTAAACATATAAAAGACTTTTCTACTGAAAAAGATGAAGAATCTATAAATAGAGAAGTAAGAGCTGTTCTCATGGGATGTTTTTTAACTAAACAATTGGCTATTAAAATGCGAGATGAGCATTTTAATAAAAATAAACTTTCTCTTGATTTCGAGAAATTTGGGCAAAAAAGTCCTATCTTTCACAAAATGCATTTTATAGGAAGATTATTTACAAATATAAATACAGGAATACAAGTTAAGACTCACCCGATGTACATGTTAAGGTGTATTCTGCTTCTTTGTGAAGCCATTATTTTCAATAATATCAATTCTAAAAACTTATATATCATCAACAGTGAATCTTCAATCATATTTAACATCATGCATATTATTCAAGGTATCCCTAATTGTAAACCAGGAAATCAGATTATGCAAAGCATTAATCAATTCATAAAATACGCACATAAAATCTCTAGTTATACTGGGGGAAACCCGATTATACCGAGTATTTATTTCCAAGAGCTTTATCATAATTATTTTTCAGAAAAATCTCTTCTAATAATCAAGAAAATTGAGGATATACTAATAGGTTCTGAAATATCTAATAGTTTATTCAATGATAAAAATTTAAGCAACGCCTATGAAACTTTTAATCAAAATTTAATTAACTATAAATCTGTGAAAAAAACAGACTTCATATGTTCACCAGTGGAAAGCTTTTTATTTTTCAAAATTATACAAAATACAAACCATATTTTTTATATTTATAATATTCTTTCAATATATCCCGGAATCAATTAATCAAATAAAAGCCAATAAAATCTTATTTTTCTTATTCTACATAAAATTTTTTGTTTTTAAATATGTTTCTTATTATAAAATTATCATAAATATTATATATTTAGTCTGTGTTTTTTTATTTACTGCGGCCCTATAATGTGCTTATTTTTATTAAAAACATAAAACTGAAAAAGATAAGAATTATCACTACTAACACTGAGGTTTTTATAAAAAAAAATATGCTTACGAGAACTTAAAGAATTCAAAAAAACAGAACAATTTATTCGATTTATAATAAATATTTTTTGATGTGAGAACTTCATGGCATTTTTTTTAACTGTATATTTAAAATTTGTAGATATTTAGAAATCTTAGTTTAGATGTTCATTTTCAAAGTAAAATTTGAATGAGATTATCTTTATATAATCTTACAATTATATACTTAAGAAAAAAATTAACAAAATAATATACAAGTTTAAGCCCAAATCAAATATAGAAAAACCTAGCTATTTATTATTTTTTGTGTCTACTAATTTGCCATAATTTGTGGGTTAAATAATGTTAACCGTCATAAGATATTCGTTATTTCCTTCGGATCTTTTAAGAGGTGATTTTTTATATCATTATAAAAAGATTAAGTATCACATAAAATTGAAGTAAATAATTAAAATACATTGATGAATATGATATAAAATTAACCAATTTTCTCTAAATCTTTTTGGGTTGAGATTTCTACCGGTTATTTAGTTTTAGAATATTTATAGTGAAAGACATGTTAAAAATGAATAAGTTGGGAGTCAAGTCATAAATAAATGTAAAGTAAATATAAATTTCATCTTGATTTTGCAATATAATGCCTTAGAAACTTTTTATGTATTAGAATAAGAATCCATTACAAAAAAAATACTCCAAAAAATAGATTGAAAAATACAATTGGACAACTATGTGTAAATGATATTCGCTAATAACAATATAAATTAATTGTTAGAAGAACATACAATCATATCTTAGCTCTAAAAAAAGATGTCCACAAAGATTTATAATCATTTTTTGCATCTTTTAACTGTCATATATTTTCAATGTGGTTATTTACTTTTAAAAAGGCAAAATTATGACTTCAAGTCCGTCTATAATATACGTTTATTTGCGATTTCCTTTTATAATATATTCATTTATAAACGATCTATTTTAAAATAATTAAAACCTTACTAAAAACACTTTCATTATAATATAGCATATATAGTCTGTCAATTGGTTCCAAAATAAGTTAATATAAACTTAATTTACATATATTCTTTGTATCGATGACCGTATCTTTAACTGTAGTCTAGTGCTTTATAACAAAATAGAAAAATATTTTATTCTGTATTTCACTTCAAATATTATCTAATATGGCCATATTTCATTTATGATGCTCTAATAATTTTTGCTATTATCTGTGTTTAAATGCCATATCTTAGCTTTTTATCATGAGAATAGGTGAATACAACGAAAAAGAATAATATTTATTAGTGATTTTATTTTTTACATATAATTTTATGGGAGTATCACATATGATAATGCAATAGATTTTAAAGGTTAAAATACAGCATCCATATTTATTATTTTTGGATTAATCTTTTTTTTGAAGTTTAAAATATAATTATTGTAAAAAAGAAAGATAATAGCATTACTTTTTTCGTATTATAACCATCACGGGATATTATTATATAAATAATAGTGTAAAAAACCGTATATAATAAAAAAATATGTTTTCAGATTCGAAAACTATTATGCCACCAATATTTAAAATTTTCAGTAATTTTTATAAATTTTATGCTGTATTATAGGCCTTCTTGTTATCATTGTACCAGATCTCAGAGAAATGTTGTAAAATACACTAAAATATTTAGATATAAATTATGGCGAATTACTTAGGATTTTCTTTTATTTTTGTGTAAAATTATATTCCCAGCCCTTCTTCTAAAAATTCATAACGTTCTAGATTTTTACTTCTAGACTCAATAAATTTTCCTGGCGGGTGTTTCTATTTTTTTTTACTGACACCATGATAAGCCAGAATAATTTAGATCGGCTTTTTTTTATTACAACAAAATATTTTTAAATGTGGGTATTATGTAAAAAGTATATAAAATACATTATATTTGTTTTTTTGATAGAATCCTAAATTTTATGTGTTAAAATAAACTACATATCAGCATTGTAGATTGTATTTTTTTGTTAAATAGTAAAAAAGTCCTTTTCTATAAGAACACAAAATATTAAATTATTATAAGATTTATAGTAGAATAACATACTTTATGCATTTTTTAAAGGGTTTTATAATTAGGATTTTTCCATCTTATAATATTTATAATAGTGGTAACATTTAAAATTCGATGGGCATTAGATTAGGGACTGTTCTATTAATAGCTATCGATCCACAAATAAAATAAAAAGTATACAGGTTGAAATCCGTTAAATATCCGAACCATTGATTACGCTTTTGTCTGTAACATATCTATAGGAATATTTTTCAATAATAAACATATTTTCCGGATAAAAAAATGATAAAATACTTCAATCTACATTTTATAATATAAAAAATATTTTTGTTTAATTGGTAGATGAAACTCACATAGACGGCCTATGAAAATAAAATGCTAATCAACGTGATATCGAAGCGATATTTTCCGATAAACATATTTAAAAGTGCCAACAGGGGATTTATAAGGATTATATATTATATAAGTATCTGAATGCGTTTTTTTTATTCTAATGATAATGCTACATTCAAAAGATTTCCCATGAGAAAATATATATAAAAATATTTTATATATTACTCACGTATTTTTATTTTTAGGTACCTTTTAATTGTAAACAAGTAATTATCTAAGCATATATTTGGCTCATTTCACAGTAAGTGATGCTCAAAATATTTATAGATCATATTTATTCTATAAAAATTTATTGAAAAAAAAACTTAATTTTTTTTTCGTTATTTAGATTTAAAGTGTTTTTAAAGATAAAAAACCATTGAAGCATGGAAATTATTTTTTCTAAACATAATTTAGAGTTATTTGAATTTAAAACACAAAATTGTGCGTTTCATTATATTTTTAAACTTTTGAAAATAATGATTCTATAATCTGCATTAGTATTAGAAAATAAAGCAATTTATGCTGTTTTTTTGATAAAAAAATCATTACCTTTGTGATTAATGATCTGAAGTAGATAAAACCCTACGAATTCATATTTTTTTATGAAATTTGGAATGAACAAACTTTTAACTGGATTTAGAATGCTGCATATTTTATTAAAAATTACGCATTTGCTGTCCCAAGGCAATTATAACTTCATACACAATTTTGCATGATATGTAAGTATTATAAACTTTATTAGAATAAAATCATGTTATTTACTAGAATTTTTATGGCTTTCTTAAGTATAATTTAAGTTTTACCGAAACAACGGCATGTTATTATTTTATTTTGGTTCTTAATTTAATTTTTTATTAATCTTGATTTAATCTATCGGCTCCTATAAAAATATGACAGGTACGTAATTCACATATATTGAATTAGTTACTTTAAAACATATAAATTCATTGAAAAACTTTTAAACATATAAGAATTAAAATATTACACCCTCTTTTAAAGGGAATTTTTAAAAGCCGCAGGCTTATATCAACAATTTGCTTATCAAAGAATCTATTTTTACGACTATAGGTATTTTTTGGTTAAATTCAACATATATGTATTTATGTTTTTTCCGCACATATATGCTATTTTACTGCATGGAATTGAAAATAAGAATGTATTTATGCTATATTGTCTAAATGATTTTGTCTAATTGTATTTTTGAATATTATTCAAATTATTGAGTATTTAATCTGGAATTGTTTATTTCATAACGCAATAGTTTTTGCTTCAATCGTTATATATATTTAATACTATTGTATTAAACAGTTTATTCAGAGTCTTTAATCTTACAATTTTCTCCGAAGTTTATATTAATTTTTACTCTTATTTTATTGATTTTGCATAATAAGCATCCTTTAGAATTTAAGAACTCTTGGGTATCTATAATTGTCATTATTGCATGTTTAGAATTATAAAATAGTTCATAAAAGGCGCAAACATGAAAATCCAAGAAAAATCATATTACTGGGCGAATAGTCCACTTTTTTAAATCTGTTTATTTAATTAGAATACATATTATGTTTTAGAATAATTTGGCTAAAAATTTCCTTTTCTATAATTAAAACAAAATTGTAATAGAAATGATATGATATAGGGATTATGCGTGAAAAAATAAGTAGATGACGTTTTAAGTTCTATAAACAAAGTAGGGAAATTATTCATAAACTATTTCATAGGGTGAACCTTTTACAATAGGGCTTTGATATTTTGCACACAAATATTATTTGAATAGAATGCGCTCCATTCAAAAATTTTAATAGTGGTGTTCATTTATAAGTTTTCAAGTTCGTAATGTGAGCACATCATTATCGGAAGTAAACAAGTGAAAAGGGTAAATCAAATGGTATTGGGTTACGAATCGACATATATAAGCTAATCTTCGAGGATAATGTAGAACTGTGATCTTCCAATTAGACTGCTTAAAAAACACATAAAAAACTATTACGAGATTTCTCTAAGAAAGAATCACACAGTATAAAGGCATACGCTGTAAAGTGATACAAAATACCAAATTAATAACCGAATCTTTTGTATTAGAATTATATTTATTCATATAGTTTATATTGTCAATTTCTGGAATAATTTGTTTTAAGGACAAAAAATAGAATTACATGAACTATAATATTATAAATAGAAGATGTCAGTTGGAATATAATTCCCAGGTTGTTTTTTGGCTGCCAATTCACACATTATATTAATAGAGTGATTTTAGATAAATTTTTACTGCACAAAGAAATATATGACATGACAATGTAATTTTAATATATTTTTTTTATAAAAAAATATACATTTCTATCACCATGATATATAATATATTTTATCATACCTTGAAGATCAAAGAAACAGATTCAAATTTGCAATAGTGATCAATAAGGCAAGTAATGTTTTTATTTTACAATATAAAATTCATGTTGAAAAACAATGGGTTCAACTCAGAAGATTTGCGCCCCTTAGACGTTCAAAATTTGTTTTGTAACTTAAGAACGATGGAATACTATAAAATAAAATAAAAATTTCGAGATTTTAGTGTCATTTATGTAAATTTTATTTCAGAAATTGTTATAGTAATTTTGCATGTATCGAATTGATCGCTTCCGGATGTTTTATTAAAAGAGATTTTATTGCGTCTAGTTATGCTGTCACTATGTATTAAAAACACCGTTTGTCTTTACATATTGGGTATGTGGTCAACCAAAAATGTATAACAATATTTTCTTGAGACTTTCATGGTGATCTGATGATTTTCAGATAGAACAAAAAAAAATGTTAGTTTGATGCATCATTAAATATAATATATAAATTTTAGACTTATATCACAAAAATGTAATAATGCAACAATAACTAACTATCTAAAAAATGTTTAGAATATTTTTAAGCTAGAAAATGTATAGATAGATGTGAAATAGATATCTCAATAAAATTCACATGAATAATAATTAAAAATCTTAAATCATACGTAAATTGATATTTTTTACGATATTTGAACCAATAGATACATTTGAATATAAGCAACAGTCATTTTATGATTCGTCTGTAACTTTCGATTCATTTAAAAGGCGATAATTTCGGTTAAAGGTTTTTCCATAAAAAAAATAGAAAAGAGATAGATGATTATTATGATCTAATTAGTAACACGCTGAAAAAGGTTGTGGTACTGTAATAAAGTTTAAATAAATATAACAAAATCTGATAAATATTGTGTAATAAGATAAATGGGTATAATGGTTCTTTAAAATCAATGATACTGATGCATCGTATAATATGTTAGTATCAAATTTGATTACTTTTTTAAGACCAATAAACAATGAAAAATATAAGTAGAAACCTATAAATTTCACAAAAATATTTAAACCAAATATAAAAGGTGAATTACAAAAAAAATAAGAAGATAATATGCATATTTTTGTAATTCAACATTACAAATTTCTTTTAAGTTGTTGACAAAATGAATTATTGAGTCAAAATGATGTTTTTACGAAGCGAATGCACGTCTGATAATGTATATTTATTGAAGCTATTGAATGCTCAAAAATTTCGATACCATAAATTAGGTGCAAATACGCTAAATGATTTGATAAAATGTAACATTTATTCAAAATACATTATCATACTCCTTTTAAATCTATCCAAGAGCAGTTAAAAATATGTAAATCGAAAAATTCATTCTAAAAAGCCTATAAAGGCCTCTATACAGTTTTATAGATTATTTTATGTTTTTATCGTAAGTCCTGTAAATTAAATAAAATAAATCTAAAATTAGTTTAAGCGTGGTTTTCCAGAAAAGATATTGGAAATCTTATTTATTATGCTTATATGTATTTTGATGTAAAAGAAAGTGGACGATGTGTTGAATCTAAGTAGAAAAAATAAATCTTATTGTATGAAAGTGCAATAAATTCTTCTAGCACAACTTTAATGAGCATAAAATTAAGAAATACATTTAGCTGATCAACCCATAAAAAAATATATGGATTTAAATGAATATGTTTTTGTCTTTACACTTTACTTTTGCTTTAAGGATCGATACTAAAACAGATATATAATAATCTTACTCTGGCCAAAGGATATAACAGGAATTGATGAATTTTATTCGGAATAAAAATTTTTATGCTAAAATTAAGATTCTGACCAATTGTATGCCAATTATTTTTCTCATTATGATCTTGATGGGAATTAAATAGTTAAGAATAACTATCAATTAGAACTATTTTACCTATTTTAATCCCAATTTTTCGCGTATAAAAACATAATTTTAAAGCTTTTCATATTATTTGTTAAACGCTTTTGCATCCTTATAACAAAATCTTATAATTTTCCGATGTCAGCTCTTTCAATATACTTAAAAAATAATTTCACGCCTATGCTACTGAAAAAACATGTTTTGATGAATAAATAAATATAAACTTAAATATCTTATTAAATTTAGAAAATTATAATGATCTACTATCAAGTTGTAATTAAATTATATACTTAATCACTTGCAGTCTGGTTTGCATATTTTCAAAGGAATGATACAATTTAAACATAATAAACCTTTATAAGGCAAATAATAGCTAACGATGCATAAAATTTACAATATTTTTTTCTTAAAATCGTACAAAGAAGCTTATAAAGAGCAATAAAGCATAAAATTCGATTATGGAACGAGTATTCTTTTTAACATGTGATAATGATCAAACTTTGCAATGAAAAACAAAATAAAATTTCAAGGCTAAATACAATAGAATTATTCGGAAAATACTAAAAACACACTAAAGTTTATTTAAAAATAATAAAAAAGAGAACTTGTTTCCCAAACACATATATTATTTTTACGCACAGAACTAAGTATTAAGCATATAAAATCACACAATATAATAAATAAACGTTTTTGTTGCATATATTCAATTCTAAGCTTATTAAATTAATTTTAAAAATATCTTAAAAAATAATTGTGGTATAATAATAAATAAAATTTATATTCGAACGTATAGTTTTATAAAAGTTGATTTTTATTCTAACTATGTTCTATGACA
Organism: Rhyacophila brunnea; assembly: GCF_057557595.1. Classification (NCBI taxonomy): domain Eukaryota; kingdom Metazoa; phylum Arthropoda; class Insecta; order Trichoptera; family Rhyacophilidae; genus Rhyacophila; species Rhyacophila brunnea. Next base: position 695,239 of record NW_028232784.1, on the reverse strand, counting down.
AAAAAACCCCATATCATTTTTATATTTATTGAAATAAAGCACATTAACTAATATTAAAAGTAGAATACTTAACAATCAATAGGGCTAGTATTATAAATAGAAAATTGAATCTATAGCAGATATCTGTTTGTTTTGTGGATATAGTTTTCTTGATAGTTTGCTGCTCACCATTTTTATTCAGATCCCTTAATAAAACTTGTGGTCTTCATTGCTAGTAAAAAAATTTATATATTATAATATTAAATAAATAGTTTTTTTAGTTTAGAGTGTTTCTTTTTGTATATGAGGGTTTATTTGTTTACTGTTATTGTATATTATGCACAATTCAATCTGGATTTGACCCTTCTCTGTGCGTTTAATAAATTCAATGTTTTTTTTTTATTTAAAATATTTCTTTGCTGAAATTTATGTTTTGCTAAAATAATATCTAAATTAAGTTTATATACATCCATATGTTACCAATAAACAATGTTTGATCTCTTAATGAACGGTATTTGAATCTTATTACAAATCATATATGATTTTATAAAGCTTTCCCTTTGATTGATATCCATCATGCTGATATTTTTACACCTTCTTTTCTATATATTGAATTGAATCGATGCAACGTATAAATATTTACCGTAATTCTATTTTTGTATTCGAAGAAAAGAGTTTTCGTTTAAATATAAAAAATAATTTCTTATTATTTTAATATGCAGATTTTATCATTTTTAATTAGCTTTTTAATTTTATCATCGAATCTCGGATATTTCAGTTCACTAATTAAAAGCAATTTTAAATATTTAGAATCATATTTGTATACTTTTAAGTATAATTAATATCGGTATACTGTTATTGGACAACTTTTAAATACTTTTAACTTTGTTTTTGGAAATCAAGTCTCTACCAATGGTATAAAGACCGTGACCACTACATTTTTTAAGAATATATAAATTTTCATTTTAATATTCAATTACCGTTTAAATTGGTATGGTTTTTAATTAATATATGTATCAAGTGTTATATAATAAAAAGAATTTGTTGGGATCAAAGTATATACAAATATTAAAATCGATATAAATTATCAAACGACAGTACTGATATTTTATATATGATAGAAAGAAGAATTCTATCACCCTTCATCGATATTGGTGTGACTAGTATTGAAAACATAAACATAATTGAAAAAATAAAGGGGTCATGGTCTTTATAACATTGATATCAACTTGATTACCTAAAAAAAAGCTTAAAGTATTTAGAAGTTGTCTAATAATAGTATAACAATAAAGATTAGACTTAAATATATGTTGTAACTTGGGTCGGTATGGTAACACGATATCATAAAAGGTATCTATAAGAACTCGAAGTAACTAATTAAATTGAGGCATATATCCAAACCTTGGATTGAGAAAAACCCTTATATTTATATGTCTTGAACGGGGGAGAGGTATTGAAGAAGAGTTCAGAGAGAAGAAAATAGCTGAAAGAACTAATACACTTTGCGCACGAGAGATCAAGGAAGTTGTGCTTGAGAACAAAAACTAAAATTATAATATATAATTTTGCCCTAAAATACATTAATACAGTGTTATAGAAGTACTGTTTTTTACATTATAAATATCTTTGATTTATCTAGTTATATATTTGCTATAAGCAGCGATATCTGCTTATAAATTACCTTCGATTATTGTTAATTATAAACCTATTAGTTCGTCGACATAGTAGGGATGTATGGGCTGTAATTAATATAATTTTGTTTATGCTGTTTTCGGGTTTCGAAATTAACTATAATTTTCTAAAAGAAAATTTAATATCAATTAAACCAATGAATTTGAATTAGAAACTTTTTAATTAATTTTTGTTGAATTTTTTTATGCCTGTGCGATTATTTATTTTTGATTTCATAATAATAGGTTTTTTATCATTTATATTGTTCTTTTTCATCCTGCTCTTAATTGTATTCTTTCCCCTAAACTTTAGCATGTAAAAATAATGGATTTGATATTTTATAATTTTATATTAAACTAGAGCCACGAACAAGAACACATTACCCATTTTAATTTTTTTTCATGTTTAGTTTTTTTTTATTAATTAGTTTTATGTAAATAAAAATAAATTATAATGTAATCTTTAAACATATTATTGTTAATTTTTATTTTTTTAGACTAATCGAATTTTTTAACATTATTTACCTGTTTTATTATAGTATATTTTGTGTATGGACCCATATTTTATGATAATTTGATGGCTTTATGGTCAAATTGTAAAATTAAGCAAGATTGCCTTTTAACTACTTCGAAATGCAGGTGTATTAAAGAAGCCATATGATCGTTATTTTATCAGTTTTTCAAATTAAAATTTTTAAATTTACCCCATCGATTGCAATCGTAATTCCAATCCAATAAAACCTAGTAAATAGGCTTTTATTTTGCCTGATATATTTTCATAACCTTGTTCGCATCTTAAGTTAATAATTTATCGAACATTTGTGCTTGAATACTCGATGGTATTTTAGAAGGGGCTGCTTAGGATGAAAACAAAACCATTTCTAAGTTGTTTATCTTAACCGAAAATATTATAAAATTTAAAATAGCTATAAATTTTTTATTTATTCGAACTTTTTATCTTATTCGCTTGTCGGTCTAAAAAATCTAATTTAGAGAAAGCATATAATCAATCGAAAATACATTTACTGAATCCCTTGACTAATTTTATTTTATTACTCTAATTTCTATTGAGTTCTGGATAGATTCTTTCAATATTATATATGTAAAACATGTTGCATATATTGTGAAATAAAGAAAAGAACAACTTGCTTTCTTCGTCAATATTTTGTTTTTCGTCTGAAACAATCTTTGTATAAGCCTTTAAATTGGTTCTATAAATTGTATTAAGATCCTTTAAATTATCGCTTTCTAAAAGTGCCTCAGATACTCCGCAATTATGTAATGATGCCTCCAATTGAGTAATTATTTCTATTCTTATTCCTTTAAAATAATTGAGATACAACTCTCTGAAGTGTAAGCTTGGGGTGTTAAATTCTAAATCAGAAAAAATTGAAATGTTGTGAGCATATTTGACCAAATAACAAATATTTTCAAGGACGGCCGATTTATCGGTACTTTTTGGGAAGCTCTGAATTAGATGCATAATATCAAATACTATTGTGGATTCATTATTTAAGATTGAAATGTTTTTGTCATTGATCTTATTATAAATAATGGCTTCACAAAAAAGTAAAATGCTCTTTAAAATATATGATTTTCGTGTTTTACTTTCTGAACGAACGCCATTATATATAAACAATCGTCCTATGAAATGAAGTTGGTGAATGACTGGGCTTGCTTGTCTAAACTCTTCCCAATTCTTCGAAGGTTTTAAATGTTCGAAATGTAGACTGTGTATTATGCTTGATATTCGTTTGACTATATAATAAGACATCAGGTTTGTCTTGGTTTTCGGTTTTCCGAATTCGTTTCCCGTGTTTGAAGAACATTTTATAGCACTTATAATTCCTTCAATGAAAAAAAGTTTGAAATATTTAACAGGGCTTGTTTCTGTCTTCATGTTTAAAATGTTCTTGAAATATACATCTTGTGTGCTATTAATTAATTCGTAAACATGGCGTGGTTTTACAGCATTATATTTATAAATGTACTTCAAAATGTACTTTTTAAAATTAAATATATCGAAAATCTTCATTTTTAGAATTTCATATTCAAAATTGTGAAAATACTGCTGTAGTTCCTTATATGTAGGTTTTGAACAGCTGCTATATGGCTTAACGTTGATAAGAAATATTTGATCATAGCCCCTAAAAATCTCTACCAATGAAAACATCTCTTCAGATTCTAAATTTTCTATTATTTTTGTTTCATAAAGAATTTTTAAAATTTCATTTATTTGGTTTTCAAGTGCATCTTTACTTTCATTTTCATAAATTATGGCATCAAAAAAATTTATCAATGAAGAATTTTCATCTTTAGAACTGGTAAATGGTTTTTCGGAATGTTTTGATACTGCCTTCATTGCAGTAGCAATTTTTATTTTCGCTTTTTCTACCAAAAAAATACCTTCAAAATTGATTTTGCACCTCGTAGCACCAATTCTTCGTTCTGTTGTATAGTACTTTCCATTTTTTTCATCTGATTTTGTAAAGGTAGAAATACACCCTTCTTTTGTTACTGTAATAATATTTTCAGAAGAATAGGCAATATATTTGTTTATATTTTCCAATCGTTTTTCATTTTCCGTTTTAAGCAAGTCTTTTCCTGCTGTATTGGTAATACTTTGTATACAATGTGGTAAATCTCTGGTGTTTTTCGCATCGTTTGCAAGAATATAATTATCTGGATTTACTTTTGGCTGATTAGAATCAGCACTAATTAATTTGTAGAATATTAAATGGGTGCAATTATTTTGTTTATAAACTGGTTTTATCTGTTGTTTCTCTTTTTTTCTCACAAAATTTTCGTAATCCAAAAGAATTTGATTGTTTTCGTGGTTTAAATGGCCTTTGTTTTGATATATAACTTCTGAATTTGTTAAACGGAGGTTATCAACAAATACGTTTGAACCTGCAAAAACCATCTCTTCATTACCATTAAATATGTCTGTTTGTTGATTTAGATTACGAAAAACTTCGACATTTTGTTCTTCAGGTTTCTTCTCGCCAACACATTCTATTACACCATGGTTCGCTTCCATTTTTAATTTTTTAACTACCTTAGTATTTTTCGAAGGGTTTTTAGGATCGTGTTCGTTAGTATTAATATTTTTACCTTCTATTTCATTCAATATTATGCATATTTCAGCATCATAGATAGCATGGGTTCCATTTTCATCTAGTTCATTAAAAAAATTATTTAGTTCTTCATAATAACCTTCTTCTATTTGATCATGTATTTCTTCTGGTAAATCAATACATAAATCAGGACATGCAAGAAATTTTTTTGAATTATTCTTATTATCATCTGAATTCGTATAGGAATATTCATCTTCTATGTGCCTTTTTCTCGGATACTTTTCAGTGTGATTCTTTAGTTGTTCCTTTTGCACCGGTTGGTAGGTGTTTTAGAACTTCAAATCTGCGTCATTTGAGCGCAAGAAACTCGTTTTATGTTTAAAAGGTGGTGGATTATAATTATTATGGCTTTCTGATGCACAGGGTATGGCTCGATTTCTATCAAAACCAATCATCACGTCTTTTTTTAATATATTATTCGTATTTTGATCTGACACTTCCTCAAAAGACTTTGTTTCATATAAAAAAATTATATTATCTCTATTTGCTTCATTATTTATAAAAGTACTATGGCAAGTTGATAATATCGTTGAGACCATGAATATTGCTTTTTTTGTCATGAAATTATCTGTTTTTATAACGAAAAATACCGATGTAGTTTAATGATGCTTTTTTCTCGGTATCTTATGCTATTTAAATATACGATTAATTATCCATTGTTTGTTTAAATAAAGTAAATTCAATCAAAGCTCATATCACAAAATTTGCCTATAATTAGTTATATTTGAATAATTGAACTAAAAACAAGTTCATAATTCATAAAATTTTATTAACGAAAAAAATTTAGTTAACCGCATGAAAATGCGTATTAAGGTATTTATTTTACAAAATATTTATGCCTTTAGCTACCATTTAGTGTGAGTTTTCAATAAAGATGCCAAAGCAAAATTTAACATAATATTTAAATTTTAAATTTTGGGGAAATATATGTGCTATTTATGACATAATATCTCCTTTTACTTAATTTTTAATAATCTAATACTTAGTTAGCATTGATTTTGTTCATAAGACATGAAAATTGTTTTATTTATTTCACAAACAAAAATTAGTATTATTAAATGATATTTATCCTTTAAGATCATTAAAGCGAACTTCCTAAAAGTAATAGAAGAAAAACATAAATAAATAAAGTAAATTCGATTAGAATCCTTTATGATCAAAATATTATTTATATATAGTAGCAACAAGGTTTCGTTAAAAACATGTGGGCTTCTTGAAAATAAAATAAAATCAATTATACAATGTAAATCTCTTCGCTCACATTTATCCAAATAAAATATTCATAAATGAAATATGGAAAGAATAAAAAAAGCTAATATATCTGTGTTATTTATAATCTTTTTAAAAAAAATTATATATGTCAGATTTATGCTTATGAAATAATTTAATTATATTTCTTGTTTGTTGTTAAAATATCTGTAATATTATTGCATCTTTTATATGCCAAATATTCATTAATATCTCGTTTATTTACTGTAAAATAACAAAAAATAAAATTAACATAATTAATCTTTATGGTTTTTTAAGCATTTGATTCGATTAATATCGATTTTTGAAGATTTTATTGATTTAAGTAGATTAATTTTTCTATTTCAGAAAATTGATTATACTTATAAAGCATGCTCAAAAAAAATTGTTTGTGAATAAAATGTAATGATATACGGTTCATAAATCATTTTAAAAAAGTAAAAAAATAAATTTTTGGGTCAATAATAACTCAAAAAATTAGCGATTTTTATTTTAGTTTTCTAGGAGAATTGTATCTACCAAACAGTTAATTTATGCCGCCTAGCTGCAAGGATACAGCAAACATGGGCAGATGAAAGCTTTAAACATATACTCTAGATTGTAGAGCTGAAATAAATAGACACGATTTTTGAACGTAGTTGCAGGCAATAAAAGCTATTGTTGTTATAATGAGGATATTTTCCAGTAGCGGTGACCCGATTGACGTGGTCAAATTTACAACCGTATACCTTTTTTTGGAAAGTGTGTGTACAAATATTTTACAGAAAAAATTATGCAAAAATTGTTACAGATTATTAAAAAAACAATTTTTTCTATTTATTTTGGTGTGCTATATGGGGAATTCCTGTACTTAAGGGACATTGAAGGTTCTTAAGATTAATATTCCGAATGTTTTTAATTTATGAGCCATTATAATATAAACTCTGAATTATGAATAGATTAATATAATAAACTTGATGTAAAGGCATCATTTATATTTACGAAGTATGATTTTCTTTACTTTGCATCAATTAAATTTAATTAATTTCAAAACATGCCGAATCAGCCTTATGAAATTTATATTATTGATTAAGTAATACGATGGAAAATATTGAGGTGTATATTTTATAATAATATCTATAGACGCAAACGCACATAATTTAGTGTGTGAAATTGTACTGTATACTAGAACTCTGATTGTATTGAAATATTATTATAAAGAGCCTGATTTTTAAAAGCAGTATAATATGAATATAGATAGAGGTTTATTATACATTTTGTTACCTCCGATTTTCACCAATCTGATTTTAATGGAAATATAATTTAATGTGAATTATTAAATCTATAAACAATTAATTATAATATCCTAATGATATTAATTCAATCAAAATCATAGAACATCGAATATAGACGAATAAATTAAATTTAAATATTGCAATAACATTAATATAATATTAAATCTAAGAGTTATACATCTCATATAGATTCATTAATAATATGGCTTTAAATTAAATATTAATTCAATCACAAAACACTTGAATGTATAAGTCTTGAGCGTAGAAGAGGTATTGAGGAAGACTTTAAGAGATGTGTCAGAAAAAGGTATACAGCAAATAGGTAATATAGATAAATCTAGTTCTGCGCGGGCAAACGGGAAAATTAAAAGACGAATAGTTCCTTGAATCTATATAAAGATTGATCCAATCCCAAAATATCGATGATCTTAATTATCTCAATTATTTAAAACTTTTAATTTATAATCCGGATAATTTAATCGAAATGATAAAATCATAGCCATGATTTAATAAATTAAAGAATAAGCAAATTTCGACTTAGATTTATGTTATTCATATAATTAAATGACAAGCAAACATCGATTAAGATTTATTTGTAATATTAAAATAAAAATCAAAATCAAGCTTCAAATTAGATTTATTGTTATCCATATAATTAAATGATAATCAAACATCGATTAAGATTTATTTAAAGAATCAAATAAAAGTCAAACTTCGACTTATGTTCTTTGTTTTTACATAATTAAATGAATAAGAAAACATCGATTAAGATTTATTTATAATATTAAAATAAAGATCAAGCTTCAACTAAGATTTATTGTTGTTTATATAATTAAAGAGTATTCGAGATTACAATCCACATTTATTTTTCATGCATCTGTATCTTCTCAACATAATAATCAATAGGTACATTTTCATCCACCACCCTAGTCAAAATTTCCCCACCGACCGTAAAAACGTAATTGCACAACTTCTTTTCAACAACATCTTTAACATGTAGATCACCGAGAATTCCTTTAAACATAACTTTTGCCGATCTTTTCTTTTTCTTCTTTAAATCACAAACATCACCAAGAATAAATTCTTGCCAATAATGATCATCTTTTATAAATGATCTGTTGTATTTCCCTAAACTAATTCTTTCTGCTATTTCTTGTTTTCCACTACCAGAAATATCAGCAATAGTCGCTTTGCTTTCTGATACGGGATTAATAACCATGAAGATCTCGTCAAATGGTATTATCTCATATTTTATTCGATTCGTATTGTAAATTATCGGTTCTTTGTGCCGCATTATCTGTCTTATCAGATAAGGAAAATGTAATTGAATTCTGATCTTCGGAACTTGGCGATTTGAATCAGAAAATATGTATTTGTTATTTTCTGTGCGCAGGGTTAGAAAAGAGTCTTTGATTGGTGTTTGAACATGATTGAAAGTGTATACGATGTCTTTGTCTACTTTTTGACATGCAAGCATACAGATATAGCTTAAACTAAACATATTATTGTTTAGGGTAGATATAATAGGAAATATGTTTGGCGATAGTCAAGGCGTGTCGAAAATAAACATATTATTGTTTAGGGCAGTTATAATAGGAAATATACTTGGCGATAGTCAAAGCGTGCAGAAAATAAACCATAATAATTTTTTATTTTTGAATCTAATTACTCTTGTGATTATTTTATTAAATTTTAGTTTGTTTAATGGCAAATTCTAACTGCCTCCTGAATTTTATTTTTTTGCATTAAACGCATATCAGGATGAATTTATCTATTTTAATGAAATTTGATTTTATAGAAGTACATTCTAACTTACTTTATATTTTTTTTATAAAATACAAAGCTTGATACATTTTCGTTAGAAATACGAGTTCGAGGCTGAAATACCACATTATTGTATTATTTACTATGATTTTACTTTCAAATTATTCTAATGGCATCTAAATTATTCGAAAGATAAAAAAGGTTATATAATTGGATTTCTATTTGATAAATTGACGTATTTGCTCACTTGCGCCTGCATTTAAACATCAAATCTATAATAACACAATCAACACCATATCAACAAATATTCACTTTGTGTCTGTGTATTTTACCCTTTAAAATAGAAAATATCAACATTATTTTCTTTACATCTACACTTTTCTAGATATTTTTACGATTACTGAAAAAATTAGAAAAATTTAAAAATAGGCTATTACTTTATTAAAAAATTTTAATTCATAAACATTCTTTCTCGCTTGTTTGATTAACAATATATAACACATTCTATTTGTTTGTTTAAATTTTGTTGTTCAAAGATTACTATCCGAGATAATATTTCATTAGAACACCTTTTTCCGAATTCTTAAGAAAAAAAATTCAGGCTACAATCAGAAATTAAGCATAAAAAAATAATAAATTTCCTAGAATTTATATAAAAAAATAATTAGCAAGAGAAATAAAAGGTTATTGCTTGATTCAAAGCTATACGAAATAATAAGCACTATAAATAAAGAAAATATTTTTTAAGTGCAAAATTCGTAAAAAAAAATATTGCCGAAACATTCAAAAAAACAAACTTTAAAATAGTTATTCAATTAATTAAATCATTGGAAAAATTATATCGTAAAGTTGTTATAATTTTTTTATCAGAAAGTACTGGAAATTTTCATTTATTTGTCTTCTTACAAATTTAGATTTATTATTTAAGTAAAGATACCCTCTGCTAGTATTAATGTTCTTTTTTGTAATTTTAACCCTCAATCAGACGATTTAAGTTGATATTATGTATCTAGTATCTTTAAAGATTTATGTGTGGTCTCATAGCCAAAATGATATCTAAATTTAATTCTTTGAGTGCCTTGAATATTTATCATATTCCCACAATATCTAAAACGACTATCTCTGATAAAATCTGTATCTCGAATTTATTTCGGCAAAAAGGTATATTTTCATTCTTTAAAACAAGTATAAATATTTTACCTATTTATTCTATGAAAGACTTGTATTTTAATCAACAAACTAGAGCCTGATTCATCGATTATGCTAAAAAAAAAAATCTCAATTTTTCTGCGAAAATTGTGATAAAGTATATGCAATTTAGTATATTCCAAAATATTATGAAACTTCAAATGAAAAAAATATATATTCATTTATTTATTATTTTAAGTGTGTGTATTTTTGATTGGTCTTATTTAATGTCATTATCATTCATAAAAAAGATTTTTGGTGTTTAAAAATGTGATTGACTATAAAATCAAAAAAAAACAAATGAATAATACAATGTAAATTGAAAAATTTTCTTTTATTTTCATATTAAACTATTTTTATCAGAAAAAAATAACTTTTTAAATTTCTTCCTGTGATCATCAGTATTGACTAACGAAGTGAATATCTAATGTCCTACATTTGTGTATTCTTATCCTTCAATATTCTTAAATAATTTATGTATTCTGAAATTATTATTTTGTTTTTGAATGTGACCTATTAAAATAAATGTTGCTTTTCAAAGAAGAAGCAAGTGTAACAAAAAATAAAAATTTTAATTTTGATTGCTGTAAAAAACCAACGACCTAGAATAATCTTGAAATAAAATTTTTGTGCAATAAATTAGTTAAGGCTGAAACATAAACAAAAATAATGGGATTTGGGAAAATATTTAATTAAACTAGTCTCAAAGGAGTAATTTCCATTGAATAAGTTTGTACATATGAGTAGAGTCTATCATGAGTATTGGTAAGTCAGCAATATGTTGCGAACTAAATATTTGATTAGATAAAATCAAATTAGCCGATAAATAAATACGTCAGTAATGATTTTTTATTTATGGGTAAATTTTTGCTTTTACTTTTATATTTCTCAAACAGATTGTGTTATACAATAATTGGTGCAAAAGTCATCAATAATTTTTACTATCTCTTCATCTAAATCAGTTAATAAAATAATAACATTTTTAAATGAAATAATAATGTATTTGATGAGAACAAAAATGCTTATTGATGCTTAATTATACATTTTAATGAGAAATCGGCCTTTTAATTTATAGCTTTGGTTTGGATCTAACAATAATATTAAAAATTTTATAAGCTTTATAATAATAATAAATGCCTTGCATACAGATTCAATAAGATAATCATAAAAAAACAAGTTTCTTTAAAAATACCGGACTTTCTTCATGATTTAAATATAATAAAAATTATTATTGATATTCGCGCCTCGAATGTTTAAAAATTTTATACTATCATTTATACCTATATTATGCACAACATAATTTCATGGTTCTTGTATTGCAAGGATAAAATAGGACCTAAAATTGTAATTTTTTCATAAATACTTCATCTAAAATAGATATATTCATTATTGATAGAAATAAACCTTTGATTATTATTAAAACCTGATTGTATCGATAATAAAAATAGGAATTCAATAAGAAGATTTCATAAATGTGTATAATAAAAAGGTTAAACACTAAATACATATTTTAATAGTAATACATGCATAAAATATACGTCTTTTTATTTACAAGGTAAGACTTAAAAACAGTATATTATAGGCGGGCGGTAACACCATGAAAAATAGTATGTTGTGGCAAACCTTAATTATTAATATATTTTAACCCTTGTTTACCATTTAAATCGCTGCAAAATTACATTTCATTTGCATGGAGGTCTATTTAAACGGCAAAAATTGTTATATATATAGCGGTTTTTCTAAATAAAACTGTATTTCTAACAATACGAATAATAATCACTTACAGTCTTGATTTTATTTCAAATTTATTTTTTTATCAAAAAATGACTTATAATTCTTACTTAAAAAAAAAATTCGTTAGAGCTGACTATTTAATTAAACAAAAAATCCATCGGCTTTAAAAAAACAAGAAATATTTGAATATGTGTATATTTATTTTAAAAAAAGGTATTTGACATACATACTTAGCTTCTTGGGTCGTTTTTTCAAAATCAAAGGTTTTTCTAATTAATATATGTTTTTTTAATGAATAGAAGTTTTTTTTATTTAAATTGCATATTTTATTAGATGTTGCAAGCAGAAATATAATTAAAACATGCGGTCTTCTTATATTCATAAACGTAGTAATTTAATAGTGTATGCAGATTCAACTTCGGAATAAAATGTTTCTGCTGTGAAAGTGAAACGGAATAGAATTCTTCGATTTTAATATAAATAAAATATATAGATGGTTTTTGATTGAATATAAGCTAATTTTAAGCAAAAGAAAGTATATCTGACACAAAACGTATAAAAAAATTCTTAATTTTTGATGGATAGGATAGATCGCAATTATTTATAATATCCGAATACAATATTTTTTATTTTTTATTCATCAAGATACTGTTATATACATATTTACTTGGTTTATACTTAGTTTAATGTATTCTTTGTGTTTTTCTTGAAATTTAGTATTTACAAAAATATATAAAGATACTTTTTATTGCATTCTTGTATGTATTTCGTAATGAAAATTTTTTTGAAAACATGCCTAAGCTATAAATAAAATTTCATACGATTTTGATGGTTAAATCTGGCCAAAATGTATGTTTTGTTCCAGAATGTAAGGTTCTTTTTGTTAAGCTTTTTTTAATATGTTCGATTGTAGCATACTCTTTAAAAGAAAATTATGATAGAATTAGCAATAGATTCAATAATTAGGCTTATACATTGGATTTATTCATTTACCCAGATTAAAGATACACTAAACTATATTATTATGCAAAAAAAATATTTTTTTTAACTAATTTAAAAAAAACTTTGATATTAAATGCTCATACAATAATAAATAGTTTATTGAAAAAAAAATACGATAAATACCTACTAAAAATGTTTTTATTTATTTTTATACCAATTAGTTTTGATACGGGTGTCTAGCTTTAATTTTTCTCGATTTCTCTTTTAATTTTCAAATTTTTTAGACTTTATTTATTTGATTATTATGCGTCTTTATTATTTTTTATAAACTTCTGATTATCAGAATCACACATTTATGTGTTTTTTGGGGCTTTCGATTTGATATATTAGCGATTTTCAATATTATGAAACTTGCAATTTTATGTATCCTTAGAATTTATATAAATTCATCATGCTCTTTTAATTGTTTTTTAAAATAGGTTGTCAAAAATCCAATAATCTTAAATTTCTAATAAACGGTAAGACTTTATAAAATCCATAGTTTTTGTTGTGAATTAAATAATAATTATAATTTATTTAAACATCAAAAATCTTTTTTTTCTAACAATAACTTAATAAATTTAAAGGATTTTCTTGAAAAATCTACCTTTCTTCGTAACTAAAAATTATATATTATTTCTTGTTAAGGAAAATTTTAATTCGCCTTTAGCCATTTAAATGCATTTTTATTTTGTGTTTATTTGTAGAGTCATGGCTGGAGAGTTTTAATATTAGGTCTTATTATAATATTAATTTAAATTATTGTTAGACCAAAAAAAATATTAAAAAATTTCTACGAGAAATTGATGATGGCGAGGGAAAGGTGCCTCGTACCAGTGAACTGTATAATTTTTTTAAGTTCGCAAAATTCTTATAAATGTTGGTTTAATTAGTAGATATTTTTTTTAGTTCATAAAAAAACATTTGAAGCATTCACACGTTATCTATTTATTACACTTGTGGTTTTTATTTTGCTGAATTTTATTTTACTGTTGTTTTCTTTTTTCTAGTTGTGATTTTTATGTAAAAATAATTTTTAATATTGTTCTTAGCTATTTGTTCAGTACCCTCATTTCGTATTTATTAGTATATTTTTTTATAAAACAAAAATCGTGTTACTACCAATAAAAAAAAATTATAATTGCAATAATTATTAAATACATATCGATATCATCTTCAATATTCTGAGTGTTACAAAATTCAAAAATTCATATCAAGACAAACATAAATCTTGGTTTGTTGTTTACCATTTATCCTTTGTATAATATACTTTTTTTAAGTAAACACATAATTTTTTTTTAAAATCAATTCACATCAAAATTTCATTCGTTCGCTTTATGATAAGATTATTTTGATATTGGTAACCATCATGATAACCAAATGAATATTTTAAAAAAAGCCAAAAAAATATGATTACTTACGAATTTACAAAGGCTCATCTAAATTCTACAGCGATAATGATAAAATAACTCACAAAGTTGGTTGAGGTCATAAAATATCGTATGTTGTAAATGGAAATGTTATGAAAGCTCAAGAAGCGAAGGGCAATATATAGAAAACCAGGTTAAATTTTGTGTTTAATTAATAGGTCTCGAAACGAGAAGATGCATAAATGAAGATTTGACAGAATGCGATTAAATATACAGAAAATGAACTTGCTCTATAGATATATCATAGTTCTATCTGATAAATTGCGCCTAAAGTAATAAAATAATGTTTAAATATATAAAACTAAATTTAGACTGTATAAATTTTTCGCCCGTTTATAATAACAATCATAAAAAGTAATATTACTTTTATGATGACTTTTTTTTGCTTAATTTGGTTTATGGCTTGTTTTATAACTTGCTTTTTACATGAACGAGTTTGGTTTTGAATACGGTTTCTTTTAGAGGGCTTCGTCTTTGTTTCCTCTTTTTGTAAATAATTCGACAAAAAAAGTGAACATATTTTCAATTGGTATTATAATTTGGCGTATATATATATGCATATTTTCCTTATCCTCAAAATTATAAAGCGCATAAGATTTTGATTTAAAAGCTGATTAAAGAATATTACTTGATTGAAAACATCTTTGTTTCTTTATTTGGCCATTAGAACATTTAAAGAAGATCTGTAAAACCCCGTTTTATAAAATTTTTTGATTAAATCGGATTTTACAATATATTTAAAGAAATAGCACAATCTAAAAAAACATAAGATTTTCTGTATCCTCATTATAAACTTATTTACAGCCTTGTGTTATAAATGGTGTATTAAATCAATGGAAGCATACTCTCTGGAAAAAAAAATGCAAGATTTCTGATTTGAATTTTAAATATGCAAAGAAAAAATCGTAAATACTACCTGAAGTATAAGGGAATAAATTATATTTGCTTACTATAAATTATATTTTATAAGCAAAAATATTTGTAAAAGGTTAAATAAAGTTTCTACACTTATTTGCAAACATTGATTTTAATAATAGGGATTCTAAAAACATCATCTTGATTAAAATTTACAAATTCAATAGATGTATCTTTTAATTTAGAAAATTTATATATTCTAAATTTAACCTTATTTTATTAAAAAATTTCATATTATCACGAAATATTAAAACAAAAAATTATATTTTGTGATAATTATAGCAAAACTACACACAGACAACTTTCTATAAATTCCGTAACTGTATATCTATCGAATTGATAAAAGATGCAGAAAATTGATTATTATACTTTTTTTTCTTTCAATAACTTTTGATTATGTAGGAGTATCAAAGAAAAATTTGAAAGATGTATAAAATTCTTGCAAACTTCTAATATATCTTTTTTGGCCGAATAATTTGTTGCCTTGATGATGTAATTTTAACCACTGCACTTTCGAATATCCTAAGACTTAAACACGAGCAATTTTTTGCATAGCACCGCATTACAAATAAAGGTCATGAAATCCAAAAAAAAATGACAACAACTTATTTCGAGAAATTTTTTCAGCTGATAAACTTATAATTCGTAATTTTTATATATGCTTAAAAATTAATAAGGCATTACTATCACCGATCTTTAACCTTTTAGGATCAACTCGATAGCATAAACAAAAGCTTTGTAGTTTAATTTATAAGAATTGGATCTATTTGCGCTTACAATTAGATTATTTCTTCAATGATTTTTATTACACATCATCGAATATTGATAAAAAAGCCATCTTGTGGGAACAAAAAATTTCCAAAGTGTTTTTTCAATTATATATTATGGAAATAGAATTTGCGATCTTTTTATCAATTTATATATTAGATTAGAATTCTTTTTTTTAATTTGTTAGAAGCTATAAAAATGTTCTATTATGATGTGTTTTTTTGAAGCTCCAATATTCGCCGATAAAAAAAGACATGAATATAAAATAAAAATATTTCAAGCTTTCAAACTGTTTCTATCCGCATTATACTATACGATAAAATATCCTTTAATTATATTCAAAAATACATTAATTTTTATTTCGCTAACGTCGAGGATTTAAATAATAAATATTGAAGATGTTGAAAATTCCAAAATAACATCCTAAGAATGTAAATTTTATAAAATTTCTCCACATTTCTTCAAAAACGAAAACTTTTATTTTAAATCTAGAATTAAGATATTTTTATGTAATTAAACCAAGATAGTTTAACACCTTGAGCATATTTAAAATGTATCTGCTCAAACTAAATATTTATTTATCAATTTAACCGTAAAATTTACATGAATAAGGTTGCATAATATTATATTCGAATAAAATTTAAAATTGGTATCTAGTTATGCGGTAAATACTAAAAGTTAGTGTAATTTGTAATAAAATTTAATTGCATCTATATCAAAAATAGAATTCATTTATGCTACGATATATCCCACTGAATACTTTTTTTATAAAGATCCCCCTTAATTACAAGGATTTTAACTATATTTTTTTTTCGAAATTAAAAGCGCACATTCAAAGACTTAAGTATTTAAAAAACGCATAAAGCAGTTACTATATAAAAATAATACAGCTAGGCAAGTTTTAAAATGGATTCAAATCATAATCTGGGTTTATATTGACACAAAAAAAAATTTAACCGGAAAATAATCAACCAGTGTAAAATGAATTTCACTAAATATAATGATCTTACAGAAATATTTCACTCCACCTAATATGTGTAAAAATAGGACATGAATTTTAAAATTAAAAATATTAGATGAAAGGGGTTTAGAATGATAGTGTACTGATTAGATGACCCCATTATATCTTTTTAGAAAGTTTAATGAATACACGTTATATAAATCCACGCTTAAATAATAAATTTTTGCAAAGCTAATTATGTAAAAAAAAGAAATTTACTAGCCTTTTATTCATCTAAGCATTATATATTTATCTTTTCTGGTGTTTTATTGCAAAAGCCTCTCAGTAACGATTAGTCTATGGTAAATTCTCTAGAAATTTTCAAAAATAACATGTATCTTAAGTTTTAAAAAGATAGTCACGTATTTCTTTTTTTGATGCACATTAGCAACTAAAATTAATTTTTTTGTTATTGATTTTATTGAAAAGAAAATTGTATTGATTAAAATACTTTTTGATAGATTCTAAAAAAATGATACTTCGAGTTTTAACAAAATATAAAGCTCACATTCAGGCTGTAGTTTAAATTTAAAGATCTTTTATAGATTAAAAAATGATAAATAAGTTTCTTGATATGCATATATTATTTTTATATTTATGTTTGTAAAGTTACGTTTTTTCAAACAAATAATTTGTATTCAACCATAAATATGATATGAAGCACTATAATTGTTCCCATAAATATTTTTTAGTTTTTTTTGTATTTCTGTCAGTTTTTATCAATTTCATCTATGAAACAATAGTTGCATAAAAAATAATTTCTTGAAGGTTATTTTGGTACATTTTCATTTATAATTATTCGATTTTTTTTTGTGAAAGAAAAAACATGGTTAATCATTTATTCCAAAAAGAATCTAAACACACAGAAATAAAAACATATTTGTTTGTAAAAATAAAATACTCTATAAAAAGTCATATTTAATATCATTTATGTATTTTATTCCATTTTTTTTATTTTTTATCCTAAACACATTTGAGCATATAAAATTCTTACAATACCAAGCCACACCAACATTTACTAAATCATTTAAAAAATTTATTTGCCATTTAAATTTGAACGTGAATAAAATAATATGGAATAGGAAAATTTTAGGTTTTACAATCAATTTTATGTATTACGGATTTATTACTTTTAGGTGTACGGCGTTCTCAAATTATTTTAATATTCTTTAAGTTGTAGGTATTTTCGCTAAACATATATAGATTATAAGGTTATATATAAAAAAATATCAAATTAATAGAAATTAAAATTTAACTAGCTCTGCAAATCTTATTAAAATAAGCCGATTCTAAGGTAAATTAATCCCAAAAAAATTATAATATTAAATATGTATTTTGGCAATTAATAATAAGAATTACTTTCGCTAATAAATATTTAGAACGCACAGGAGAAGTTAAAGTAAACATAAATAAATGCGTTAAAATATCAGAATATTAAGAAAAAACCTTCTTTTATACCTTTGACTATAACTTGCTTTCAAAAGCTCGTTTTAAAAGGTATTTCTTTGTGAAACAGCATATAAAAATATTTTTATAAAAAATTTTCGTGGCCAGGCATTCTAAAAACTTCATAGAATCATTATGCTCAGAATATTATTTTATTATAATATAAAAGCCAATGATTGAAAAATTAGCGCTCTTAAATATGACTAAAATCAAAAAAATTAAACTTTATATTAAATATTAAGGGTTAATTATATCACATAAAGTACTAAAGAAAAATTTCATTTTATATTCTTTTAGAATATCAAAAATAGCAAGGTTTTTATAGAAATTTTATTCCTTGAATAAAGCGAAAAAAAATGAACTGTTTAGGAAGCCTATTATCAAGTGTTTTAAGGTGTCAATTCTTGATGCTTATTCTTACATAACCAAACTAAATGAATAATTTACGTTTTTTATAATTTTTTTGTGATTATAAAAGAACATTGCTTATGTTTTTAGGTAAATATATTTGAAGAACTGGATTCTAAATAATTTCATGGACATAAAATCTTTAATGCTATTTAACCGAGTAAAATATAGCAATCATTTTATGATCAAGAAAATTATTATTTATTTATACAGAACATTGAATATGTAAATTTGTACATTCTGCTGTGGGTTTAGAAGTTTTTTTGATATAAAGTCTAAATTTCATTTTAAGGTTCATAATTCAGAAATTTCTACTATAATCTAATTACAAAAAAATAGGCTTTTATAACAATTATCAATATTAAGTATGAAATTAGTCTTATTGCAAAAAAAAAATATTATAATGCTTTGTTGGAATAATTTATTATGATATATATATAAAAACATAGCGATCATCTTTTTTTTAAAGCCTAAGCCATTTGTTTTTTTTTATGCTGTTCTACAAACAATGAAAATATTTATACTAGACATATGCAATAAAATGAAATAAGATGTTCGCTATTAGTATAAAATATATGAATGCTATCTTGTAGTATTAAAAAATTAATCAATTTTAAAATGTTGCATATTTATATTTTAAAAAAATTGAATATATATTTTCATGCATGTAATGATTTTTTTTGCTCTTGTCAAATTTTATTTTTTAGCTACACAATCGCACTTTTGACGAATAAGAAAAACTTATTTGTTATATAGCCAGATCGTGGCACACATATAAACTATAAGATCGAGTAAAACCCTCGAATAAATAATATTGAAAAGAGGTGGGTATATAGGAGGCTTTAGAGATAAGCAAATTTGTGGATAAGATGTGCTTGCGGAAAGCTAATCAAGTAGTTAAAAGAAAAAAAATAAATCAATAGATAAAATCCCAATAATTTGTTTTTATTTTAAAGTATAACATTATTTTTTTAAATACATGTATAAATTACAATAATTATGCTTTATTGTTATTTTTTTAGAAGGATGTATTATTTTTTAAAATACGTATATAAATAGAAAGATCTTAAATACTGTTAGTTTAAAGTATGATACCATTTTTAAGATACATATATAAATTTTATTTTTTAATTATGTTTTAAGTTTCTTTTTATTAATTAGATCTATTGAAACGTAGTAACCCATTGGGAACATTTCACAACTCCCTTAAACATATTTTGATACCTTCCCCTATCTATCTTCATCAATTGCTCTTCTCCTCTCAAATGGGATGAGTTCAAGTGTCTTGCGAATTTAAATGTAAAGATTTGTAATTATTGTTTTTTAAGGTATAATATCATCTTTAAGATACATGTAAAAAAGTAAAGATTTGTGCTTTATTGTTATTTTTTCGATCATGTATAATTTTAAAAGAAAAATTTAATATTCTTTAATACACATGATCATTTTTTGAAATGCACATTTAAATATAAGATTTATATTAAATAATTACAAGTAAATTATATTTGCATAAAATTATCATCTTATATTATTTTTATAAAACCATCATGATTAAATGCAAAGAAACATAACCCAGATAAAAAATGCGAGAAATAATAACGCTTCAAGTAGGTCAATGTGGAAATCAAATCGGAAAAGAGTTTTGGGAAAAGATATCACAAGAACACGGCATATCAAAAACAGGTACAACAATTTTAGATACCGAAAATGATCGTAAAGATGCTTTTTTCTATGAAACAGAAAGCAATAAATTTATACCACGATCAATTTTAATAGATCTCGAGCCTCGTGTGATAAATTCATTCGCAAATGAATTTTACAATCCAGAGAATATCTTTTTGGATTCTTCTGGTGGTGGAGCAGGAAATATTTGGGCCCATGGATATTTAAAAGGAAAAGAATTTTCGAATGATGTTCTAGAAATAATTCAAAGGGAAGTTGAAGGATCCGATCATTTTGAATCTTTTTTAATGATGCATTCTATTGCTGGTGGAACAGGTTCTGGATTCGGTTCCTTTCTTCTTGAATCATTAAGAGATGCTTATCCCAAAAATATAATACAATCATATTCTATTTTTCCGAATAATTCAGAGCATTCAGATGTTGTTGTCCAACCTTATAATTCTATTTTGACACTTCAAAGACTTTCTTTGTGCTGTGATTCGGTTATCGTTATTGATAATAATGCCCTTACAAGAATAAATAGCAAAAAAACAAGTTTTAATAACTTCTCAATGATAAATGATCTTATAAGCACTGTGATAAGTTCAAGTACCTCAAGTATAAGATTTCCATCATATTTTTTATCGGATCTTCGCTCCATAAACTCACTTTTAATTCCCGTAGACAGATTAAAATTTGTGGTTCCTTCTTATACTCCTTTTATAAACACAGGAATAAAAAGAAAAACAGATTCTATCGATATTTTAAGAAAGCTTACCCTTAATAAAAATCGACTAGCAGCGATTGAAGAGAGTAAGATTGATAAAACTATATCGATGGTTAATATTCTCAGTGGGATGAAAAGTAGTGATCTTCAAAAGGGCATGGTTAATGTCTTAGACAAAGGATTGATTAATTTTGTCGAGTGGATGCCTGCTTCTTATCATTGCGTAAAAACTACCCTTGAGAAAAGAACTGGGCTGTGTTTAAGCAATGGAAATAATATTGTAAGTCTATTGAAAAAAGTTACTGAGCAGTATGATAAATTAAAGGGAAGAAATGCCTTTATTGAGCAATACAAAAAATATGATATGGAATTAGCGGATTTCGACGTCTCTAGAAACGTAGTTCAGAATCTCATTGAAGCATACGAAAATATTTAAATTAGTATATACGAAAACCATATATTTTACTTCAGTTCTACATTCTTTGAACCCTTTTTATACATGCAGGCTTATAAATTATTTAAGTCATTCTAACTATTCTTCTTTTATAGGGTACTGTGCAAAACGTATCTAACCTCATAAATAAAATTAATGGTTCTTTTGTAATTAAAATCTTAAATTTTTTAGATTTGCATTGATACGACCCTATAAATTTCTTCATAATTGAAAAAAGCTCTATGTATGATTATTACATTTTCATGGTCATTGTTTTATAAATCGATGGTTTTTGTATTTTAAAACCAAAAGAGCACTCTAACTGTGTAAGGAAGCATATAATCTGACAGATCGTTAAAAAAACGGATTTAAATTGCCTTTTAATATAAAAAATCTTTAAAATCAGCGGATTAGGAAAGGTTTGCAGCAAATAACTCCTTTATGAACAATTCATTACAGTGGGTGACAATTTTTGATGTTTTTTTTATTTTATAGTCTAAAAAATTAATAATATGGACTATTTCTAGTATTAATAGTTACATTAGTTGCTATTACCAAGATATTTTACTCTAAAGAATAATTTTAGAATATAAACAGAAAAAAATTATCTAAAACCATTTTTTATGAAAAAAATCAAAAATTCGTTTTGTTTTTTTTAAAAATTTAAGATCGACCATTGAAAGACAATCAATGAAACAAAAAAATATTAGATTTTACTTCTTGTTTAAATTAAAAAAAATTATAAAATATCGATTCAACGCGCCCGTATGAGTTTTTTCTAAAAAAACCTTTATATATTTACAAATAATACTTAGCCTATTCACCGAGAGGGCTGCAATTTTAAAAGTAGAAAAAGATAACAAGACACATCTTTCACTAATTGAAGAATATCTTAAAAATAAATATCATGTTGATATCACCGATTCCGAGACACTGGGGAAAAAGCAGCAAGAAAGTCTATTGTGTAAAATAAAAGAAAAAACATTGCATCAAAAACTTTTTGAAGCCAAGAATAATGATATAGATGATATTGTTGGATCATAAAGATGGATAAAAGACGGCAAAATTAAACCAAGTGAAGAAGGGAAATTCTGTTTTATTCAAGACAGAAATGTTTTTTTCGGTGAGTGGATAAAATGCCCACATTGTAACGAAGCTATGAAAACCATCGATCACCTTGAAACAAGATGCAAGAAAAACTTGGGGCATTGTTGCACGCGAAGACACAATGAAATCGTAACATGGCTTCATTTCCTCCTATCAAGGCGATACAATTTCAAGAAAACCAAATAGATCAGAACTCACTCAGTACAAGAGATCTGCGAAAACGAAAATGCTGAAATAAAAGTTGATGCCCGAATAAAAACAGATCTTTTAATCAAACAAAATAGACCTGATATTTTTCTATACGATAAAAAAGAAAATATGATTACGCTGATTGAAATAGGTGTAACTAGACTTGATAGCTTAACCGAAGTTGAGAATGAAAAATATAGGAAGTATGACATCTTGGCGAATGAAATTGGTTTAATTTACAAATGTGAAACAAGAAAAGTACCATATTTGATGACTTGTGATGGGGTGGTCACCAAATATCATAAAAAATATGTTAAAGAGTTAAAAATCCTGGACGAAGATGAAGCATATATTCAAGCTCTCACACTCCGCAATACACTTGAATTCATCTCATTTAAGAGAAGAAGAGCAGTTGATGAAGATAGATCAGGCGAAGGTGTCAAAAGATGCATCAAGAAGTTGGACAATATTCCCAACATGCTGACCACGTCTAATAGATAAAATCGAATAAAAGAAAATTAACCCATAAATACTGGTAATTTAATAAACTTTTAAATTAAAGATAATAATTTAACAATAATATTTGGTAATAATATAAATACAGAATGCAAAATTATCATAATTACACATTTTTGATTGAGTTATCTGAAATTTAGGTGATTAGATGTATTTATAATTGAAATCCAAATAAAATATCTAAAATTTTAGACTGACAGATCAGATATTTTTTAAACTAAAAATTTAATTTTCTGATTATTATTCAACAAAAACCAATATAGTAACAAAATTTTTATAGAATTTATCTTATTTCATTTATAATTTTATAATATACATATTTAAATAAATAATAGACTATTTTTATGTTTTAATTAATTTTGTAAATTTGATTTATAATCTATTATATGATAAGAATCCGAAATTTTATATTAGAAGTATACAAAACCTTTAATGCATAGTTATTAGTCTGTTTTACTTTTATTAAAATTATATTTTCATTTTTAACATTTTCTTAGCAATTCTATTTATAATACCAACTCAATAATGTAGTGTTTTTACCGAAGAATTTGGCTGGATATATAGCATTTGATGAATAATTATAAAATAAGAATATAGAAAAACACTAAAAATGCCCGGTAAAGACACATATGAACGCATAAACAGTGGCTTATGTTTCCGTAAATAAATTTTATGGTTTTACGGCGAACTGGCATAAGTAAAATTGTCTTTTGGATCAAAATCAGTATTACTTAGTTGTTTTTGTTTGTATTTTTTCTGCCAAATTCATTGAAAAACGTTTTTTTCGTCTTCGCTTGTCAAAAAAAAAGGCTATGCATACTATTTTGAGACACTACAAAATTACCTGAAAAGGCGATAAAGGAATGAAAAAAATGGTCGATGGAAATTTTTTGTGGATGATATGAACAAAAACATAAGCGAAAATATATTAAGTGCTACAAATTTAAAGGTATATATTTTATAAAAAAAAATTAAAAGAATGAATAATATGCGATTTGCAGCTAAATAATTTCTACTCCATATGAAAAATTTAAAGTGCATCTTTATTTTATAACATAAAATTAAAAGATCTCGGGCAATATGGATAGTGCCTAAAAAATTTGGAATATTTATACATTAATGTCAAAACCGACGTGTTCATGTGGATATCTACGGTATTAAATTGCACATATCATTTTTAAAAAAGCAAAAAGGATGTTAATCGATTAATTAAACACCGTGTTGACAAATAAAAAAATATATCGTCTAAGATTTTTTTGATGCATTCAAAAAATTTTAGTTCAATCATAAAGAAAATTCAATGTCTATTTTTTTTACGAGCTATATGAGAAATCTAAAGGTATTTTTTGTTTTTAATCAATTGTCAATACATTTTTTTTAAGATAACTTTGGTCTTTATAGCTTCTTTGCTTGGTAACTATATTATACTTGTTCCGTATCATATAAATCTTTTGGAATTTGTGTTTTTGAAATTACTATATATATTTACATCCGTTATAATCCGATACTTCATGTGCAATTTATATTAAAATCGGCACCACAGATTTACGACATGTATTCTCTCTATAAATCATAATTTTATTCAATGCGATTTTAATTTCTGACTTTGATCGAACTTTTTTATTTCAAAAATTCATTATCATAGTTCATTAATTTTTAGTCTATACAGTGTTTTTCCAGCCTAGTGTTGTAAAACTACACAATTTTGACATTTTTCTATTTTTTAATTTCATTCTTAAAATAGGATATTCATTCGCTACAATGAACATGCTTTAAATACAAAAAAAAGCCTTTCGTTGATGTTTATAAACAATTGTTTTACTTTTCATTAATTATTAGTCGCATATGTATATTTCATAAGCCAAAAAATACATTCAAATTGTGATAAATGCATAAATTTTATTTCAAAAATAAAATAATGCTTCTTCTTATATATTACAAGGTAGATTTGATATAATGTGATTAGATATTTTTACTGTGATTTTTAATAAAATTTACTTTTCTGCCTATATAGTAATCGACTTTACTTTTCAGTTTTAAAATATTCATTCAATAATTATTTATTTAAGTTTGAATTCATTATTAATACATTTATATGCAGCAGATTAGTTCTCACAATTTACTCGTCATTTAAATAAAAAAATGCCATTGAAATACTGTTTTGCAAAATATTATAGTATTGTACTGTTATTAGAAAATTTAATGGTTTTCCTGTCACTTTATTCCCTAAAATTATTTTTTTTTGCGAATAGCTGGATTATGGAAATTATAAATTGTCATTCAAGATGCAATTTTTAAGTCAAAACAATTCAATTCACGCGATAATCTTGTTATTTTTTAGAGTCGAAGACCAAAGGTCGCGAACATGAAGTCTCCGATTCTTTAAATTTCTTAGTCGTTATTGTTGAGAATGTTATATAAAATAACAATATTGAATATATTCAATTATATTTTGCTTTATATTTTTAAATATATGAGTCATGCATATATTTGCGCCTAATCTAGATTAATCTGTTCCAATGTATTGATTTTCTTTTCAATATTAGAGGGTTCTTAGGATATTTTAAAAATACTATCTATATGTTCATAAGCAAATATGATAATCACAAATCTAGAACATTCCAAACAGATAACTCAAGTAAGATATTATAATTTTATATGATAATATAGTATTAAATTTTTATTTATCTTTCGATAACCAAAAAGGAGTTAAAAATTAAACTGTAGATTGTAAATATCGGTTCTAGTAGGCACTGATATCATCATGGAATAATGAATTTTATGATATATCATCAAGACATATTTTTTATATATAATCATAGGTTTACGTCTATGAAATGGAACGCATCCTTTTCCTTTAATCAAAGTGTAAATATGATTGAAAACAATGCTGATAAGAATCTTTATAAGGAAAGAGAACAAAGATTTTAATGAAATCGACATTAATTATCGCATCTTTTCTTTCTTTCAATCTTTTAAAGATGATCAACGCTAATTGCTGTGGAGGATGTCCCCTTGTCCAAGCAAATCCTTGCTGCGGCGGATGTCCCTGTGCACCACCAAAACCATGTGGCGGATGTCCCTGTGCACCACCAAAACCATGTGGCGGATGTCCCTGTGCACCACCAAGACCATGTGGAGGATGCCCCTGTGCACCACCAAGACCATGTGGAGGATGTCCCTGTGCACCACCAAGTCCATGTGGAGGATGTCCCTGTGCACAACCAAGGCCATGTGGAGGATGTCCCTGTGCACAACCAAGGCCATGTGGAGGATGTCCCTGTGCACAACCAAGGCCATGTGGCATGTGAAAATAAATAAAAAGTACAACTATTCTGCGTCTAATTATAGAAAAAAAATTTACCAAAAAAAACATAAATAACGATAATTTTTATTTGTAGGTTTAAAATATTCTACATCAAACATGTAAATATTCAGATATTAACCATATATAAATGGGAAAAAAATATATAAACATTTGAATTAATAATATATTATTAAAGAATACACTTCGAAAATTTACAATACAATGAATCAAATTCGAATATCATGTTACATAGAAAAATATATAAAAGAAAATATCAATGTGATGTTTTTATGAAAGAACTCAACTTTAGAAACTGCACATAGTTTTATTATATAAAAATATATGATTATAAAAAAAATTACAATTAAGATTAAAAAAATTTCTATACAATACCAACAGAAAAAAACATATTTAATTGCAAAATTGTTTGCCGTAGGTTATAATTTTTATCAGATAAATCGAATTATATATTTTAGCTAATAAATTAGAGATATATTTGATTTTTATTTGCGGTTTATAATTTATTAGGTCAATACCATAATAATATGGTGCATGTGAAAATTTAAATATACTTTGTTATAATTTTTGTAAAGGTTTTATCGTGTGAAAATATATGAAGATGAAAAAGAACAATTTTAAAAATAATTATATGGAAAATTACATTTGTAATTTCTGAAATGTTTTGAGCTTCCATTATGCCGTATTTAAATGCATTCTTATTCTACCAAATGATCAATGGATTACATAATTGTATTTTCAGCAAATGTTTTCATAAATGAAGTTCTTAATCTTCTAAAATAGTATATATCGGTAAATCTAAAAGATTAATATAAGAATGAAAAATTAAAATGCGTGTTTCCGACATGAATTATAATATAATTTGATTATTATAATAATAATGGGGTGCGGTGGTGCATTTAGTTTAGAAGATCTATAATAAGTGGCCTTATACTGACCGCAACTCATCCATGGATTCGTGTGAATTTACTCAAAATAATAATGCCCGCATGGGGTTCGTCTGTGATACTAGAAGTAAACCATAAAAAGACGAACAAGCCGAAAAATTTTCGTGTTTGCTGGTTGAGACGCCGAAAGCCACCCTGGTATTTAAGTTAATCCTGCTACTTTCAGCAAATATATGAATAAGTTTCGGGGGTGCTAATGGCATAGATAACCATCGACAAAAAGTAGATGGAATCTTGTCCCCCCCCCCTCCATATCGACTACCGCCTGGTAAAACAGGTCTGATCAATGGAGATCAAACGGGTTAAGGAAATTTGAAGCACGCCATTTTATGTTGTATCAGATAAGCAAAGGTTAGTAATAGTCAATAGAAACTTTTCTAAAAGAAGATACACGGGCAAATAATATGTAAATTCATCATGAATTGTTTATGGATTTATGAACGAGCAAGATAATGGGGGCAAATATATATTTAGATCAAAAATATTATGAAATTTTGGATATCGTATCGATGAGCATTAGTTTTTAAATTATTGTATAGCGCTTGTATATTCAAACTAAAAAGGTCGATTGGAAGCGCGAGTTTTTCTAAAAAAAAGATTTTGCATAACACTATGGGTTATGATTAAACTCATAAAGGTATCTAAGAAACAATGAAACATAAAATATCAATGTTATAATTTGGGACTTTATAACATATGAATTCCTTATTCTGATTGTAAATAATTGTGAACTCTAGAAGAAGAAAATAAATTGAATTCTCAGATAAATTTCGTGAGGGGCTCATTCACAAATAAAATTACTCTATATACACAGTCAAAGACCTGAAATTTATCCTTATGAGTATAAAGGTAATGGTGGAATAAAAAAGTGTGTATCAAGCATTTGAATGTCGAATACTTGCTTAAAATACACACCTACTGGCTAAAATTAAATATAATTACAACATATTAAAATAGCGAGATCATTCATATTCAATTTTATGTATATTATCATAAATTATGTGAATCAAAATAAGATAGAGTTATTTTATAAATACAAATTTTGGCTAAGCGAAACTATTTATTTTTTAAATTTATTTGTGATCAAAATATTCTTGTAGTATTCTGAAAATATGTTTATAACGTCATTTGCCGATTCTGCTATTGGAAAATATCAAGAATAGAAAAAAAAATCTAAAAAATAACGCCTCTAACTTCTGAAATATTTCAAAAGAACTTATCGAAATATATAAAACGATTTTTTTTTGTAAATTAATAAATAAAAATTCCGTAGTACATTATATTTTTGTTAATTATAGAAAAAAATTATTTTATTTGATTAATATTTATCCTTTCAAACAATACCGCTAACATGGCGTTATATTTAATAATGGTATTTATACATTCAACATATAATTATATCAATAACCGTGTTTAGGATGTAAATGTAGTGTGTTTTTATGTTAATACTACTTATTAAAAAGAAATCTGTAGCGAAAAAAAACACTTGGTTAAATTAATTTGAATTTTATTGAGCATATTGTTCAAAAATCAACATGTGAATTGATAAAACCTTGGGTAAAACCATAGAAATCTTGTTTTTGGACATAATTTTTTTATTAAACTTTTATCTATAAATAAGCTTCTTTATTGATAGAAACTGTAGTAAAAGAAAAGACGTACTTATTTCATTCTTTTCTAAATCCACTGTTTTTATCAATAAAGGTAAATTTTATTGTTTTGGCTTACATTAGGTGATTTTCTGGGAGCTACACACACATCTCTTTGTATTTCTCTCAATAATAGCACATTTTGTCATATTTATACACATTCTTTAGTAAAATCTTATCGTTTTATGATATTTTATGAAATAAAATTGTACTGAAATTTGATTGTTTTTGGGGCAAAATTAAACCTTCAAATTTATTATGCATGATTATGTCTAAAATACAGCAAATTTGTACAAGAAAAACCATTTTTATAAATAGAAGTATTCACATATAATAAGCCGTATTTCAAAAAAAAACACTGTGTAACCAAGATATATGTGCTTTCCATTATTTCTAAAACCTTTTATATATGTACATTTTCGATGTATTCCTATATTTATTATCAATGATACAATTAAGAATATTCTTATCACTATGGTATATTTCTCCTGTTTTACAAGAACAAACAAAAAAACCAAATTATACTAGATTTAAATTTTAAAGTACCTATTTTGTTATAGATCTTATTTTGAGAAAATTAGACTATATTTATTATTTCTATGTGCCTAATATTACATATAAATCGTAGTGAAGGCGTTTTTTATCTTTGATGATTATTTCATTCATGTGATGCATAGTTTTAAAAATATATAATCAGATTTATTGTTATTAATATATAACAATCAAAAAGAGGTTTAACAGGTGCAATAATGTATTGAATTATTGTTAATATTTATGTTAATACAATTTAAAAAAAAACTCGAACAGTGATTGATTATTAGAATATTTTAACGGGAGACTATACAATTTAAACAGAACTAGTAATTATATTTTATTTTATTCTATAGTGTGTATACAGAGTAAAGAATATATGTTTTGTAATAAAATATGTGTTATTTGACAATAATACATATAGAAATATTAGAATATGAAAGGTGTTGAGCATATGAAAATGAAAAAAAAGTGGGCTAAAGATCTCAACTTTTGTTATTAAATGATGTTTACGCAGAAAACTTAGAAAAGAAGAATGCTTTTATTTGCAAATTATGCTAATAATTTGTCGTATATATTGATTATAAAGAATAGGGGAGAAATTTTAAAAAGTTAAGAACGTAAAAATTAGTTTTATAAATAAAACAAGGGTTTGGCCTCACTTTGAATATATTTTAATCAAATAATTTATTTCTTTGATAAATTGTATAATTTTTTATAAAAAATCTTAAATATGTTTTCTAATACATGTTATTACGAATTCTCTAACATATGATGAGCAAGAAGGAATTATATCAAAATGAAAGCTAATTGATATCTACAAACTATCAAAATGTGTTTTATACTTTTCTAAATAATAAAATAACTATTTAATTTATGACAAAATAGTAAAATCATTTATAATTCTTAACATATTAACACTCAGAATTATGGGCACATAAAAACCAAATAATTGCTCACATTTGTCTAAAAATTTATAATAAATGCTTTTTTGACGTATTAAACCCATAAAGTATATTCTTGGCGTATTTTCAATTTTTTTCTTGCTGCTGGCGTTCCCCCTTTGAACCACAAGTTAAATAAAATAGCCTTCAAAATGCAGAAAGTGTGCAAAAAGTATATTTAGATTTAAGAAAGGTATTTTTTCTATAGTTTTCGCAGCAAATCTCTATATAAAACTATATTGAATACTTTTATTCGCTTACTAAAATCAAAATTTGTGAAATGCATAATCACATCTTAAAAGAATTGAGAGTTTAAATTCTTATTATTTCCGGAACTATTTGCTTTCATTACGTCAGAATAAAATATATAACAGGTACAGATTTCTTCTTCTAAAAACAGAATCGAATATATGTATAATTTTAGCTGGTAAAAAAATTATAGTTATAAAAGAGACTAGTTTTAATGCAACATGTACTTTTTATTTTTTCACAATTCTTACACATAATTTTTTTGGTCATTATTTATATTTAATCAATAAATTTTTTGTTTAAAATAGATAGACCTCAGTTAAAATAGAACAAGTAAAAAAATTTTAGGGGCTTTCCCGAAAACATTTTTAACAAGTTAGAGTATTTATCTATGACAGTAAAAAATTATTCAGATAAGTTTTAGAAGCATTTCAGAAATTCTAGAATTATAAATTATTTGGAATTAAAAAACAGATGTCCTATACTATACAAAACTTTTAATTAAAGGCTGATACTATATGTTTTTCTTTTTTTTCTTAACTTTGTGTGAAGAAAAAGAACTTTCGCTGCGTAAGTAAATGATTATTGAGATATAAATATTTCGTTCAATGATTACGATCGCCCAATTTTATGTCTTAATTTTTGTATAGACTTGCTAATAATAATATTCCGATTATTAAAGCATAAGGAAACTCAAATATTGTCAAATATAATCTCTTTACTTATGCATACATTAGCACACATAAAAGTATAGAAATTTTTTTCCGATGCTTATTTGGATCAACATTCGTAAAATAGATTTCATAAACACGAAATTTCTACTATACTTGAATTTACATTACAATTTTTCTTGTAAATATTATGTTTTCTTTTTGTCTGGCAAATTATTTTTAACACACAAAAATCTTCAAAAATTAGTGTGTTTTTATTAATGATTACCTTATCATTCCTATGTCTTGTGTAACTATAAATAATGAAAAGGTAACATAAGAATTAATTTATGTATAGTTTATTCGATAACTTTTAAGTGCTTTTTTGTTAGATCAAGAAATATGGGCCAGAAATGTGATTAAGATCATATAATTTTTTACTTTTTGTGATTTTACGTATGACATAATTTGAATATTTACCATTTATTTTAAAAGTTGTTTTTCAATTTTTCTAGAAACATAAAGTTTAATTCGGCATAAACTTTGCGTCTTTATGTCTATATAGGAGATTATTATATTATGCCCTTGTGAAATAAATAATATAAGTGAATATATTACGAATTTCACTGTTATACGTCTTTTGCATTGAATAAATCAAAAATACAATATTCGACCTAGAAACTATGAAAAATCTCCTTTTACAATGAATATATTCTTTATTTAGTATTGATTTCTTTATTAATTTAGATAATATACACATGAAAAAAACTAAAATAAAATTAATTAAGTATATCAATTTAAAAATATGGCATGCTTTTTTGCATACTCATGAAATTCCAAATAAATATCAATATTTAGCACACAAATGAGATGTATAGATTTTTGAATAATTTGCAGAGATATTTATGCATCAAGATAGAATATTCTGTTTTATTTTATTATAGTGCGGGTTTTAAATGGTATGACAGTTTATTAAAAATTAGTGGCTTTGTGCGTCTTTTCTGAGTAAAACAAAGGATATCAAATAAAATGGTACCCTCATTGTTTTCATGATACATTTATTCTCCATCTGGCTATAAAGTGGATTTAGAAAAAAATTAGGTTGCCATTTTATTTGGATTCTTGTATAATAAATGCTAGTTGTCCTATGAATTACAAAAAAAAATCATTTTGCTGTAAACTCAGTGCATCTAAAAGATTTTTTAACCAACAAAACGATATTTATATATCTCTTTGATAATTGCGTGTTGATTTTTTAGGGAATTGAACAAGTTCAATGATGTTAGAATGCTTTAAAATAGAATTTAGTTTTTAATGGTCATCCCAGATATCGATGGAGCTTTATTTTGGCATTAATCTTTTCTTCTAAATAAACAATATTCGCAATAAAATTGTATTATATCAGATTCGCATGATTTAATGTACTCCCAGTATAATTTTATATTTCCACATGCTTTTTTTTACCAAATCTATCATTAATATTTCCATAAAGTGAATCTGTTAAGTAAAATAAGTCAACTACGTACATGAAAATATTTCGGACTTTTTTGATTAGTCTTGATGTTTTTTACTGGTCATTAATCAATTTTATAGCTTTTACTTTGGAAATTTTGTTGTGTGCCACCAATGTTTTTGTTGTAATTTATATAAGTATATGTTCAGGGCATATGATAAATTGTGGTACCCTTTTTAAATCAAAATAAATAATTCAAGCATGATTTAAATATAAAATATATAATTTTTATATTTTGATAGATATAAAAATTACCTTCAAGACACCTAGAAATGTATTCTCAAATGTTTTCGGCATAAAATTTTAAAATTTCTGAAACCTAAAAGGATTGAATACTAATTTGTGCTAAAATTTTTATTCACTATGCTAACATTCAGTGTATTATTTTTTGTTTTTTTTTTAAAAAAGCATAGAATATTTTTTACAATAATTTACCTAGTGTTTTATCTAATAATATTTTACGAAATTGATTAAATTAGAAAATCTTACTTTTCTATCCTTTTCTTCAACGGTATAAATTTTTTTATTGGATTTAAATTATATTATTATTCTAAAAATGTTCGATTTAAGGGGGTTTTGTATAATTGATCATTACCAGAAATTTTGTAGGATTATAAAAATTAACTATACAAATATGATGTTTTTTAAAAATAAAAATAGCGACAATTAAAAATTATCCTTAGACCTTGTTTACTATAATTTCAATGGTTTTTTGATATGAATTAATATTCTCTGGATTGATGTATTTATTAATTATTGTAACATAAAGTTATTTTAAACTACATATGATTATTTTTTGATGCATAATTAGAGAAAGGTATAAATATTATCAAAAGATAATTTTTCCGATTTTTTGTTATTGAAATTCATGTGGTGCTCACTCTATGTTTGATATAAAATTCATGGGTCCGTTGGGGAAATTAAGTTAATATGACGTCATTTAGATTAATATAATAACTATTTTTATCTACATAGCGCTATATGATAGATTAAAATAATATGTCTTTCTTTGTCTGGCATCCCTTATATTTTTATATGCGGCATCATTAAAAAAGAAATATGTTAGGTTTTAGGGCACTATACTTTATTTTTTGTAAATATTCTGTTTTAGATGCGTTTTAATAAAAAATTATTGTTTTTTTTGCCAAAAATATCTTATTAGCACTGTAAATTTTATCTTTTAGACATCTCTTGAGATTTCGAATAAATACGTTGAAATTGTTTCAATTTATGTGTATTTTTTTTCTTTAATTTCTTTTATGGTCAAAAATATGAATCATTGGCATAATGTATAATTTTTTCTTCCCCTTTTTATGATTAAATATAATCAAGTATTGCTGATGTATAAATATTACCCTCAGGGCATTAAAATATTTACTTTTATAGATATTGAACATTATGATGATTTTTTTTGCTGTCTTCCCTTCTTATATTACAATTAGAAAGACGAAATTTTTAGAAAATTTTAATTTAAAATTCCATGAGAATAATTGCAAAATATTATTTATTTGAAGCGTGTAAATTTCTTTTTATTTTAGCTGTCATCTATATGATAAATAACAATATATAGAGGGTTGCATTTTTCACTTTAGTAAGTTATCAAACTACTCTGTTTTATGAAATCATTTATATAGACAAGTAAACTTTGCAGAATTTTTATAAATATATTTTTAGCTTTTCCGTTTTCAGATTCACTAATTATATCAAATGATTTTAGTTCTAAAAAATGGAAGCAATTTTCTTAATAATATTATTTTTTAAAGACGATATTGCGACAATATATAACTTAAATTGATAAAAAAGAAGTAAATGTATGTGAAAACAAACAAAATTTTTTAAAATGATTTTTCTGCCGTTAAAAGTGTTTAGGAAATGGTAAATCGATATCTAATATATTATAAATTATCATTGAAAAAAAATTATACCATAACACTAAGGTTTTTTTGGCTATTTTTATATTTATATTTAACTGTAAACTTAAATAGCCATTTTTATATCAAATGAATGATTTTATTAAAAAAATATCAGAAACTAGGCAAGCGTTCATAGCTTTTACAGACCATTGATCCTGATATTTTAGTGTATTTGAGATATGCATTTATCCCTAGAATAAATTTATTACAACCTCATGCCCATTTGATACACTGGAGTGTAAATATCATAGTTGCAAAATATATTTCTTGTCTAATCCAGTCATTATACACAAACTCAATTTTGATAATTTCATAAAACTTAAAATATATATGCTTTAGATTTAAACAGAAGTTATAATTTACTTTTAATCATGTTTATTAAATATAATATAAAATATTTATACTAATATAAGGCTCTTATTCTTATAATTAGTGCATATCATTGCGATTTCACTCATCTGCCACAGTTATTTTAATACTTTTTTCAATATTAAAGTACTGCTTCTATCTCTGTAAACATGTATTCAAGACTTTCTTTATTTTACTAGTGATTTTTTAGAAAAACACATTCGTTTTTTAGGCTCTAAATTTTTTAAGGTTCTGTGCTGGATTTTTTGTAATTTTTATATTATTTTTTGTCTTTTAAAAAAAATAGTGTTCAATTTAAATATATATCAGATAAATATGCATTAAAATATTTAAAAAAAAATGCATTGATATGAAATTAGTTTATAATTCATTTTATTTAGCAAAATTATTTGGTTCAAAATATTAAGCCTCACTAAATTTTTTAGTTAAAGTATTGAAATACAAAATGTTGTTCAAATACACAAATATTTCTATCTTAACAAAAAATAATGCGGGGATAAAACGTTAACGTGTTCGCTTTCTGCAATATTTACAAAATATTATGAATTTAAGCATACTTCTATGGTTTATTTCTTTTTTTATGCTCGTACATTGATGATTTTCTCATTTAGACAGGCAACATCTACACTGTGGGGTTGCACTTGTGTATGGCTATTCATGTCATAATCCAGATGCGTTTCCAAACAGGGTTCACATGGGTTTTGTGGCAGCGTTCGCATTTTTTTATTTTCGGACAGGATGATTCACATGACTTAACAGGGCAAGGTCTACACAGTTTCATTTTGATTATGATCCACCCCCGCAACGTCTTTTTACTGCACTGAAAGAATTAAATAGAAGAAAAGATACGATTAAAGTTGCGACCTTTATTACTGTTTTTTTTATTTATATATAAATATCTTTGAAAATTTATTCTCAATCAACTTCTGAAAAAATATAGTTGGTACATTTGTTCCATCCGTCAATATATATGGGTGTATTTGCTAAAAAAGATATATGATCTATTCATAATTATTATGAAAATCTAATTTGACGTTACCGTGTTTAAACCACATTATTTTCAGAAATAAAACTTTTTGGAAACTTTTCGACTTTTTATTATCATCGCTTTATAAAAAGATAGCAGATAGCTGTTTTGATAATTCATAAGAATTTTTTAAAAATGTATATAATTAACGCATGTTAAAGAATGTTTTTTAATGTGAAAACAGCGTTTCATTGAATAAGAATCATACATAAGTTTTTTTAATTTATTAATACGGACTTTTGAATATAATTAGTCGTTTTAGAGTAGACCTTTAACATCTAGTTTAGAGAACAAATATTTTTTGCAAATAATAGCCTTCAATTCAACTTCTTTATAAGTAATTTTTTATGCTTAAATACACCTCAATTCAATCTTCATAATTTCTTTGCAGTTGAATAACTGCTTGATGAATTAAATAATAATTGTGCTAATATGTTTTAATGTATACTGTGAATAATCATATATATTCAATTTCAAAAACAAATAAAGGTGTGAATTCAATGTATAATAGCATGGATTATCTTGATGTCTTTACTATTATTTTCGGAATTTTGTATTAAAAAATATAAAAACCAATTTCAATATTATTATAAAATGCATATAAAGTGATAAGTTAAGCTTTTCATTATTTTATAGTTCGTATAAATTAGTTAAATGGTTTACTTTTTGATATATTTATATAAATTCTACATCAAACATCTATAATTTTCCACTTTCTCAAATGCAATTATTCAACCGTGTGAAAAAACTATAAATAACTAATTATATTTTTCTGTTCAAGTTAAGATATAAATTATGCGCTCATGAGCTATTAGAATAACAAAAGGAAAGAAACTCGATCACATGTGCCCAAATCCGCTAATTTAATTGTAGTTATTTTTGATAATTTTCTTATAATTTTATAGCCAAAAACATCAAGAAAAGGTTATATCCGTAATGTTTTCATATAATAAAATATGTGAGGCAAAAAAATTAATAACTATTATACGCATATACACTAGTATAATTTTAAGAAAACCGGTTTCAGGTATTTATATAAAAACTATCATTAATGTGACTTTTAATACTTCTAGGATTACCTACTTTTATAACGCTTTTATATTCATATACATGGTATAAAAAA
This sequence comes from Rhyacophila brunnea, assembly GCF_057557595.1. Lineage (NCBI taxonomy): Eukaryota > Metazoa > Arthropoda > Insecta > Trichoptera > Rhyacophilidae > Rhyacophila > Rhyacophila brunnea. The sequence goes on along the minus strand of NW_028232784.1, from coordinate 657,423 downwards.
TCACAGAAATTTTTTTGTCATTTTAGCTATATTTGTAAAAGAAGGTGTGTGGGCTTTATATTATGGTTAATTTTGATTGCAAACAAAATTTTACGATTTTATTTCTGCTTTATGTATTCCTAAATAGTGATTTGCCGTTATTTAGTTGTTATATCTAACCGATTCTACGTGTGACAAATCATATCTACTGGTTACATTTAATATGCAAGGAATTCATTTTATAAATCAAGGGATCTCTTACTGGAAGTCTACGCACAATATTGAATTCAGAGCTGTAATCATTTACTTGAATGGAGCGATAAAGATGGTTCATTTGCATACACTTGTTTAAACCTTTTATCTTAACTTTTAACAAATCTGCCATCCAATAGATGATTCCTTTTTTTTTAACAATGAAAATATAAAAAAGATGTTAATTTTAGTGAATATATTAAATTTTCTAGATATAATTAATCTTTTTATTTCATTCAATTGATATATTATTTTCATTACTGCTTTTCTGGCTTGTTAAAAATATCTTTCAAGTACTATAAGATCATGCAGTATAAAATGAAAGGCTCAATAATTGATTTTTAAGTTATAAGCGCGATTAGATTGTGTTTAAAATAAGTTCTATTTATTTATGTATGTCATATTTATTATTATAATGCACTTAGATCGCTATATATCTTTAAGACCTACTATTATGTAAAATTTCCTAAAATTATAGCTTTAAAGTATTAATGACTATTTCTCTCTACATTACTTGAAAGCGTACTTTATGCATGTAAAAAAAGTATAAAATCATAGAAGTGGGGGATTAAATAGCGTAACTCAAATCTAATTTGTAATTTTTTATAAAAGTAGGACAAGAAAATAGTGAAATATGGTGTATTTGACCATAAAATACGTATTATGATACTTAAACTTTTCAAATATTTTTTATGCTACACCTCAGAGGAAGTGTATGAAAATTCTGTATATTTTATTTATATTACTTAAAGTTTCTAATTTTTTTTTAGAATTGATGATATATATTATTTCTTTAAAGCTTATTTTTAGATCAAAAGTTCTTATTCGTCGAAAAAATATCATTCTAGGCCTTTTTAAAACTTTTTACTAATCCACATTTTTAGTTCCTTTGAATATACTATAATATATCTACTTCGATCTTTTTTTTGCCGTGTTTCGATATGAAATACAAGCTTTAAAGCATCTTTTTTGCCCTATATCGCATTAGATGAGTACCCGAAATATATTTAAAAATATTATAGATTTATTTTGCGATTTTTACATGACATAAATTCTTCAGTCATCTTAGGATATGGCTATCAGTTGTTATTTTATATGATACATTTCCGCGAAGATATTTTTGATTATTACTTTTTTGTGTTGATAATCTTTTTGTGATTGACATATAAAGAACTTGTTTGGCGTAATTCTTTCTTTTATAACAACACATTAAACACTCTCTACTCGGTGTTTACACAAATACTTAAGTTTCCCCATTTTTTGTTATATATATACTACTATACCAGAACAACTCTCCCCCATTAGTATTATTTTTTATGAAATAAACCTCGCATATTTTCTACCAACGCCTGGTTTACTTCACAATTGTTTTTGATGACAATCTTACAACTTTTGAAATGCTTATCACGTGAGTTATATAAATTTAAATCCAAATTGTTGCCAAACCTTTTTAATTTTAGGTTTTATGTTTTTCAAAATCATTTATCAAGAATAATATTTATGCTGCGATATTTGTTTAACCTAATTTTAGGAATTCTTTTATTATCTAATAAGCTTCTTTTACATATTAATTCTCGTCATTTTATTGTGTTTTTAGGAAATATAATACATTTTTTTGTGTATAATATTTAATTTTCTTTGTTGTTACGGGTATTAATATTCTTTTTGATTTCATTTTAATGGTGATATTTTTATTCTATAAATGAATAAAAATTCGGTTCCGGAAAATATGTTTACTATAATAAAAATTTTTAAAATCTGGCTTTTAATCTATATTTATTTCGATTATCTTTTTGGGCTACTTTGCACACAATAGATAAACTAGCCTAAGTGGGCAAATCCTGATTTTTTTGGCATAAATATATCTTTCTAGTAATTTTTCAAAACTAGATTATAGAAATTGTAACAACTTGACCGAAAATTACTATTTTGGTTTATAAATGCATCGAATATATTGATTTTATTATTTTGAATGGCTTTATTTTGGTACTTGGCTTATTTTCAACAAAAATGTGAGGATAATTGCTTGTTCAACTTTCATAAAACGATGGATTTCTTTCATTTTATCTTCTATGACTTTTTTGATAAATTAAAATAGATACAATTAAGACTCTATCAGGCGTAATTTTACATATTTAGATTTGAAAATGTAATAAAATAAATTTACATGTTCAACTTTAATTAAAAACAAATTATCGTCTAAATCAATATTAAGATTATAATTTTATGTAGCTTTTATCCATGAAAGAAATAATTTCTAATGAATAGTAGTATTATTACAGTATTTTTATGATTTAAATGTGTTTATATAATTAATATTATAAGGTAAGTTTTGTTTTAAATTTAGTTTTATAAAAGTTCTCCTCAATCTTCTAACCCTTTTTTCTATTTATAATAGAAAAATCCAGGCGGAAGTTTCTCTTTCTTTATGCATTATTTTTTATGGTATATTGTGACTTATTTTTTCTTTATACTATATTTTAATGATTTCAAATCAAATTTGTTATTTTTATTATCTTTCGTGATTTTTTATTATTTAGATTCCACTTTTTTGTTGTGGTTTTGGATTAATTTTCCGCAACACAAATAATGATTATTATAAATGTTGTTTAAAAAGTGCAGCTAACTGTAACGATCGCATATTAATACAATATCAATGATCGTAGTGGATAAAAAGTATGTGTATGAATTAATAAAGAACCCTCATATGATATGCTTCTGTATATATAGAAGCTAAATTTGCACTGAAAATTCTAAAATAACCTTATATAGAATGAACTTGGTGCATACATAGAAAACATTACACATATTCAAAACGAAGTTTTGTTCAAATTTGGTTTAAATTAAAGTTAGATTTCCATCAATTGAAGCAGTCAAAAAATATGGGTGATAATTAAAATTTAGATGTATTTTTTCATCGTAGTACTGAAATAAAAATAAGCTAAATAGCATTCATAAATTTATTTTAGCGTCTTAAATATACTAATGTCTTTTAAAAAGGCATAAAGTATCCCGTTATCATTTTATTAGTATAGTAAATTCGATTTTTAATTATATTGCAATCTGTCTATGCTCAATTTATTTTTACTGTTTGATAAACGAATTTGGTATTTCATTATAGACAAATATGTTAAAGAAATTATTTTTTTATAATTTTGATGTTATTTTTTAAATAAAATTATTAGTAGTCTTTTTTCAACACGATATTCATTTCGCTTTTTTGTGTATCACACCAATATATGGAGCTAAGATTCACTTATTTCATATGTGATTTACATATACTTTAACTTTTTATCTAAATATTTTAAATTTAGATCGATATATGATAAATTTTTCTAGTTTAATTAGTCTCTTAGTAATACTATTATAATAATATCTATTTTTTAATTACTTCTTGTGTAATGTTATTTTTTTTTGTAAAACCATTAGTAAGTTGCCTTGTCTACCCTCTTCATGAAAAATTATGTTTTATGATACAGACATCAATTTTCATTTTAATTTGATGCTTTTAACTATGGATCATTTATAAAATTTCAATAAATATTTTTATTTATCAATAAAGCTTGCTTATGTGTCTGATTAATTAAGGATATTATAGTTATAATAAAAGTTCAAAACAAAAAAATGTAGACATTTTTCGCGCTTTTTTTGGTTATTTTTTTGATGCATATTTTTATATGTGATAAGAAAAGTATAAAAGGGGCTACATATATAATCCTTTTTACAAAGAACTAAATTATTATGTGAGTTGGAAGGTCGGTTACGCAATAAAAATAAAAATATATCAAATCTATTCACAAAAATCATCAGGAGAATCACTAGGTTTCAAATTAAATCAACACATACAGACTATTATACTAAGAAATATATGTATACTAACATTTATCTTAATAGAGAATTTTCCAAATTATATATAAGATAAACTTACTGAAAATCTCTCAGGTTGTGCCTATAGATTATAAAATTATGCAGAAAATTTACAAAAAAAAAATTTAGAAGTACTTCATAAAATTGTATTTTTTTATATTTCTTTACTTTTGATGGTATTAGGTTATTATAAAAGAAATTCTTGTATTGAATATTTAAATTTTTCATTTCGTCTACAGCAATTTTGTTATATGCAAATTTTTTCTTTGAATTAAACTTTCGTCGTGATTTTTTCAAAACATATTTGTTTGCAAGATATAATGCAAAGTATATTAATCGATCAATTGACTTTATTTTATAGGCTCAATACAACCTAAAAAGTTTTTGGACCTGAGTACAAAAATACTGATATTTATTGTTAGAACTGAGAAAAACTTTTTTGCTTATAGTTTTTGAAAAGGAACGAATAAAAGAATAATATAAAATAATGTTATTTTTTAAGGGGGGGTGGTATAGTTGAGTGGTTTACAAGTCGGACTCCAGTGTGAGGGGTCGCGGGTTCCACTTCCACCCACCTCACTAATTTCTGAAACGAATTTACTCTAAAGAAAAATACCCAAGGGGGCAGCCAGTGGACCATAAAAGATAAACCATAAAGCACTGACAAGCCATGAGAAAAAGGAGGTTGCTGTGTAAGCCGTTGAACTGTGCCTTCAGTATTGAAAAAGATCCTACACCGTTCAGCAAGTATATAGGTAAGTGTAGAGTGTGGTTGTAGCTTGTAACTCTTAGCGATAAACAGTAGACAGAATCTCATTCCCTTCACATAATGACTGCCGCCTATGATAAAGGGCCCAATCCACGGTGATTACGGGTGACAATGAGTGTTGGGGGAGCTCCACAGAGAGACGCATCAGTTAAGCAATAGTTCCTATTAGTATAAAGCGAACTTCCTAAAAGTATTAGAAGTAAAACATAAATAAATAAAGTAAATTCGATTATAATTTTTTTTAAGGGTATAAATAATTATACCACTATGAAATCATTCGCTCAATGCTCGTTGCAAAAATATAAAATTAAATTTTTAAAATTAGCCCATAAATAAAGAGTATATTTGTTGTTTATACTGATGTTCTGTTTTATGCGGCGACAGTAAAACAATTAAAGGGGAGTCAGTTCCAATATACATCGTTCAAAGTTTATCTTTAACTGTATTTTGACAAGAATATATAGATTATGACCGCCTATGTTTTCTATTGATTTTCTTGGGGTTTTATTAGTATTTATGTGCGTAAATTGATCTAGTATAGCTAAGTATTACTTTTTCATATTACTTATTTGAATTTTTTTGAAATTGTTTATATATAACAAATTAAGCCCACTGAGAATATAAAATACTTTTCATTTTTCAATGAGTTTCTGCTCTTTTAACTATAAAATAAATATATTCGTTATTAGCTCACATCTAAGCATATAAGTAAAACGCAATTGATTTTGATTTCATTCATATCGATTATCTTTTTTTATAAGCAGGGAAATTTCAATTGAATATATTGTAATAAAAATTTGACTGTATTTTTTATAATAGATTCGCGCTGTATTTTCAATTACATTTGATTGCTATAATTCGAGATAGTAAATTTTAAAGGCATTTTTGTTTTTTGAATTGTCTGATACATATTTTATATTAGGAAAACGTAGTAAAAATGAAGATTCTAGAAATTTTATTGCATAAAAAATGAACAAAATAACGTTTATTATGCCTCTTCGGGAACAAATCTAGTTATATTGAAATTCTTATCTTATATTTTTTGGTATTTATAGGATAGTTTTATTGCTTTTTTAGATTATAAATATCGGATCTTTCCTGATAGAAAATCCTATAATACAGGTTAAAAAATCAATAATATAATATACTAAAGTAATTATATAAAGAGAACGGTGTTAATCATATCAATCGGGTCTCCACTTTTGTAAAAATCCTATCCTAAAAATAATGAGTTTGATTACTTGCTCTTGCGTTCGGAATTGAAGCATATTTTTTTTCGCCATTACAAATATATGCATTTACAGAGCTGTGGAATTATCTTTGCTGTGTGTTGATCTGCTGTTTTTGAAATATCCTTTGCGGCTAGCGGCAATAATTACCTGTTTAATAATTTAAAAACGCCTTGCTTGTGATTATTTGAACCATAGATCATCTAAATTGAAAATTTAAGGCTAATTATTAAATCGTTTGACCATCTTCGAAGTTTGGATTTAGTTCTATGGCCATTGAATATTATATATTCCCTAAAATTCACTAAAAAATTCTTGTGGCTTAATTTCAAAATGCAGGAATAATTTTTGTACATCAATATCATTCTAAAATATTTAGATTTCACAAAATTTGTAATTGTATCTGGTATAATTTACGCAAAGTTTTTGAATTCAATGTTAAAAGATGCAATTATTCATAACTGTGATTCTTCTTATTATAAAATTTTAAAAAATATCATCATTTTTCTGTATTATAACAAAAATATTTATATATTTAATTTATAAATCAAACTATTATGATATATCGATTTTGTTCTAACTTTAGTCTTATCATACATTGACTTTTTCTGCAAAATTATTAAAGTAATTTCTGTATTAGTGTTTTGGTCATCCAAATAATCTTTTTAATATAATTTTTCTGGTTTATTTTTTACTTTAAACTTTTCGATTTCATAATAATAATTTTATTTGTATCATTCTTTTTAGATGCTTTTATATGTTTGTTTCTTCAGACCAAAATATAATTATGGGGATGTCATTTATAGATATACATTTTTTTTAAGTTCACACCAATAAATTTGGTTGCTCATTCTTTCAAGATGCTTATCTATATTTATTTCTTCAAGTTATCAATTGTAATTTTCTTTATATCATTCTGTATAATCGCATTTCTATTTTGAACTTTTCAAGTCTACAGTAGTAATTTTAAGAATATTTTTCTTTGAAATGCTTTCTATCTATTTTTCTTCCCCAACTCTACAAATATTTTTATTAATACCATCCTCTCCTTGTTAATATAAATTTCCTTGATCCCTAAAGATGATAGATAATGATTATTTAGATGGTCTCTTTAAACAAGAACTTTGGTACGATATATGCATATATCTTCAAAATAGCATGCCTACAGAATGCGAACATTCCATAGACATTCTTTACAACAGAGTTCTACCAATATTTGAAAAATTACATCCAGGAACACTGACAGAAACAATAATGACTGCTGCAAATGTAATCGACCCAGAAGCGAGTTTAAATCTAGTTTCAAACCTTATAAATTTATTCCAATCGAACGATTATGACCATGAACGAAGATCTGGAGAAATACTTAAGCTCCAAATTAAAGCTAATGAATGTCTTGTGCACTCAAATAAAATTGAAACAGTCGAAGAATTTATATATAAAACCAAAGTGACAAAGCTTCATGGGGAGACTAAAATGTACTTTTATCGTATGTGCTATCGATATTATGAAATGGTGCAAAACTATGATGATCTAGTTTTTTATCTTGAAAAGTATATTGAAAATTATATTCAAGATGAGAGGTGCGACAAATATCATGAATCTTTAGAAATTTGTGCTTATAAATTGGTTAAATATTCCTTGTTAAGCAGGAAAATGTTTAATTTTAATGGAATCTATATTAATCCAAGTTATGTGTTATTGAAAGATGAAAATCTAAAACTTATATTTGAAAAGGTTATGGGTGGGGATGTAGATTATGTTCTACAAAACAAAGATGTTATTGAGGTTTTGTTTCCTAATAAATATGAAGAATTACGGGAGAAAGTATATCTGGTTGCGCTAGTTAACTTCTGTTTTAGTAAAACTAATAAGTCTTTTGGAATTGGTGAAATAACCCAATATTTGAATATTGAAAGACCTGTTTCTTTTTACCTTATTGTAAGAGCGTTGGGTCTTGGGATCATTGGGGGTAAAATTGATGGTGAAAAAGATACTGTAATCCTTAATTACGTAGCTCCCAGGGTTTTGACTCTTCAGGAAATCAGTAGCATGAAAACGCGCATCGAAAACTGGGGGTCAAAAGTTCAAGAAACTCTCAATCTGCTTAAATAGGAATAAAAAAATACGAAAAATATGTTCTCTTGTGGTTAAAATTTTTTTCTCCCCTTAATTTTATAAAAGACTTTATATTGCCTATCTAAATATATTTAAGAATTAAAATAGGTGGTTTTTATCAAATATTATTCTTTTTTATGGATCTATAAAAAAGAAGATTATATTATCATTACCTGTGTTTCTATATTTTGAGTCATCAAATGCCTTTCTCCCATATCTTAGTATTAAAATTCATTTTCTAAATTCATATAACTCCCTACAAAAAAAAACTTTAGTTATTTTGTAATTGAAGAAATCGTAGTGTCTTCTAAACATATACTTTAATCATTTATGTAAAATCTAATCATAGGTACACGAGCATATCGTTATTATATAAAAAATTAAAGGTATTCGATCTGATAAAGTCTCATTGCAAACAATTTTTTAATTTATTCTGTAAAATATAAGGTTTTATATTTATGCTGTGTAAAAAAGGGCCTTGTGTTAAGAATTACGAATTCAATTGTATATATTTGCTTTAAACAGCCAAAAAAAAATGTCAGATTTAAAGGTTTCCATGTATATTGGGTGTAAAATGATGATACAAAACTGTATATATGATTTAAATCGCAAAAAAAAAGTATAGAGCTAATTCCCTTAAGTGTATATTGGGCGTAAAATGATGATCTAATAATGTATATATGACTTGAACAGCCAACAAAGCATAGTTTAAATCCTTTAAGTGTATATTGTGCTTAAAATGACTATTCTTTACTATATCTGCATAATTTAACAGCCAAAAAAATATTAAAAATATCAAACAATATATGGAGTCTGCATTATAAATTCAATTATACCTGTATAATATAACAGCTAAAAAAATATTAAAAATATCAAACAACATATGGAGTTTAATATGAAGAATTCTGTTATTACTGTATAATTATACCCTAAAAAAATATTAAAAATATCAAACTGCACATGGAGTTTAGCATGACAAATTCAGTCATATGTGTATAACTCAACAGCTAAAAAAATATTAAAAGTATCAAACTGCATATGGAGTTTAACATTACGAATTCAATTATATCTGTATAATTATACAGCTAAAAAAATATAGAATTCAATGCTATATATGCAAATACCTCGGCTAAAACACACAATTTTCTGATTATAAAGGATTGAAAATAATTATTATAAACAAATAAATCTTATATCGAATATGATTTACTGAACATTTTTAAGGAAAAACACAAAACAAAATCCAATGGCTTTTTATAGACTCTTTGCCAAAAAAAAATATTCGAATTTACACCGATTTGTTATTAAGAATATCATAACCGTATGATTTTCACCTAAAATATTTTAAATCATATCCCTATCTGTAGTTTTTAAGCATACATTGGTCGAATTAGAAGAATGAAAATTTCTTGTGATAATTAAATGACTGCAAAATGATGGGTTGCCCATAAAATTTAACAATGCAGATTTGGTGAATATAATAGAAAAAAGAAATGTTTAGGAATTTTTTATATAAAATTATATTTTGTGCTTTATCATGTTATTTTCCAATTCTGAAAATAATTAAAGGTGCATTATTCGAAGTGACTAATATATATTATAAACCAAGTCCCCGATGATCAAACAGTAAAAAATTTTCATGAAACTAAGATCGTAAATTTTTAAACAACTAGATTATTGTTGAAAAAAAATTGATTCACCATGTTAAAAAATAATTGAATCGATCCGCTACCAAGAATTGTTATAAAAGTATTTAGCTTTTAAGTACTTTAAATATTTTTAACTCATGATAAAATCAATAAATAAACACAAATAATGTTTAAAAATAATTAATAAATGAACTGATGAAATTTAAGTATGATCAAGGGGTGTTATTTAACCGTTAAAAATGTTGGTTTTTCAATTTATACCCTAAAAATAAAAAAGCTTATTTTTTCATGCTTAAAAATATAAAAGCTAATTTTGTAGCCATTCTACCTTTTTTGGAAATTCTTATACGAATTTCAAGCTTTATTTTGAATTGTAATAGATCTATTGTAAGTAGAATATTAAATTTAGTTATAATTTATACGACTTTAATCCGATTTACCCTAAAATTTACGATTACGCATTAATCAAAATCCAAAAAAAAAATATTGAATGCTACTTTTTGCTTCATTAAACAATTTTTGTGATTACTTTTGCAATAAATAGAATTATAAAAAAAAGATTGTGTTTATCGATCATTTTTCCGTTTAAATCGAGGTAACCAACTTTTCTATTCTAATGTTTAAACTTTTATTCTATAAATATAAAATAAATATTATAAAGCATTCTTTCTATGTGATTATAATAATTTTTTGTCTCCTATAAGATTGTCGATGCAAAAAAAATCAAAATTTTAGACGCATATCTTCTAAAGTATATATAAATTCTTTGATAAATTCGTATACATTCTTAATTTGTATTAGTTTCATTTTGATCTGTTGTTATATTTATTTATTGCGAATAATATTATTTCCAATATAAAATGTATAATATAAATTTAAAATTTTTTTGAAAATGTCAGCTTTTCGAATTTACTTTATTTAAACATACTTCTTGTGGTAATTCGTTGATTTTCTATGATAATTTTAAGTAAGAAAAAATTAATCTTTGTACTGTTGTATTATGTATAAAAATAATGTTCTGAATCTATAATAATATCGGTATATGCCTAGTATTTTTTATTTTTATTCTCTCCCATTATATTGTGCAGTAAATAATTTGTAAATATTTTATTTTATAAGCAACTTTTATGGGCAAAGAATATCAGTGTTACTTCATTCGTATTAAAAGCAATATGATCACGAATTTTTACAACTTGCTTAATATAATTAGATAAAAAAATGCGAAATATTTAGAAAACTTTAATCTTATTAAATTGCCCTAAACGGTGGTTTCACTTTTTTTATGATGTAAAGATGGTACTTGGAAAATAAACCCTCTATGAAATACTCGATCTTATTCATTCATAAGAGCCAGTATTATATTTTTATCAAAAATATTTTATACCACTATGAAAGCTTTAAATATGATAGATGGTAGCTCTATATACTGACATAAGGAGGTGTAGATGTCCATATGTGGGCTGGATATTGGTAAATAAGATTAATATTTTTTCTAATGGCAGGTGTCAGGGTTTAAAATGTTCAATTGGATTATTAAGCTAATATTCCATGAATATATTTGCGTAAACGGTCATGTAATTTTTCTTTTTAAAATTGAATTGTGTTAAAATTTTTTATGCTAGGTGGCTATTTAACACACCACAATGATGAAAATAAAAATTTAATTTACGATAGCTTGTATTATACATATAGTGTTTGTGGGTTTATAAATTATTGTTAAAAATTATAAGGTATAAAATTTTTAGGGAGAGGATTAACTGATTTTTATTTATGGGTCGATGTGATTTTTAGCTTTTTATAGTTGCTCCAGTAGAAGTTTAGAATTATCTATAGAACAGATTTAGATGATTCTTTTTCCACTTCTTCATTTTTTACAATCATACTCGATGCATCTTCTTCTCTCGAAAATAATTATTCCAAGTGTATTTCTCGGTACTATTATTTGTGCATATGTTTTCCCTTCTGTTTATATCTTTAGGGTGATGATAATTTATACACAATTTTGGTGGTTATGATTTATGAGCGGGTATATTGAGGATTTTTTATATAAAATTCAATTGATATTTTTTTTTGTTATCACATTTTATAGGTTTTACTTATTTATACATTATAATTTTAAATATAAAATATTTTTATAAGAAATGTGTGTAATTTTTTTGTTTAATGCTCTTAAATCAGATGAGATGGAGGAAAAGAATGACTTTCCAATGTGCATAGCTGATTGTAAATATTTTTAAAAATATTGATGTCAAAAAGGAAGTTTTCAATTGCATTTAATTTATAATTAAAGAATTTTGATAATTAAAATTCATAAAGCAGTAATGTGTATAAAAATTGCGGAAATTTGTAATATTGATTTTAATTAAAATTTAATGATATAGCGAATTCAATTAATTATTTTTCGATAATTTAGGGAATGGCGATTATCAGTAACAGACATCGTTGTTTTATTCATAAATATTAACCATTTTATTAAATTTTGTCTTCTTCAAGTGTGTTTGAAATAACGTATAGTAAATCTTCATAAAATATTATGGTTTAAATTAGAGTTTATCGGACTAAACATTCCACGCCATTTTTCTTTAATATTAGTCAGTATCTTTATTTCACGCTTTTAAATTTTAGAATATTGGATTATGAATAAATCAACATGTTTTAAGAGAAATATGCTATTATAAATAAAAATCTTATTTGTGAAATTCTTTTGGAATTATCAATAATGAACTTACAATTAATTTTGAAATAAATATTTAAAAATGTTACTCCTTTATTTTGTACTTTATTTAGCGGAAAATTAAAAATAGGTATGCTTTATATAATTCAAAGATTATGTTCATCTCAACGATAGTAAACCTCTTTGACCTCCTCCAGTACTTGGGAGATTTGAAACACTATTACTATTTCCTGTGCATATAGGCCCATTATTAGTACCTGCATCCCCTCTGTATATAGAGGTGTATTTCTCACCCCCTGTGGAAATAGACGTGGATCCCTGACCCCCTGTGTATATAGGCGTATTGGTATCTGCATCTGTGAATTGGGGCGTTTGCGAACTTACTGGAACTCCATAATTTCTACTTTCTGTATCATAAAAACTTGGCTGTTGCCGGGGTGTATCTCCTGAGAATGTATGATTAACTGTGTAATTATGTGTGGGTACTCTTCGTGATCTATAGGTATCTCTACTTGTTGGTATATTGCGCCCTGTTGAATGTATCGTATAAGTTGGATGTATAGACGATGACGTTGTTGAGCTACCATCATCAAAGGTATATTTACCAAGGCCACCCCCGCCTACACAAATGGCTATACAGACTATAAAAAAAAGTATCAAAGCTGAAACTGGCCAAAATAAACTTCTATTATGATTTCTATAGCCATATCCTGTTGCCATTAAATTGTAAAGGGGGAAGTTTTAGAAATTGTAATTAATTTTGATCAAAATATTTAAATCAATATAACAAAAATTTATTACAATTCCTGTAAAGCCAGATAATTTTTTAGTTAAATGCATTAATTATGAAAATTATAGAAATATCTCTTATTCTGCAATATAACTTGACACAAATTTCATTTTGGAGCTTATTTTTAATTAAGCAATAATTTTTAAAATAATTATTTTTTCGATGATTGATATTCAAAACTCTATTTTATATTAAAAAATTTTATAAATATCATATTTGAATTATTTAATAGACTATACAATTTAATAAATTAAAATATCTCTACAAGATAATGTTTTGAATGTATTATGAATGCCTACTTAGTAAGAGCGTACGCAGAATCAAATGTGATTGTGGAAAACATTTGAATTAATAAGTCTTGAAAGCAGATGCACAGGAAATATTTTTAAAATATTGAGTCTGAAAGACTTATAAAGAAAAGCTAATCTAAAGTATTGTTTGAACAAATGAAAATAGCTGAAAATCAATATACCGATAAATAAATAAGATACGATAATATTTGCGGAACAAATGCCATTTCCAGTCATTGAAATCTTAAATGCGCAAAAATCATTAAGAAAAACTGGGCCTGTGATTTATAAAACTTATTATTTTGACAAAAACAATGTATAGCGAAAGTTATGTTCTCTCTAAAACAAAAAAAAAAGATCTTTTATTTAATTTATAATAATATTCAACAAAAAAGAATTCTGATCTGATAAATTAAAAATATTATATTTATCATAAAAGCGAACATAGAACCAGATCATATAGATAAAAACTCAGATAAAATCGTTTTTATGATTTTTTAGCTCAAAAAAATTTAGATCAATTTTATGAATATAGAATCAATAAATCGTACTTCATATTTTAGATAAACTCTCTTATTCAATTAAATTTTTTTGGTTGCGTTATTTTTTATGATTTTTTAGCTCAAAAAAATTTAGATCAATTTTATGAATATAAAATCAATAAACTGTACTTCATATGTTAGATAAACTCTCTTATCTAATTAAATTTTTTTAGTTGCATTATTTTCAAAATCAAAAAATATGGTTGTATTTTATAGGTCTATTTTATCTTAAAACGCATTCAACTAAGAAAAAATTTAGTTGTTTTATAGATCAAAACAATCACATCTATTTGTGCATGTAACAATTAATTAAAATCATATATAGACTATTTGTATCTTAACAACATTAAATTTTTTCTGGTAATAAAAACTAGAATAAAGCAATAGATCATGAAATTTTTTTACTGCTTTAATTCCATCCAGTTCACAAACTTCCTTCAAACATATTATGCTTATAATAAATATTAATCCAAGCATCTTCCTCAATTCTATTTTTAATTAGATGCCCTCGTATCAATTAGCATTCCCAATTACTTAATGTATGAATTATGATATTTTAAGATCAAACAAAAACACCATTATGATGTAGAACATTATTCATGTTGTGTGCTTTTAAATTTGTATAGAGTTTATTCCAAAGCAAAAAAATTCATAGTTTCTTATTTTTTTTATTCTTCAAGTTATCGATATTTTTATTCCGATTTTTATGTGTATAATCATATTTTTTATATCATTTATAATGTGTCAGGCCAAAGTGCAATATTTTCATGTCTGTTTTTATCATGGTAATATCCATAATCCCAAAATGTCGATTTTCCATGTTTATTTAACAGTTTTTTTGTAATTTTCTTTGGCATTTCGTGCTTATATTTTCTATATAGAACATATAGCAGCCTCTTTTGAATTATATAATGTATAAATAATTTATAATCATGAAATAGATGCTGTAAATGTATCTTATATCTTATATTTATCGTCTATATTTAAGTTTCACACCATATTAAGCTATTTTTACATTTATAATTGTATGTCTGACGGTATATATTACATTATTTTATATAATCTTTTAAGCCACTTTTTAAAGATCTTGTCCAAGATTTTTATGCCCTAGCTGTGACTAGTTAAATCTAATAAAACTCAACATAGAAAAATAAAACTAAAATATTGATTTAAAATTATCTTCGTGATCATACCTTAAGATACCCTAGAATTATACGATATTATATTATCAACATTTCCTGTTAGAAGGAATATATAAATAATTTTAAGTTCTTATCAACCTTATTCTTTCATGAAGGCATATATACATAGTCTAAATATCAAGTGAACTGGTTATATATGTAATAGACATCTTAAAATTAATATTATTACATATAATAAATTCAATTCACGAAATTTTGTAAAAAAATATTAAAAGATAAAGTTTTAATCGGATCACCGCTGCGGCGAAATATCCCCATCATACCAGTAATAGATTTTCCACTTGCACACGCGAGCGGGAATCAAGTAAAAACGTTTCTGCATCACAATCATTGTGTGTTTAAAGCAGAACGCTCTCTTTAATGTAGTTCGGCCTAACAGTGTTTGCTGTATCCCTTGTAGCTAGGCGGCACTAATTACCTTTTAGTAATTTATTAAAGGTTTTCTATGTAGAAGATCTAAAACTTCAATAATCGAAATCGAATTTTACGTCACTAAACTATTGCAACTCTGAGAAAATTTGGTGTATTGCTTATTTTAATCTTATGCAAAGGGATTTAAACTGTGTAAATTACAAAAATTATAATTTACACCCACAAACTACATCACCGAAAAAAAAATTAAACATGTGTTTTGTTTTTATAAATTACAAAAATTATAAGCTGTATTCACATAAAACAAAACACATGTTTAATTTTTTTTGGGTGATGTAGTTTGTGGGTGTAAATTATAATTTTTGTAATTTATAAAAACATTATACGATAAAACTGGATGATAACCACAGTCTCTTGTGTTATTTAAATTTCATTTCCAAAAAATCATGGTTGTATAAAACATCAACTTTTTTTAGAATCAATAATCTTTTAATTTTTACTGATGACTAAAAATTATCGAAAATGTGAAATTGGTGTAAATTTACGAAATTATATGTTTTTTCGTGCATAGAAACTGCGTGTGGTGTAATTTATATTGAAAGAACTAAATTTACTGTTTTATTTCTCTTTCAAAGTGGATAGTGGGCATTATTAATTCTTAACCAATCGATTTTTTTTTAGCATAAATAGGATTGATTAATTTTATTATATCAAACATAGTATATTGTATTAATTGTTTAAAAAATTAGGTGCTGGGAATTTCGATTAAAGCAGAAATATATGCTTACGCGATATAAATTGAGGATATCATTCAGCATGTATGCCTTGAAAAATAATATTGATTTTGAAAGATTTGTGAAATGATGATTTTGATAAAAAATATTTGCGAAAACTTTTAATTGTGAAGTCACCTAAAGTCTTAATTTTTTTTGAAAGAGTAAAAAATACAAATAAACCCATATATAAATATAAATGAAGTATTTAATACACAAAACAGATTGGATATTTTATATATGATAAAAATAATAAAGTATCAACCAGATTAAAATTGGCGTGACTGGTATCTATGATATAAACATAGTTGATAACGAAAAATTGTGAAAGTATGATCTGTTAGCATCTGAGCTGTCATTAATATAGAGTGTAAGACAAAGTTATCCCATATGTTATAACCTGGGATTAGATTTTACACTGTATCATAAAGGCACCAGAAAGAACTCGAAGTCACGAACATGATCGGAGCATATATACAAACTTTGGGATTGAATTCATACGCCTCGAAAAAAGTTGGGGTATTGAAGAAGATTTCGAGAGAAGAAAATTTAGAAAGTATAAATACGCTGTGCCTACGGGAAGCCAAGCAAGTTGCGCTTTAGAAAAAACGATAATTATAACACGAAATTTAGTCCATAAACAAATTCAATAATAATACACAAATATATAATTATCCAGTTCTTCTCTTAGAGCCACTTAAAGTTATTATTGTTGACTAGCGTAAAATTATAAAACCTATTGATAGATAAATGAATTATTTAATCTAAAAATATATAATTAATCTGCTGTTCTCTTAGAGCCAACTAAGTTATGTTTTGTTGAAAATATTAATGATATAAAACTAATTGATAGATAAATGAATTATTTAATCTAAAAATATATAATTAATCTGCTGTTCTCTTAGAGCCAACTAAGTTATGTTTTGTTGAAAATATTAATGATATAAAACTAATCTATAGATAAATGAATTATTTAATCCACAAATATTTATTATTCCCCTGCTTTATAAACCAAATAATGCTTGCTTGCTTTATTTAAAATTGAAATGTTGTAAAGCCTAACCACAAATAAATTTTAAAATCTGTAGGTTAGAAATTATAGATATTTATATCTTTAAAAAGTTAATATATGATATATAATTAAATATTTGTTAGATGCTTCTTTATTTTCTATTTTTTATAGGGAGATTTTCTTTGATTAGATATTTCAATCACTTTCGAGTTCTATTCGCTTTTTCTGTGCAATTTTCGCCTATCACTAAAAATATATCACTTTTAAGTATATAAACTTAAGCTTATGTTCTAAATAAATATTAGCGCCGTACAATTATACTTTTTGGGGTTTAACTCCAAATATTTTTAAATTTGAGTTTATTACTTTTTGTAGCTCTATCGGCATAGCTATTATTTGGCAAGATTTACTAATTAATAATTTAATGGCTTTAGTAGTAGTAGTTTTTGAGCCCTTTTCTGGATATAAACAAATCGTAAGTCATAAAACCGTGTTATTTTGTTTTATGTTCTTCTTTATTTTTATGATTTATTTTGTTTTTTATTTATAATTATTCTGTTTCTGTTGGTATTCAGGATCAAAAACTTATAATTTAGGACCATGTATCGCACAAATCAGCTATTCAAATTACCATGCAATAATTTAAAGATAAAAAAATAATTTGCTTCTCTGGACACTTGAACATAAATCTATTCGGATGCAGTAGTAAGTGTGTATTAAATTTCTGCATTGTGTCTCTTGACATAAAAAATTGCAATACTGCAACGAAAAACATATGATTTATAAACTTAAAAAATATATGGATTTTTCGGGTTTTTTATTTTTGCTAAATGAGATGATATTATCTCTGTACTTTTTGCAAATGAAAATTTGTGGTACATTGTAAAATTACTAAATTATTTTAGTAATATGTCAAGTTTTACTACAAGAAGATAAATTCAGTACTAAATTATCCTTCCAAAATTATTCATAGTGTTTTGAGTTTTTCAGAAGGAGAAAATGTACATAAGTTTCCACTTTTAATCTTCTTTCTGCAAGTTGCTTGCTTAAATCAATGTAAGTAAAAAGGATTATCTTTCAAAGTAATAATTTATGGAATATGTTTTACTATTTTTGCATTCTTTTTTTAATTTCTAAAATTCGTTAAACTTTTTTAAAAAAACTTCTATATCTTTTTTTGCAAAGAAAAAATTTTCTGTAAAGTTTTAAAATCAAATCTCAAATAAATGTGTAAAATTGTCTTTATTCTAGCTATTTTCAGATTTTTTATTGTCTCGTAATTATATATTTAAATTCGCCACTATCTATTATGTATAGTATTGATACGAACTGTTAACATTATAATCATTATTTTAGCATATATTTATTATATCCGAGTTTTTTTTATAAAAAAGTGTCTTTAATTATAGATTTGTGGTTTATAAGCAAAAAAAATTTATATCATGAATTCAATACTTTTTATTTGTTCATAATGGATAATTTACACTTATGTCTCTGTTATCTTGTAAAATTTGTGTTTATATGTGATGATTGTATAATAGTAAATGAATTTGGAAATTACGAATTTGTTTAGTGATATTTTTTGCATATGATTATTTTTAAATATTAGAAGATAAGACATGTAAAACAGTATTTTCTAATAATTTAGGTTTAAAAAACGTTTAATATACCTATTTTCTAGATATTAGCATAAAAGAAACCATTCATAAGATTATATCAGCATGATAATAAAGCTTCTGTACCTAAAAGGATCAGGCCAGGCTAAAATAATTTTTTAGTATTTATTTCAAGCATGGGTATTTCCGAGATAATAATACTAAAAATTGTTGTTTTCTTTTTGAAAATATTAATCAATTATTGCCTTAAAATTTATTTATACTTTATTTTTGCATAAACGACTGAAAATTTTCAAATTATTTTAATTTTTATGTAAAACGGCAAATATTTATTTCATGATCGGTTTAATGAATTTATCATTTTCAACTGGGTTTGGTCACACACTTAGTTTAGAAACGATTTGATTTGTGACCTTTTGTCAACCGCAACGCATCCCGGATTCATATGAATTTACTCAAATAGAGAAATACCTGCAAGGGTGCGGTCTATCGAAATTAGAAAGTAAAACCATAAAAAGACGGAAAAGCCGTGTAAAAATTAGAATGTTGCTGTGTATAACGCTAAAAACGTGATCAAACATTGAATTTAGCCTCTTCTGTTCATCAAGGATATGGGTAAGTGTAGAGCGGTATAATTGATCATCAACAGAAAGTAGATAGAATCACATTTCCCTCCATATCGAATACCGCCTGGTAAAACAGGTTAATACACGGAGATAAATTGGCAACAAGAAAGGTGAAGTACCAGACGCGGTAATTAATTAGATAAGCAAGAGTATCTAATGGCCATAAGCGAACTTCTTAAAAGAATATATATACGAGTAAATTTGTCTAGAACTTTAGTATCTAAAAATTTTACAATGGTGCACGGCAGCTTAAATTTATAGAATGATGAATTTGGTAGCTAGAATTATATAGAATATGAATTTGGTAGCTAGAATTATATAAAATAATGAATTTGGTAGCTAGAATTAGATAAAATAATGAATTTGGTAGCTAGAATTAGATAAAATAATGAATTTGGTAGCTAGAATTATATAAAATAACGTTTTCAGATTCTAGGATTATATAAAATAATGAACTCGGCTGCTAGAATTATATAAAATAATGCTTTCCGTAGCTAGAATTATATAGAATAATGTTTTCAGATTCTAGTTTTATATGGAATAATGTTTTCAGATTTTAGAATTATATAGAATAATGGATTCGGCTGCTAGAATTTTATTAACGATGAATCTATTGTCTTTGATTATATTAAATAGTTTATAAAGTATCCGTAATTATATAAAATAATGGATTATGCACCTAGAGTTATATTAACGTTGAATATAGTATCTTTGATTGTATAAAATAATTTATTCAGCAATCTAGATTTAATTCTTTTGTGTTATATTATACAATACCCTTTTTGTATTATGTTATCTTTTAAGCACCCACTAAAATGATTCTCTACATACTTCCAGATTTAAATCGAGAGGCCTGGCAGGAATTTAATGAACCAGAGAAACTGCTTAACGATTTATTTCTGATAATAAGTACGTTTAAAAAGCTATCATACACCAACCAAATAAAAATAATAAACAACAAGAAGATTATATTTGATTCTGACGAATCCAATATAGACACTATAATCAGTATAATAAAAGACTCTCCGACCTCTTTGTCGCAAGATCTTAGCTATACGCTGTGTACCATAAACAAAAACAGGTTAAAAAGCGGCAATTTTACTACCAATGAAATTTCTCAAGAACTTAAGATTATTAACAGTGGTGAAAGGATATTGATTTTGAATCTTGAAGAACAAACAAAGTTTATTGATTTGCTTAAGTCTTCGCATGCAGCACACAAAATGGGTGTTAGAATTGATGTTTTGAGTGTTGTTGAATCTTCCCTTTTGACACAAATGTGTTTGGTAACGGGTGGTCGATTTATATATTATGTGGCTGATTTAACGTTTGTTCTTGATTTGTTCAGTACTGATGAGAGTGAAAAACTTAATTCTATTGGGTTTTGTCCTGTTGAATGTGTTTGCCATGGGAAAATTGTGAGTTTTGGACTTATTTGCCCTATTTGTCTTGCTGTGTATTGTAGAATTATTCCGGTATGTAGAAGATGTAAAACTAAAATAGATTTCGGAACGAAGTAATTGTTTATTTTTACTCTATTGTTGGACAAAAATCGATATTAAATCGTAATTTTTGATTTAGCTAGTCTAGTATGATTTTAAAAAAATAAATGATACAAGTAATAATTGTAAAATTGACTTTTTAGTTTGAATATAATTTATATATTATAATAACTAGTAAGCTTACAAACTTCATTTAAAAGTCAAATTTGTGGTATATTTATATTTTTATGTATCCATATCTGGTATGGTTTTTAATAAATCTCGTGGTAGAATGAAGAATAAAACCTTCTTTTACTAAATATTTTTTTTATAAACGTAGATTTCATGTACGACTTGCTATACACTTTCTGTTTGCAAATTTTATCCCCAATAATCTTTGTATTTCCTAGCAAACTGGCCACAGAATGAATCAAAATGTATTGAATTATATTACTTATTTTGTTGAATTATAATTTGATGCCTATTTTTAATTATTTTTAAATCATTTGATTTTTTATTATATTTTATTAAATATTTGGTCATGTATTTTTATATAATCACTTATCGAATTCAGATTTGTAAATTAACTTTGGATAATTATTTTTAGCCTCTATACTGTCTAAAACGCAAAGAATCCAGCAATCTAAAAAAAATTTTATTGAATTTAACTCCCATTTATCCTAGAAATAAGAAATGAAACACATTAAACCGAAATATAACGATCAAATAAGAAAGGCTACAAACAAAACAATTTCGGAGTTATATGAATCAATAAGCGATGCATTCAAATTTCTTTCAGAGTTCAAGCCAATAGAGCCCTATCATCTAAAAAAGATAGAGAGAGCAGAAGAAGAGATAAAAAAAGAGGTGTTATGTAAAGGAGGACGATACATAATTTATAGCGACTATGAAATATTTATAAGTATATTTTTTAATGATGCAAAATTGGCAAAGGAATTCAAAAAGATGAATTTGCGTACGTTGCATCAGAATCGAATGGAAAATGGAGTTTTGGCGTCTATCTACCCAGAAAAAAATAATCATGGGTATTTGGACGATGAAATTTTTAAACTGTGGAATAATGTTATTTCTCCTGAATTTAAATTAAGACTGAGGGCTTTAGCTGATAAAATGAACTATTTTTCTTATCTTGAGTTCAAAATGCGAAGACTACTTAAACGGATTGAAAGAAAGGAAGAGAAAAAGATGCTGTTTTACAGTTGTCCGGGAAACGCAAAGATTAAGAAAATTAAAAAATCATATAGGCTGATTGATGAGGGTAAAGATATTTTAACTGACTCTTATGATAGTTCTTCTGAAGTGGATCTTACTTAAAAATATAATTAGATAAATTTATGATAAATATTTAATTATTTTATTTATTTCTAATTCATCTTCTTTCAATTTGATTTTTGATTCAAAAATATTTAATATTTACATTATTTTTCATTTTTCTTTAAGTCGTTTCAAATTATATTTATATTTATTTCTGATATATCTTTACTTTTAGTTCATTTATATTTATATCTGATTCATCTTTATTTATATTAATATCTGATTCATCTTTATTTATATTAATATCTGATTTATCTTAATTAGTTATATTTACATTAATTTTATTTTTGTCTTTATTTTAATTCATTATATTTACATTAATTTTAGTAAAACTCTCAGAAAGTGAGACAAGGTTTCTAAGAAAAGTCATGAGACAACAAAACAAAATACTTGACAAAAAAAAAGATGTCCTTGAAGTGATTACTAAAAATAACGATAGAATAAGGACAATAAATAAACAGATAGAGCAATATGAGAAAAGAAAAGAATTTACAAAAACGAACTCCCAGTTCGAAGTCAACAGAAGACAATTTTATAGAGCATTGACAGATACAGTATAACCTGAAATTACAGCAGATAAGGAAAGCATTGTGAATTTCTGGTCAGGTATGTGGACAAAAGCACGGAAATATTGAACTTTGATACTTACCTGCGCAAAAACGCGCTGGAAAACACACCACAAATGGTTTTTATCTCTGAAACAGAATTTCTTCAGATCATCAACTACCTGCCTAACTAGAAGGCTGCTGGATGCGATGGTATATACAACTTCTTCATCAAAAAAATTACAAAATTGCACCCAATATTATATGAAACCGTAAAATCAATATGTCTTGAAAACAAAGAGGTAAAAAGTTGGTTCTACTCTGGGATCACATACTTCATATCCAACAAGACGTTTTAAATGGATCAAAATTCAGACCTATAACCAGCATATCAAACTTATATAAATTGACAACTAAAGCTGTCACAATGATATTACAGAAGGACGTCGAATTCCCGAAATCTACTATCGGAAAACCAACTTGGTACGGTCAGAAGAGTACAGGGAGCTAAGAACAGGTAATGATAAACGTAGCAATAAACAGTGAGCACAATAATGAATTATACGTAACAGGTTCGGCATAAAAAAAGCATTTGACCCAATCGATCATGAGTATCTTCTGTCCTGCTTAAAAAATCTTAACATACAAGAATGGATTATTTCCTTTATATCTAAACTAACAAAAAACTGGAAGTTACCTCTAATATTAAACAAGGAAGAAATTTTGAAGAAAAAAATTGAAAAGGGGATTATACAAGGGGATAGTCCATCTCCAGTACTGTTTGTTATTTGTATGGATCCGCTAAGCCGCCAATTAAATGAAAAGTTTCCATCAATATCCATTAACCTTGATAAGAAGGCATTTGCAACTAATCTTTTCCTTTTCATTGACGATTTAAAGATTTTGTCGAAAGAAGAAAGTAACTTAAAACTAATGTATAATGAAGCAACCAAATTTTTCAGATGTATCGTAATGGAAATTAACGTGACCAAATCAGCTACTATCAATATAAATTGCAAAGATATTGCCACAGTATTAGAAGAAAAAGATGGATATAAATATCTCGGGATATTGGAAGATTGCAAATCGAGAACTAAACCCGAAACGATAAATAAAAATAGAAAAGAAATGCTAGAAAGAGTGAAAAGCACATGAAAAACAAAACTAAATGGTAAAAACAAAATAAAGGCGATAAATGAATATGCAATATCAGTGATAAACTACTACGTGGATTTACTAAAGCTAGAACCAGAAGACTTTAGAAAGCTAGACGATGAAATTAGGCGAATACTAATAGAAAATGGTGTACTCTTGCAACCTTCTAATAAATAAAGGTTATATCTTAAAGGAAATGAACTAGGACGTGGATCAGATTGGAAAATATTGAGTTTAAATCCGAAAGAATACTCAACAAACTATATAAATCTTTAAACCAAGAAAAAGGACAATCACCAAGAAAAGCCGCAATATTTAAATTTAAAAATGCAATCCACTTATCCGTAATAAATGAAATCCTCAGAATAAAATATGGCCTCGTTGACATAGATCTTTCTGCGGTTGAATTAAAACAAAAAGAGAGTTTATTGTGTAAAATAAAACAAAAAATACTACATCAAAAACTCTTTGATGTTCATAAAAATCCATCGCTTGAAATATTAGGATCCTCAAGGTGGCTACAATATGGAAATATCAGACCATTAGAAGAAGCGAGATTCTGCTTTATTCAGGATAGAAACGTATTCTTTGGAGAAAGATCAAGGTGCCCGCACTGTAATGACTCAATTACAACTATCGACCACTTAGCAAGCAGATGTAAAAAAATGCTTGGTCATGATTATAACAAGAAGACACTACGAGGTTGTAAGATGTCTTCACTTTATGTACCAAGAAAATACAATTTCAAAAAAAACAGGGAAATCTGCAGGCACTCTGTACAAGAAATAATAGAAAACGAATTCGCGGTGATCAAAGTAGATACAAGAATTAAAACAGACATCAAGTTATCGAATGACAGACCTGTAATTTTTGTATATGACAAAAAGAAGAACTGCATCACTCTGATCGAAATTGGCGTGACAAGTATTGACAATATAAACATAGTTGAAAACGAAAAATTAAGAAAATATGACCTGCTAGCATCTGAACTGTCATTAATATACAAATGCAAGACAAAAATTATCCTGTATGTTATAACATGGGATGGTGACACGATATCATAGAAGGTACCAGAAGGAACTAGATGTCATAAACCAGGTCGAGGCATATATTCAAACATTGGGATTTAGAAATGCCCTTGAATTAATAGGTCTTGAAAGAAGGTGCGGTATTGAAAAAGACTTTGGAGAGGAGAAGATAGCCGAAAGTATAAATACGCTGTGCGTACAGAGAATCAAGCAATCTGTGCTTGAGAACAAAAACTAAAATTACGACTATAAATATGGCCCATAAATTCAAAATAATTTACATTAATTTTATATTTATATCAGATTTGTCTTTATTTTAATCGATATAAATTGAATTCTAATTTAACTTATTTAAATTGATTTATGATTAATTTATATCTCATTCATGTTTAAATTTTTTTTTATACTTATATTCGATTCATCTTTATTTACATTAATTTTTCGGAAATTTAAACAGAATTCTATTTCATAACATTTAAATCGATTTTGAATCATTTGTATTTATATCTGATTCATCTTTATTATAATTGATTTCTAATTATTTGTATTTATATCAGATTTATCTTTAACTTAATTCATATTTACATTAATTTTAAATTCATTTTGCATTTAAATTGATATATAATTCATTATATTTACATTGATTTGGACAATTAAACCCATCTTATTT
This sequence comes from Rhyacophila brunnea, assembly GCF_057557595.1. Lineage (NCBI taxonomy): Eukaryota > Metazoa > Arthropoda > Insecta > Trichoptera > Rhyacophilidae > Rhyacophila > Rhyacophila brunnea. The sequence continues at coordinate 631,449 of NW_028232784.1, read as the reverse complement.
TGAGAGAAGAAGACCAGTTGATGAAGAAGATCAGGGGAAGGTGTCAAAAGATCTATCAAGGAGTTGTGCGATGTTCCCAATGGGCTGACTACGTCTTAATAGATAAAAATTAAATTAACCCACAAATCAATAAAGTACTATATAAGATTTTTATATGAACAATATTATAAAAGATATCAGTAAGAACTCGAAGTAACTAATCAGATTAGTGCATATATACAAACCTTGGGATTGAAAAAAACCCTTGAATTAATAAGTCATGAGCGGATGAGAGGTATTGAAGAAGACTTCTGTGAAGAGAAAATAGCCGAAAGATTATTATGCTGTATGCACCAGAGATCAAGAAAGTTTTGCTTGAGAACAAAAACAAAAATTATAACGAATAATTTAGCCCTAAAATAAATAAATAAATAATTTTTATCTATTCAAGCGAATCATATCTTATCTTTACTTATGCAATAGAGTGTATTATATTTTATTTTTATATGTAATAGAAGTGAATTATATTTTATTTGTTGTACAAAAGAAGTTAATTACATTATATTTTTATGTGTAATGGAAGTGAATTGCATTAATTTTTATGTATAGTAGAAGTAAATTAGATTATATTTTTATATGTGATAGAAGTGGATTATATTTTTATGTGTAATAGAAGTAAATTGTATTATATTTTGGTGTATAGTAGAGTGTATGATATTTTATTTTATTTTTATGTGTAATAGAAGTGGATTATATTTTATTTTTATATGTGATAATATATCTCATTGCTAGGCAGGGACATAATAATTGGATCTAAAGACAAACTTTTCGTTTTTATTATGTCTATACTGAAAAAAAATATTTAAATCAAATCCATAAAAATCATATTTAACATTTTTTTAAATGCAATATAATATAAAATATTTTCTATTAATATACACAATGATGAATTTGAAAATAATAAATACTTTGCCAGAAACTTTTCTTCTATTAACTAAAAATATAAATTCGCCCTTGAATATTTTTAACTGTGAGTAGTAAAATATAAAATCTAGCAAAAATTAAATTAGTAATAATTAATAATAAACATTTGACGAGTAATACTATTTTAAAAGGTAGTTTTTGTCATAAATTTGATCCATATGCCAAATTCAAAGATTTAATAATCTACAAATAATTTTTTATTATATAACACTTGACAGTTTATATAAATTTCCTTTTATTAAAAAATGAACACATGGTGAATATTTTGGTAGAATACCTAATGGCTCCATTTATATGAGATACATATTGATATATTTTTTTGAAAAAACTTACATATATAATGGTATGAAAAAAGGAACATAATCAAAAAAATTCTGTGTTTTTATGGCCCCTTCATGCCAAATAAACAGTGGATTATAGAATTTCTCTGTGTGTAGTGTAGGCATATTTTATTATTCATGCCTAAGCTAGATAAGCAAATTTAAAAAATCGTCTTTTTTAAATCTAAATTCGTTCATCCTTCATATTTTTCTGCTTTTAAAAAAAATTATGGTGCTTTTTTTCTTGTAAGATTTAAGTATTATTAATATAACATAATTTTTCTTCTAAAATTCATAAAAACAAAATAAATCTTCTTGTATTGATTAATTCTCCTGTAAGAAATTTAATTTCTCTATTATGTAATTTTATTTACGTACAACTTTTCCTCTTGTTCTGTATGAATCCAGACTTTTATAAAAATTAAAAATCTTTATCTCTCAATCATATTTTCATATTTGATTAAACGATAATTAAATCGAAATAGTCAAACAGTGTTGAACATATGATAATATTATATGTAATTACATTATAAAAACTTGTTCATATTGATATATAAAAAGCAACGCTCATGCATTTTTTAAAATATGAATTTATTGCTTTCAAACACATAAAAATAGCCATGTATAAATTAAATGAGACGCAACTTATTTGTAATTAGATTGTAATTTATGATAAACAAAAGGCACTGCTCATTCATTTTTATAAATTAGAATTTATTGCCTTCAAAAACAAAAAATAACCATGTATAAATAATTATAAATAAAAGAAACACAAAAAATTATTTAATATTTTCTTTATCTAACTATTAGTTTAATGAATTTATATCTGCAATTTCATATCAACCACCGGAATCTATATCTCAAAAATTCGAATGTTGTGTAGAACTCGATGTTCTCCTATATGCACCACTTCCTTCTCTACCTAAACTCTCAGCATTTTCCTTCCGTCTCATTATTATTGAAAATGCTATCAAGCTTACTATAGCCGATAATACGAACACAAGTCCACCTAGCAGAAAGGAGTATTTTGGTCCTAGTCTAATCTTTTTTGTCATTTTTTTATATGGACCGTATACTTTTTAAATAGTTTGGGAATGTTGTATTTACCAATAATACTATTTTTTTGTTTATATATGGTAAATCGTTTTTTTTTCAATATTACATAAAAGTTAAATTGGATTTCTGAAGACCCTCCTTTGATTTATATTGGTTTTTCGCAAACTAAATTTATACGAATTAATATGATTTAAAGTGTTTTTTTTATTTCGTGAACAAGTAATTATCAAGACAGAATAAATCTCTTTCTTGTAAGTTTGCAGGCCAATTTCGATTTTCCTAATTCTTTTTAAAATTTCGTTTACATAAAAAAACTTATATATAGGATCTAAAAATTCTAGACGAATTATAGACATACATGCATCCTCTCACACTTCAAAAGATACTTGATCCCATATCATTTGAGAAAAAGAGAGCTGTTGAAATGAATAGATCTGTGGTAGATGTCAAATGATACATTAAGGGGTCGGTCAATATTCCTAGTCGGTAAACTATGTCATGGATTAAAAAACTAGATGAGTTGAAAATGCTTTACCCACAAATATTTTTCAACTACAATGTGCCCATTTTTTTCTTTTTTTGGTTGGTTAACCGGAACTATATATAATCATATATAAATATTTAACTATGCAAGACACTTTAACTCATATCATTTGACAGAAGAACAGTTGATGCAGATAGATCTGGTTAAGGTGTCAAAGGATGCATTAAGGAGTCGTGCAATATTTCTAATGGTCTGTTTGATCACAGAGATGTAATATATACAAATATTAAATTTTAACCCTTAAATAAAAAAAACTGTTTGGCTATATAAAAATTTATCCTTTTTGTTGGGCAATCAAAAATAAATCAAAACTCATATATGTCTATTTGATCAAATAAAAATCGATGGGATTAGATTGATATTTTTTTTGTAAATCTATGAATTAAAGGGATATTTATAAATTTAGATGCTCGGAAACAACTGTAACTAATCATATACTCTGAATTTTTCATCCTTTAGCCCCTTTTTTCAATAAAAAACTATTTTTAAATATAAAATACCAGGAAGATGTATAAATAGATATATTATATATTGTTAGTTTTATAGCACCTTTCACAAAAGTCATTTATTTTACAAAATAGATGTAAAAATTACTTTATAATAAATTATATCATAAATTAATATCTCTTGTTTAATATAAAAACTATTTATTAGATTACCATACTTATCACCCGACATATTTAAATAATATTCATTCTCAAGCAATTTTTTTGAAGCCATTTAATAAGTCTTTTCGCGAAATATAATTTTGCAAATATAATAACATAGAGATAACTGAAAAAATGGTGGTATATTCGAATATTATCTGCATCTTTTTTCATGAAAATATACAAAATACAAGAAAATTTATATGCCTTAAATCACATTTTATTGTTTCTAATTAAAATTTACCTTATTTTGTCAGTTATTATCATGTCTGTTTACATGCTTAATTATAAACTTAACCTCTTTATTACTACTACAAAGATGTAGAATTATGGTCATATAGTTCATAATACCCTGCAATTGAATTCAAATATAAATTTAAGATAGATAATTACAAAAATTAGCATGATTGTAACAAATTTAGTGGTGATTTTATCTTGAAAAAAAGAATAATAAAAAAAATTTACCTTTTTATTGGCGAAAAATAAAATTATTCAGCTTCTATATGGCATGTATTCTAATATATAATATGAATAAAGGAAATTCTAATGGTACATATGCGTGTGTATGGGGATTTCTCGAATTATAATGCAAGATCCGTTTAAATTCTTGTTAATTTATAAAATTCTGAAATCATACATATAGTTATGTGGAACATATAATATAAAAGAGAGGTAAGTTACATAATTTCAAAAAAAAAAGGCTTTTTAAAAATAAAAAACAAATCAATCGATTAAATTTATTACATATATGGATTTCAAACGCCTATTATGCTCATCTTTTTCTTTCTTTAGTAGTAAAGGGAGCAATAGTTTCCAAGCCTTAAATTGCCAAAAAAAATACTTATTTATAATATTTTTGATGTTTCATTGTACATATATCTGAAATATGTTATAGCTTGTATTCTATTAACCCTCTCTCGCCATTAGACTACATTATAGAACTTAATTTGTTAATTGAACTATGCTATATACATTGACTATTCGGTGCATATTTAAATATTTATATTAGTAAAATAAACAATAATATATAATCATGAATAAAAATGTTCTTTTACTGGAGTTTATATATATTTTGAATTATTAACACAAATAAATTTCAAATATGCGTATTGTGTGCCGGAAAATTTTTTAATTTATTTATGTGATTACATAGATAGGTGTCTTAAACAAGAATGACAAAAAATACAAAAATTTATATTTGATCTATTAAAGAATTAAAATACACGATTTATGGTATTTATTTTTATAAATGATGCATGAAACCTTGAAATCTGTAATTAGAAGCAAAAATGAAATTAAGATCTAATAAATTTACATGATAAAAGTTACCACTTTAAATAAATGCTTATGCTTAGGTATTTTTAATGTTCAAAAATTTCTGTTGGATTTTTATTTCCTGTAATCCTAGATTTTTTTTTGCATAGCTGCAAAAAATTATAATTTACTATCCATCATTTATAAATCTAAAAAATTTTACAGTGTAAAATAATGACGAATTCTCTAGATATTCACTGCCCTTAAATTTTCATGTCATAAAATATGTGTTTCTATTATCTTTATTATAATTAAACAGAGTAATTCCAACTTTAATATTATGTTTTATATAATTGTCTTTTTACATCAAGAATTAAAAGTCATTAAAGTGACCTGTAAACGTTTTATTTATTATAAAGAATCATTTTAAAATAATCATCTTGTGCTTGTTTTAAATGACCAAAAATTACTAAATTTAAAGCTCGTATCATGTGAAAATAATCTGTTGCTACACTCAATTTTTAAGGAATATATATTTTCAAGTGTATTATGTCCGACTTGTTCACTTAATTGTCCTTGAATCATAATTAAATCTGAATTTGGCTGATCCTAAGAGGAATATTTTTTTATTACTAATGCATATATTAACTCGCTTGGGCGCATCTATAACAGGATAAACTTTTACATAAATGCATAGTGATGAAATTTTTATCTATATATGCGCTCACTGATTTGGTCCGAATGTAACTTCGCTGATTTCTAGATTTATTTCAAATGATCACAGCGAAAAAATACAGTACAAAGAAGTTTTCCTTATGCAAAGTATCTGTGTAAAAATTACAATAAATTATATCCAACCCTTTTTGCAATGTTATAATGTTAAGCTCTGTGATTTTCAACCATTTAAATTTTAAATTGGAATATGAAGAATGTTTATATGATGGATTTTCTCTTCTAATTTTATTTATAAGAAATACTTCGTGTCCCTAAAAACTTATACATGCTTATTTAGGTTTTGAAATTATTTATTGTTTCTTTCGTTTCAGATGTGAGTCTTGTGTTTCTTAATATAGAATATAATAATTGCAAATTTTATAAAAAAAATAATTTTATGGTATAACGAAAGAAACCAAATAAACATCACATAATTATATATTCTCAGTTTTCACTATATCATTTATGATATAACCTTGATAAAAACACATTTATATTGTAATTATTCGAGCCATATACTAATAGCGGTTTTAGCCGTCATTTTCACTTCCGCAGCATATATTCAAAGCCTATAATCATGTATTTTCCAGTTTTAAGCTATATTTAGCTACAGTACCTAGCCAATGTAAGAAATTTAGATTTTTATAAAACTATTTTATTGTTTGTACATTAAATTAATCCAAAGAAAAAGATATTGTTCATATTTTTTTAAAAGATTTTTTCAAATATTTTATAATTTATATATCAAACTTTGTGATTAAAATGAGCAAATCCGCTTGTAATGGCTCTAAGAGATCGACAATCATCGTCAATATCATTAAAAATTCTCATGATTTAAGCATTTTTGTTTAAATTCAAATAGAAAAAAAAATGGCAGCAAACTTTATAGGCAAAGTTAATTTGAATTTGAATGATCATATTCTTAAGATCTTCTGCCTTATTGTGATTAAATATGAAATAAATAGTTTAAAATTGGCATATTTCTCAATATTTGGATTAGATTCTATAATTTGTATGGTCGGTTATATTAAATCTGAAAAACTTTATTGGTAAGCAATTTAAACACATAAATTCTCACTTGCTCTGAAAATAATGCTGAACTATAACATACGAAAAGACAATAGAATAGATAGCTTTATATGAGCATTTAGGGCATCTATTGTCTGTATAAAGTATTAGCAAATAAAATCCTGTAATCTTTGATAAAATTGAAATATTTACATAAAAATTATATTATAAAACAAGGTCAGTAATACTAAAGTAAACCGAAAAGTCTTTTAAAAATTAAATATCTGTAAATATTTTTTATATGGTCATCTATAACCTTAAATTAAGGTTTTTAAATGGTCTAACTATAAAGCTCATAAAAAAACAGTCCTCCAAATATACATAACGAGCCATATTTAAGTTCATACTGAATTAAAAAGAAAAAAAACGCAATTGTTTATAAATAAATATTAAATGTTTATGTTGGTTTTAAAGATGGAATTTTGCTAATTTTATGCTCAAGGGAGCTATATACTTTGTGCCTATACATTTTAGAAAATTAAACTATAAATTTAAATATGTTATTTACTAAAATTTTTCATATCATTAAATTATTTAAAAAATAAACCCTTTGTTCTATAATTTCAAAGAGAAAATGTTGTAAAGTTTATGGTAAATTTCCGATGAATTTTTCTTCCAGGAAATGCTTCAATTCTATTTAAATTAGATAAAAATTTTTTATTCATGAGTAATAAAGAAATAAGAAATAGGATCATTTACTAAGGTACTTTGTAAATATAATGATCAAAATATGCATCTGATTTTTATTATTTGTGCATTATGTGTAATTTACAAAGTATCATTTACCCTATCAGATATATTTTTTTAATAAAATGTGATTCATGTAACAGAAATTTAATATGAAATTTTTCCGGTTGTAAGATATAAAACAGAAGCATTAAGTTTATAATTGTATGTCAGTAAATATTAGATCAATTTATATAATTAAGTAATTTATATTGCATTAAATTAAGCGCTAGAATATTATATTGTGTATATTATCATCAATCACAAGATTTATAAACCTCCACATTTCTAAAAAAAAAGTGTGTTTTTGGTGTTTTAGAGCTGAAAATAAATGGAATCCTTTATTTGATGGTTCGATAGAATGCCATGATATAGTAGGTAAGAAAATTTAATAAACCCATTTAAATTTGATTATCTGGCTTTGTGATTATATTTTTGTATCATAGGTCCTGAAAATCTTATGATTATGCTTTTTATTCTCCGTAAAAATCTATAAAATCAATTTTTAACACATAGACTTGTTCACTTTATAGATTTTTTCTAATCTACTAAATTTTTTAATACGCCAATTTTTCTTTATTCTAATTTCTCTTGTACATAATAGCTGCTAATGTATACTCGCTTACTTAATTAACGCCGAATATTAGATATTATATTTGGTAATTGAATTATCAATTTTAAGTATATTTAAATAAACTGCCCCATTTCTATATAAACATGTATATACATATATTTTTAATTTAATAAATTTTAGTTTTTGCTAAAGCTCTCAAAAGCCGAAAGAGATCATACAGATGTTAATATACTTAATGTAAACTTCCATAATTTTTTCTCTATATTGATATTTTCCTTCAAAGTATATCAACTATACTGATAACGCGATGAAATTTCGATGCCACTAATCCTGATAAATATCCAATTTTTTATGGTCTGATTTTTAATTTTATAACACAAAACACAGAATTTAAATAAAAATAAAAATAAATAATTATAATTATCAATGAACTATCATGGATTATATTTATCTGTTCGGTACGCATATAAATATAAACTGTTTCTTTATTATGCATATTGGCCCTAAAAATAGGTAATATAATGATGGATTATAACGAATCTTTGGAATTTTGGATCGGAAAAAGCTATATATAATTTAGTTATTGCAAAAGGTATTCGAATTTATAGAAAATAGATAACATGAGAATAGAGGTTGCAACTTTGATTTCATTGTCAAAATGTAATATTTACGATTTTTAGAATTACGCAAAGATTTAACGCAAATTTTCATCTATTTTCCACAATACTTAAGTTTCAAAAAACCTTTACAATATTAATTTTGCTTCCACCATTCATATAATCTTTATAATGCTCTATTTACATTTAAACCTTTAGAACATGATAAATAATTTAGGTCGGCTATTTAGAAAAGGTATTTACGAAAATTCCCATGAGCTATTATACTTTTGAAATAAATCATTGGTAAATGTAAGTACTTAGAACATTGGCAGATTAAAATAAATATTCGAATTTCTTTACATATCAGGACAACGCTTCAACGATATTTTGTCTCCATATAAACGATATAGGAAGATGTAATTGGTTAATATTTTTAATGCAATACATTCGCTATTATTTATAAAAAGGTATTTTACAAGTGAATTCGAGACTATTTTTGACATGTAAATAGTGCTAAAATATAAATTTTCTATTAAAGAATCTAATACAGCAAAAACAGTAAATTATATAGGCGTTTTATTTCACTGTTATTTATAATGTTAAAATGGTGACGTTGAGTAATATATTTTTTTAGCAATGAAATATGTGGTTCCAGTTTCTCTTAAAATTCAAGTATATTATATTCAAAAATGCTTCTCACAACATCAGAAAAGATACTTCGAACTAGAAGGATCCAACCCAACGTTCTTGATAAAATCTTTAAAGACCCTTCCTCCAGTAACACTCTCAGTTTAGTTCATGATATTTTCAATTTTTTCGTTTAAATAAAAAATCCTAAGTTAAAATCATCAAATATTCCTCCAAAATTTTGATTATACTGTAAATATAGATAATCTTAATTGAAAATGATTGATAAATAGAACAAGTAATTCTTATGAGGCTTAATAGCTATTTATATGAATTTTGATGGTAAAAATGATCAAGAAGATTTTACTTCTTGATCGTAATGCTTATTTAAAACAAAAATCGATTTAAAAATAATTCTTACAAATTACTCTAATAAAAATTTAACTGCTACAAATTTAATGGATGAAAATGACCAATTCTTTTCGAAGTGCAATACCCGATAACAACATGTTGAAATATTTCATATACCCAAAATTTGAAATAATAACGATTTTTTGGGAATTTCACCAGATGGAACCAATTGGGTTATGTATAGACATATTTCTTGTCGTTTATGATCGTATAAGGGCTTTTTATGAAATTGGGGAACAATATGGCTTTTAAACATTCTAAATTTTAGAAAAATGATAAGCCCGCTAATATTCTGTTACAAAATTTATTAAAATCGAAAATTATTTTTATAAAAAAAGATTTTAGTTGATTGGTATAATTTTCCCCTAAATAAGGGCTATTAATATATTATATGTCAAGAAATTTAAGTAAATACAGATAAAGGGGCTAAAAAAAAGTACAACCTCTGAAATTCACATTTAATTTGGTTCATTGAATGAATTAATAACTAAAGTTCCTTTGTAGTAGAATTGCATACGTTTTTAATTTAAGAAAGTATATTCTATGATTACTCTTTGCAAATATAATAAATCAATGTTACAAAATACAGAAGTTATTTGTTTAAATTGATTCTTTTAGTATTTTACCCGGTCTTTATTTTATTATATGAAACAACCCCTTTCCAAAATTAAAAAAAAGTGTTACATTTTTATCCCTGCGTTATAAAAATAGCTTTAAAAAGTCTGAATTATTTTTCGTTTGATCTTACTTTTTTTCAGAAAAAAACAATAAAGATATTTTGACCTTATTACTGCGAAATTTATTATCTAAATTATCTTGATCATAGGCTTTTCTTAAAATATTCATGAAGGATCGATCGAAAAAATCATATTTGTCAATAATTCAATTTATATCATGATAACTTTTTAAGGCCTAAAATATTTTTTTATTGCAATAAACAATTATTGTACATTATTATATGTACTTAAAATGCACAAGACCTTTATAAAATAGTATTTATAATCACATAAGATATCAAATTAGAGGTTTATAAACAATAAACAAAAATTTTCGCGATTTAAAGTCAATATATTAATTTTTTTAAGCATGAATAATCTCTATCCATCATATAAAAATATAAAATATTTGATTTCGTAACAGAAAAAAAATGAAATAAGGATTTTTATAAATATAAAAATAAAGACGTTTTTATTCTCTATTTTTTTTTCTCGTCTGTTTTTCATTTTATCTGATTTTTGTAGCGAATTAAGAAAATATTATTGTGAATGTAGCTAAAAACTGATATATAAATAGAAATCTACATACTTGAAATTATAGTTTTGAGAAGGATATCAGTGCTCGAACTCAAATATCCTATTGGTTTTTATAAAAAAATTTAGATGAGAAATAATGGAATATTTATATTTCTAGAAAACTGTTGATTGTATATAATACACACAACCATCTTAATATCTATATTTTCCTAGAAATTTTCCTAGTTTATTGCTTATTTGAAAATAATAAAAGCCCCAATAAATAAGCTTTTTCATATTATTTAAAAGGCATAAAAATGGATCGTATGAATATTTTTATGGAGAAAGACTATATATAAATTTTTAAAAGAGCATTTTTTTGATTAGTGATTGAATATAAATTGTAAAACTCTAGCCGGGTTGGTTTAAAACCGTAATACCAGGTTAAAAACGAAATTAAAGGTTTTTTGTGTTTAAAAATTGTTGAATTCCTTTATGATATTTAAAATATCATGATAATGGTATTTTGGATGGAATATTTAATGCCCTATGCTTCATTTATCATCTTAAATCAACTTAACTATTAAAAACTGAAGATTTTGCCTTTTGATCCTGATTTCTATTCACGTATATCTAAGATGAATTATTACTTATCAAGTGATTTTTTACATAAATTCAAATGTCTTGTAAATTTTATTTTACAAGAGTGCTATTTTAAAACACAGTTAAATTGTAAACAAAAGTAGAAATTGTGTTTTCGATATTCCATTTTATATTTTTATAAAATAAATTTTCATATTCAAATATTTATTTCATTCCGTGGTATTTAATAAAATATTATAGAATAACACACTTATGGAATAAAATTGATAGCCATTTTTCTTATTTATTCAAACCGTATAAACGAAAAATAATTTATCAAAAAAAACAATATTTGTGTCTTTTACATTTTTTTAATTTTTTTTCTACTATTTTTTTGGAATGATATCATAATCAAGGAAACACAAAATAAAATAAAATTAAATGTTATAAATTATTTATATTTCTTCATAATTATCTAGTTTTAATTCAAAATGAATATACAGGACTCTTGAGATAAAATATACAATATATAATTAAACAATACAGGTTTAATAACTAGTTAAATTATAGACTAAATTCAATATACTTCAATTTAAAAAAATTATAAGTTACTGATGCACAGAAAATTAGATATACATGCTCAGTTTTTATTTTAATCACGTGTATATTATTTCATTCGAACTAAATATATTTTTTTAATATAATTTACTAGCTGAATAAAATATACTATAAAAGCTTGTTCAAGATAATTAAAAAAAGAAGGGGGCTATAGGGGCAGAAAAAATGATTTGATATATTTTATCAAGATCAAAAAATAATTGGTGAAAAAAAACAAAAAAAAAATATTATAATTATATTTTATTTAGACACAAATTTTATAAGGCAAAAATTTAAAGTTTACTTCTAAAAAAAACTCTGGATTTAGATCTTATGATTTTTCATCTGTAAAATAATAATTTTTTTCTCTAATATTGCCTTTATCATGCATTTTATTAGGGCAATGGGAAATTTTATTATATTTTCGCTTACAGTGAATAATCTTCCCTAAATATTCAGAGTATTGATGGTGAAGTGCTATATATATTCAACTTCATAATCCTCAATTTAAATGATTGAAGGTTTGAAAAAAACCTCAATAAGAGCATTTTTAGAACACAACACGCAATTTATTCCGCCTAGCTGCAAGGAGCACAGAGAACACTGGTGAGTTTCCCCACTGTAAAATAAAAGTTTCATATTTAAAATGCCCTTATTAGGTGAAGAAACGACTTTAATCGATTCTAAAACGCAAATTCAAGCAATCAAAGCCATTAATGTTATCATGGTCATGTTTACCAGAAGTTATTCCCGTTTCACTTGGTCGAATCTAAATCATTAAATCTCACTATTTTAATTATTTAAAAGAAATATTTAATTTATAATTTTTTCATTTAAATTCCTATTCCTTTGTTTTATGCTTAAACTGAAAATTAATATAATTTCCACATTGCAAAATAAAACATCACCAGAATGTTTTTTTATAAAAAATTTTTGTTACAGCCTTTTATTTTTATTTTTATATTTCTCATCTCAAGTCAAGTCAAATGATTCTATTGTCGCTTCATCGAAATTAAGGGTTGCAAAATATCGAAAGATGATATCACTTAAATTATCTTATAAATAGCGGAGGCATTTCTGGCGACATTACACATTTAAAAATTTTAAAAAAAGTGTTAAGGGTCTTTATAACTAAAACCCTGAAATTTATGTCAAAAAATCAAGGATTAAAGCTAATAAAAAAATATGAAAGTTTTCAAGATCTTTGGGAATAAATATATTAGAAAAATAATAAAAAATTTTGCTTTGAGATAAAAAATCGCAAACTAAATGTGTATTTATCGATTTATCACAAAATACTCTCTTCCATATAATTGTTAATTACAATGCGCTCAAAATAAAAATTAAAAAACATAACTTAAATTTTTTTAACTCGAGTCTTAGTAATCAACAAAAAAAGTGGAATATTGCTCATATGACTTTAAATAAATTTTTAGGGGAATTAACATATGTATAAATAAATACAAGAGAGAAAATTTTTATGAGTTGGAAATATATTTCACTAAAAAACTATTGACGAAAAAAAATATTTATATTCCATAGAAATACTTGTGTCACTTTCAAACACAGGCCTACGCAATATTACATGGGTGATAAATTATATTATGCACACTACAATATAAAACATTAAGCATATTTAAAATATTAAATCAAATGAATGTTGCTGCTTAAACTTTATCTTTAAACCGTTGATAAAAAAATTTGAATCATATGTGTTTAAAAAAAACTTTTAAATTAATATAAATAAATTTAAACATTTTGTAGTTTTTAAAACCTTTTTTAATGATAGTGTCGTAGTATTATGTAATAATTATAAATACAGCCTTTGTTGGATCCGAAAGAATCAAATCAGATACTATTATACACATATTTAGATTATTTATTTTCATTTTTTATCGTGTAAAAAAATTGACAACGGCATTTATCTTTGATTTTATTGGGTATTTAGATTACTGTCGAAGCCTATAAGGTTGTCGTGTCTAACAAAAAATATTTAATAATAAGTTTTTATAAATTAAAGAACTATATTTTTTCGTTTTTTAAATTAATTATACTAAATTTCAAATTCAATTTTAAGTATTTATATCTTCCTTTTATTAATTACTTGCGACGCTAATTTTTATTTTATTTTAGTCATTTAATATAGATCAACCGTAAATCATTCCGAAGAGCTATTCTGCTGTACCCAATATACTTCCACTTTCGATATTTATAACTTTTTATTCTTTTAAGAAAGATATTGTGTAAAATTAGAAACAATATCATTAAAAAGTAATCGAATCAAATTTCTTTATTATAATCAAAAAACTGAAAATATTTAATTCAAAAATATAGATAAATAAGAATATTTGGTGCATAAATATGTTTTTAATAATATTAATTTCAAAATATATGTAGATTTTTTTATTCAATCTATTTAAAAACATCAAAAATAATGGTTAAAAAATTTCATTTTTTAGGTTATATATTTAATTTTGTGCCCGAAATCTATCGGTCTCATCAACTCAAAATATATACAATATTTTTTTCAATAATAAATTTAGGTGGCCTAATAGCATTTTTATTAAACTCTAGACTATTTGGCTGGTATATTATTCAATTATTTCGCCTTCTTATATAATTTAGGGTTTTAAAAATAAAAGAATAAAATTGAAACTGTTTGGTTAATCCAAAAACTATGATTCTTTTTATGGTATCTCTTTTCTATTAGTTACGTGAAAAGTAGGGTTATTTAAGGATTACCAGACTTAATTTTAATTTTTGACTATGGTTTTTTTATATTATTCTCTCTTTTAATAAAATAATTAACAAAATAATTATATAGTCAAATTAAGGGCTCCAAAAAGCCATGTCTTCAAAAAATGTAAATTAAAATTTTGTTATGCCAAAATGATTACGAATATTCTACAAATTTAAAAATACTATATTGTGAAAAAGGCGTTATCCTAGTGTTTTATTGCTAAAATAAAAAGTATGTGAAAATTGAATATTTGATATAGGAGATAAAATTATGGATTATTGAGAATTTAATTCGTCCAGATCTACTTTAATGTATAAAAAATGCGCAAATTAAGCTATAACCCAAATAATTACCATATCTATTTGTAGAATATTATATATAAATTTTTTTTTTGCAAAATCATGCCCTAAAATATATGCTGTAGTGTATTTTTAGGATTCACTTGCATAGAAGTAGATATATTGAAAAAAGACTAATTATCGGGAATCGTATTTGCAACTATTTAAGTATATCCATGCGGTTTTATTTGTAAAAAAATTCCCACATCGATTGAAAATTTTGAAGCAACCATTTCTCATATATGGAATTATTTAAATTTTCTTTTTTTTGCAATTTTTCGATTTAATCACAAACCTGTACTGCGAGAAATGTTGTTCTACAACAAATTAAATGGAGAAAATAACGTTGATCTTATTTTTAATATATTTTAATTGATGTACAAAAAGAACAAAATTTATATTATACATGGCGATCAGTCAGATTTTTCCCCTTTATTATTGATTAATTTTATGCTTATTTTTGAAACATATGGTAAAATAATCTTTTCTTATTTTATTTTTACATTAATCTCGGCTTGCAAAAATAAATTATAGCTAATTTTATAATTCATATGATAGATATACCAGTTTAATGTCATAAAACTGATTTTAATAGATATATAATTTTAATTTAATTATGTAAATAGGGTCGCCTCTACAGGAAAACATCCATATACCATTATGGATTTGATTACTTGCACTTGCGTTCGAGAATTGAGTCAAGTTGTTTCAGCGCCACAATCGTGTTTATCTTAAAAGCCCAAAGCTTTCTTTTACTGTGGGTCGGCCTAGCTTTTTTTTCAGTGTTGTCTGTATAAATATGTATTTTGGTCATTAAAAATCCAAATTGTGTGGATTATTTGATCCTACAATCAGTTAAATTGATTATTTTAAATCGAATATCCGCACGACTAAAAAACCAATTTTTATGAAAAAAACAAAGGGAAACAGAAAAAATAAATCTGTATAGATATCTAGAATATACTGTGATTGAATAATTTAATCATGCATATATTACTGAACAAAATTTTGTAATTCAAAAAGGCATAAATATTGCTTCGAGATGGCATGATTTTATAGTATATTTAATCGAAATGAAGGATAATAATTTATCGGAAAACTTCTTACAAGAAATAAATCTAATAATTATACTATTGGAGCTTTCTAATTGTATTGAATTAATTTTTTCAATTAAATGATATTTTAATGTTCAAAAATTGAAATTAATACACTGCAGGACCAGATTTTGATCTGAATAAAATATGTGGATATTAACCTAATGAATAATTGCTAATATGTAAATTTGTTAAATTTATAATTAGTGCCATTAAATAGGAATTTTACTAAGAAACCATGATTGATGATTATTTTAGAAATGATCAGCAAAAAATCTATATTTAAAGTTTATACATAAAATATGCCCGCAAGAAAACATAATACTTCTAAAAATACTCTCGCCGATAGGTTTTCAAACCAAGCATAGATGATTGGGGCTTTTTATGTAGTGTATAAACACCATATATATGGTATTTCAGGATCTAAGAAACTATAAAAACAGAATCACCTCTAAAATTTCCTGTTCTATGTATATAAAGATTAAATCTGGACGTATTTTTGGTGATTTTTTCGTCATAAATCTGTATTAGAGATTAAAATATATTATTTCGGGCTTAATTGTTTTATGTTTGAATGAAAATCAAATATTTTAAAATTACTAATATTATTTTGTTTTCTTCTTTCGGGACTATTTATAAATCACAATGAATCTGTATGATGCATGAAATCATAATTGATTAGAGGGCTAATCTGCCTATTAAATCGCTAAAATATATTCTTTTATATAGTAATTTATCTCTATCAACATTTACTTTTACAAATAATATGAATATTTGGGAAGCTCTATGTTAATTATATTTTTCTTATATAAAATTTTAAATAAGATGAATTGGGTAATTAAAAATAAACAACCCCTATAAATAAAAATAAATGTTTAGAGTTTTCTGTAAGATTTATATGAACTATTATTTTAGCGCCTGTCTTGGAAGTATTACAAACGTTAATGAACATTTACAAGATTCAAATGACGAGTCTATCGATAATTTGCTAGGCGAATTTATAGACGATCATATATGCGAGCTTGATGTTGATTTTCTGTTCTCTTCAGAGTTTATATCGGATTTTGGAATTTTAGAAAAAGATTTATCCCTACATTGTGGTTCAACCACAAATATAAATAATCCCGTTGAAAATAAAATAGAAACTGTACCTGCAGAACTTCACGATACTTCGGGATCGCATATAAACGATACGATTGACAATCAGTCACCAGAAGAATCAATGAATTCCCATGAATATGATATCCCACAAGAAACAGAAGCTGAAGAAGGACATAATAAGAAATTTGACGGTGGAACAACTAAAAACTCAGCACCTCAAAGATGTCAACCTGTTACTGAAATTGATAGTGATTCAACATCTTCCCAAATTGAAATATGTTCATCGGAATTTGTTACTAGTAGCGAAGAACTAGCAAAAACCACACATAATTGCGAAGTCGCTATGGAAAATCTTCAAGAAACGGCGTCTAATCATAGCGTCTCTGTTTCATCCAACAATAATTTAGCAATAAATAGTCAACAAAGAGGCTTTCCTATAGTAAGAAAAGAATTGAATAGTTATAAAATGCAAAACATCACGGATTTAAGATCGAATTCAAATACACCCATAAAAATATATTCACCTGGAGACGTTGAAGGTACTATAATTGATCCTAATAATCGCATAACCATGAAGAATTCAAAAAAAAGACGTTTAGTGAAAACTTGTGCTTCAACTGAAAGACCCGCGCTGATTTCTAATTCGAAAAAATTAAAAACTATAGAGAAGCAAGAATTTGAAAAAACTTATGGTAATATTTCGAATTTCTCCAGTGTTTCAGTAAAATGGAATCACTTTCCTGTAATTAGTAGTTTTATTCATTCTTGTTTTCCCAAATACCTACATACTGATATTAGTTATGAGGTAGACACTTCTTCTGGGTTCGACTGGGATATTTTGTCTACAATAAATGACTATATATATGAAAAAATGAATCTCAATAAAATAGGAATTGATACATTCTTAAAAAACTATATCTTTTCAATAGAAGAGACGCTGAATAACTTCGACATCTATTATGAGGAAATACTATCAAAAAATTATCCGGCTAGAATAAAAACTGAAATGACAGTCACGCATGAAATAATCAATGAAATTTCCATTTACTTAAATGAAATCAAGAATAATCGCTTTCTAGTAAATTTACTGCCCGAGTTTTTAATATTTGATCGATATCCAAGCAAAGAAAATTATTTTTCATGCGAAAAAACACATAGGATCACGTTTAAAAATTACTTTTATATTAAAATATGGATCTCGATTGTAAAAAATATAATAGAAAATAATCTTAACATGCAAATACGGATATCTAGCGAAAAGGAACTATCAAATTTTTTTAGATTGAAATACGTTTTGAGAAAATTGATATTGGATTCTTCCGAGTTTCTTTGGAAGAAAAGGTTCTATAAATTATATTATAAAATGGCTGAAACTGTGTATAGAAAAAATAAAATTTTTAAGAAAACAATTTACGAAGAAATGTATTTAAAAATAACTTTAAACAATCACGTTCATGTTGACTCTTGTTTATTTGTACTTTTATTCTGTGTTCCAGTTGAAGAAATTTTTAATGATACTAACAACAAAAATCCCTTAAAATGTGTTAAACGTATAAAGTCAGCAAATAATGGTATTTCGTGTAAAAAAATACATTTAAGGGAATATAGTGAGGCTCCGCCCGGAATTCCCTATGTTTTTTTATACATAAATTCTAGAAGAAGGAATAAATATTCATATATTTATTGTCAACCGTTGAGGTTGATAAAAACACTTAAGTGTTTCATGAAATATTTTTATATTATAGTTGATGTTTCTTACCATTCGGAGTCTTCTAAAAAAATTAAACAACTCATTGAAGAGTTAGAGAATTTTATTTCAAATTTTGATTATATATTTATACAAGAGCGAAGAAATTATGGAAAAAACTGCAACACAACAATTTATAATAAAATTACAATAAAAATTGGGGGGAAAATTATTTATGAAAAATGTATTTCTTTGATAAAAGATTTAATATATAGTTACTGAAAATTAGCTATTAAACGTAATAAGCAAATTATCATTAAATTTTGGCAATTTTTTATATTTATAGCTTTAAATTTAAATGTTTTTTTTTCTAATAGATGAAATATTCTGATGTTATAATTGATTTTTATAAAAAAATTCAAATGATATGTGTCATTTAAAATTATTAAAGATTAAATACATCAAAATGGCTAATTAAGTCATGTAGTCTATAAATTCTGTAACTCATGATTTAGCAAAAGTTTTCGAATTTTTATGTTTTTTTTATCCGACAAGTTTTGTTGAATTTGACTAGTTCTGGTGCCATAATTACAGTATCCAGGTTCAAGATGCAAATATAGGCCGAAAAAAATGAACTTATAGCTTTTAATCGCGATTTTTTGTTTCTATTTTATCCCTACCAAAAAAATTGAATTCAAAATGCATAGTGGGAAGCTTTTAATTCAAAAAAAAAATTATTAATTTCTAACTGTATAAAATGCTTGTAATTTAATTCCTTTATCCATTATAAAAATCGCAAAATTTATTTAAAATATGTGACCATGTATTTTTGTAATTTAGGGTCGTAATTAGTTCATGCTTTTCTTTTATTAAACATTTTTAAATTTTCTGTTGATTATTTTAATCGTTTTCATGTTGGTGGAACTTTTACATGCCATTCGCGATCTAGGCATATTAATTTTTTTAAGTTTTGAGGTAATTATAACATTTCACATATTATTTGTGCAGCAAATAGTTCAATATTTTATTTTCAATATATCTAAAATTTTTAATTTATTATTATCTCTTCATATAAGTTTATTCACTTCTAATAATAATTTATCACCCATATTTTCATTTAGTGATTTAAATTTTAAATGCACAACATAATATTAAATTGGTACATGAGAATAAAATAAACACATAAACATTATCTTTATTCAAGAAAAAATCGTATTTGTATCTAATTTACTCACAGAATACATAATATGTACATCGTGCAATAGAAATGAGTTTAGCACCAAAAAAAACTTTAAACCTAGCTTTTTAAAATTTTTTTGACTATATTCATACAGAGTATGCAACTTTTAAATTTTTTTATCATTATGGGATCTTTTCTTGAAAAATCAAAATACTAAAAAATAATTTTTATATACTTATGAATCTGAAAACCCCAAAATATTTTTATTATATTTTATAGTTATATTTCTGCACTTTAAAACGTAGTTTATTCACCAAACTAATCTTCGAATATAAAAAATCCAAGGCTATTTTTAGTGAATGAGTATTTTATTGTTAGGTGAGACGTAAAATGAATTATTGTCTTTTTTGTTGTTTATGGATGTGTTTTTTTCCTTTTGATTTTTTTTTAGGGGTAGATATTCATTTAAATGATATTTTTTTGATATTAGTTTATAAATATTTTATTGATAAACTTTTAATTATTTTTTTTTACTTTTATGCATCTTTTAAATTGTGAAACATTGATAAATGTACTTTATTAAAAACACTAAAATTGAGAAAGTATGATCTGCTAGCATCTGAGCTGTCATTAATATACAAGTGCAAGACATGAATTATTCCATATGTTGTAACTTGAGACGGTGCGGTAACGTCGTATCATAAAAATTACCTGAAGCTGCTAGAGGTCATGAATCTATCGAGACATATATAAAAAGCTTGGAATTATATAAGAACCTTATATTAATAGATCTCGAAAGAGATTAGTCTTAAAAAAACTTCGTACAGGAGAAGATAGCCGAAAGTATAACTACGCTGTGCGCGTGGGAAATGAAGCAAGTTGTGCTTGAGAGCAAAAACCAAAATTTAAACCATAAATTAAGCCCTCCTCTAAAAAAACATAATAAAATTAAATTAACTAATATCTAATGGTATTATGGAAAATCTGTACAAGGGAACTAGACATATAAACCACAAACTAATCCGGTAAATACAGATAAATTAAGTAAAAAATGTTAATGACTTTATAAAAAAATATTGGGCATACTTCTAAAATACACACATAGATACAATCTTTCATAAATTCAATTTGCCCGAATACATAGACATTCAAGGGTGTTATTCTTAAATCTTTATACGTTTTGTGCGTATACCGCCTCGGTTGACAAAAACTGGCAGCTTAGTATAACGAAAGGTTCAATAACAACTTTTCTTTACAGCAAATAAAAAAATATCGGAAACTAAATTCATTGGACAAAAATAGAGCACAGAAGCCGCTTCAAAAATTCGATCGTGAGGCCTCTGAGGAAATAAAAATTTTGAGCCACCACAGAAATTTGGTACATGATAAAAAGACTTTAAGTGCAAATCAATTTATTCTATAGCACAGACAGAAGCAATAAATCAGAGATTTTACAAGAATCAAGAAAATGCCGTTTCACAAATTAAACAAGATTATTCTAGAAAATATTAATAAAGTTTAAACGAGAAAAAATAGTGCAAAATATGATAGAAATTACGTAATACCTTAAATCTGTTCAACTGAGCATGTTAAAATGATAAAAAAAAATACACGAGAAAAAAGTAGCTATGGAAATAAAAGAGAAAAATGCAAAATTCTGCTAGAAATAAACTCAGATCGGCTGGGCTGTTTAGATTCAAGAATAAAATGCACCGAAGGAAAATTAAAATGGTGTTAAAATTAATGAGACTGCATAATAAAATCTTAGATAAAAAAGCCGCCATTGAAGGGGTTTTGAATCTTAAAAACGAGAAAATATGAATAAAAAGAATTAGATTAAGCAGGATTTTCAAAGAAGCGAATTTCCACAGGTGAATAACTAATTATAATAACAGAAGACAATTACATCACGCGATGACCATTTGGGGAATTTTTAAGATAAGAGCAGATATTAAACGAATTATGTATTTCTGAAAGAAAATATGGGAAAAAACAAATATTGATGTGAAATACGATAACTATCTCTACTATTCCAAAGAGAATGATGAATAAAAAGTATCATTCCTGTGACTAGAAGAATTTGAAAAAAATTGTGTGGTATTTACCAACAGAAAATCTGCTGTCTCCGAGGAATAAATACCTTTTTCATACAGAAATTAAAAAGACATAAAAATTTTTATTTACTACATTTTTAATTATTTATATTTAAGAAGAAAAATAAAAAAGGAGTATTTCTACGAAAGATTCACATACCCAATGCCCATAAGAGAATGTATAAATGAACTGAGTTTACGCCTATCGAAATTGGCGCGTCTTTAAAGGCTTTTTATAATTATTAAAAATATGAAACTACAGCTATAAGCAGAAAGACACACCATTTTTACAGAAATCCAACTATACACCGTACGGCAGGTAGGTAGAGGAGCTAAAGAGCAAGCCTAAATAAACACAGCTTTAAAAATATATATTCTAATATATTCACTATTACGTGGATTATGAAAAAAATGTATGGCTCAATCAGCAATTTATTTCTAAAGGCTGTACTTGAAAAATGAAATCACTTAAAATGGATTATTTAATTTATAGATGTGATATAGGCTAATCAGAATATATGTGCGGCATAACAATAAAGATCTCAGCAATAAGTGTGTGGAAGTTAATATTATAAATATATGGTTTATCTCTATCTCTATTCATTAAATATGTATACCACCAAAACTGGTTATTAAATGGCAAATTTCCTTCGTTAATAAACAAATGAACGAGTCTTCCTTAATTCAAACCATTTCCTGTTCATTGACGATATCAATCCAGTTTATAAATGTCCAGAAGACTTAAAACTGATAATAGAAGAAAAGATAAGATATTATAAGAGAAAAGAGTAGAGATCAAAATCTGCAAAAATGAGACCATGTGTAGAGAGTACGCACTCTTTTTGGTGGTAAAGAGGGATACAATATATATGTATACTATAAGACAGTATAATTTGAAATTCACCACAAACCTTTGAGAATATATGTACGAAATAGTCTCGAGAATATCAACCATTATCAAAACTGATCAACATGTCATAAACTTATTTAAATCGTTTGAAGAGCCAGTGATCTCGCTATGTAATACTCATAGGTCTTCTTAAATATGAACTGAAAGTTTTATTAAAAATAGATGATCATAGACACTAAGTTCTGATTGAAAAATATTTACATCTTGAACAGTCACGAAAGTAAGATTATATTAAAAACGTGAAGAACTGGGTAGAAAGCTCACCAACATTGAATACATATTGAAAAAAAATGCTTTATAATTTAAAACGTTCCTAAGCAACGATAAAGAATATCACAAATACGGGCTGCAATTTATAGAATAAAAAATAATTGTAATACACACTTGTTACTGATCTGCGAATTATTTTGGTCAAATATAGTATAAAAAGATAAGCATAGATTTAATCGAGCTTTTACAAAAAGAAAATTTATTATGTAAAATTAAAGAAAAGCAATACATCAAAAACATCTTAACATAAAAATAAAATCATTGATTGATATGTCCGGGTCATAAAAATGGTTATAAATTGGAAACGTGAAGCCGAAAATACAAGCAAGACTATGCCTCATGTAGGATAAAACATGTTCTTCGGAGTGAAGTAAACTACAAGCATTATGAATGTGCCTTTAAATGTATATATTTAAGCCAAAAGATTCAAAAAGGTACTTGGGCATGACATCACACGAAGAAATAGTCTAATGCATACACTTTATACATGGCAGAAAATTGGACTTGAAAAAAACAAAGAAAATAAGGAAACACTCGGTTCGAGAAATATATAAAATGAACTAACTGTGATAAAATTAGATAATAGGATCAAAACAAATATAAAATTCTTGTACGATCGATTAAATTTATTTGTGATCGAACAAAGAAAAATCCGATTACTTTGCTGGAATAGGAAGAACAAGTATCGATAGCCTAACCAATGTTAAAATGAGAGGCAGGGAAAATAAGATCCATATGCTTATGAATTATCATGAATATGAATTTAAAACAAGAATAAAAACATGTGTCATAACATGGTATAGCGTTTCCACAAGATACCATAAGTCGTATATTAAGAATTAGGGATGATAACAGAAGCGAAATAATATTATTACGAAAAAAATATAATTTTTAAGTGTTGAGCGCATATGATGTATTTAGGAAGAATTTAAGTATGATGTATTTAAAAAGAACAGGCTGAAAATCTGCAATATAGAGCAATATACAGTTTACCGGGTGCAAACATGAAAATTTATGGATGAAATTATACCTTAAATATATAATATGTTTAAAACAGTATGATAAATGTTAAACATTCTACAATAGAAAAATTTGATAAACCCCGGCATAAAAGTAAAATTACTCATCTTAAGAAATAATCATGTTTAGTAAGCCTAATTACAAATATTTTTTTATCAATTATTCAATGAAAATTTGAAAAAAAATATTAATGTTATTTTTATGGTTAGAACCTCTTTTTTAGCTATATAATTGTTAATCTATTCAAATAACCTTCTAGGTGTCAATAATTAAAAGTATATAAAGCTTCTGTTGTTTTTTATTGACAAAATAATGACGTAATTGATCACACCAAACAGTTCACCGGTACGGGGGAACATTCTCATTATATCAGCATGATTTTTATTGCTTTATTTACATACGTGAATCAAGTCAAGCTGTTTAAGCGCCACATAAAGTGTATTTTTAAAGCCTTGAGCTTTTTACGTAGATTCGGCCACATTGTGTTTGCTGATTCATTTCATTCAGGTACATTAATTAATAGTTTATCAATTTATTGAAGCTTCAGCGTGAGGTGGGCAGAACTTTCATTATATAAATTTAAAATTCTAAGGTAAAATTTTTGCTCCAATCAATCACCACTACTTTTTATATCATCAACTCAATCGTAATTAGATTCTATTTACGTTTTTTAAATCTATTTCTGGTATTTTATCACATATTCAAGGTAAGATATCTTGAAACAAACGCTTTAAACAAATAAAATCAATGGCAGTTACTTCTGCTTTACCGCATTTTTAATTAAAATTCTATAAGTTCAAACCTTGAATATAAGTAGTGGTATGCATTTTTCTTGGGTCTCTATATAGATTCTACGATATTATATGCCGTTTTTATTGACGTTCGTGCCGTATACTTTTTAAATGATCTTACCTGAATACTTTTAAATGATATAGTAAGTAAATGATTAGATCCACTATATATTTTAATTTTAATAATATTACCAATATTAGATTTAAATAAATATAAGTCTATAAAAAAAAATTTGAAGTTAATTTATAAAAATTGATATATATTTATTCTTTATATGTGCCAAATGTAAATTTCAGGGGCTAACTTCCTATAAATTATGTTTTTATAAGTATTTTTTAAATATTTACGAACCAGACAAAAATATCGATATCGATGAAAATGAAATCTTTATATTTAACCAAAATTGGGGCATAAATCGATTTTAATTGTTTTTTTTGTGTTTTTAATCTATATTTATGCCAGGTTATCATAAATTAATTATGAGGATCATATTAATATTTTTTAAAATACATTAAATTTAAAAAAAACATGAAATAATAATGGGAACAGAGGACTTTACAAGCATATAATTGAATAAAATCTCTTAATATGGTATTTTTTTATGTGAGAAAAAATTATTCTACAGAAAACTTAAATATTTTTAAAATAATAAGCGATTCATGTTCGCTCATCTAAAGATTTACAAAGACTTAAAAACCTTAAATATATTTATTTAATGATCATTTTCACAATAAATTTCTATTGAAATAGTCATAACATGGCTTTTTTCTGATTTAGTTATATAAAATATTTATAATGAAAAAAATAATGTTCACACTGTGGTAAAAATTTTCGAAACCTGTGATTTTATTTTTCGAAAAAAATATCTTGAAAGTTAGAACTACTTTTATTTTTTTATAAAGCGTTTTTAGGTTATTATCTAATGTCAGAGTTTTCTTTATTCATTTAAAGTAATTAAGAATGTAATTTGAACTTTAAGGCTTAAGTTATATAATTATTTACTTACTATTATATGATGCTTTGTTAATATGTGACCTATTAATGGGAAAAAAACCCAATTAAGATGAAACAAAAAAATCATGGCTGTTTCTAATATATCTTGATAGTGGACAAATATGAAAACCTGTACCTTAATTTTATTATATTATCAGTATAATTTAGAGTTCAATATAATTTTTTTATTAATAAGCGTGTCTGATGATCAGTAAATATAATTTTTTAATATAAAATAATCTCTTGTAAATAATATTTACCGCCTAGTTTTACTAATTATTATGTATATTTAAATTTGAATTAAAAATTTTTCCTAGAATACTGTGAGTTTCATCAAAAACCAAATTTTCTTGTTGGTTTTTATGGGTTTATTCTAAAAAAAATGGCTGTTTATTTTGATTTTAACTTTTGTTTAGCAGTAAAAAGTTGTTCTTTGTTTTATTAGATCAAAATCTTATATTGCGCCTATCTTACACCCGTGCGCTTTGATAACATGTGGGCGTTTTTTTCTTTATACAATTATATATCTTATATTAATATTAATATTTTAATGGTAAGGAAAATTATCAAAATATTGACTTTACTATAAAAAAAATCAAAAATAAAATTTATGGTTAAATAAATGTTACTGTATCAAAAAATAGAATTCGAAACTCAAAATAAGCAAAAAATTCTTATTTTTTCCAAAAATGTATGTTCAAAATCCGAATATATATTATTAATGATCATGGAAAAAAAATAATTTGTATTATATGTAATTTTCTGGATTTTATAGATGAAGTTTCTAAAAAACTTTATCTACTGTTTAAATATGCATAATTAAATACCAGAGTGCTATGTTTTTTTATTGGTTTTGTTTAATTTCTTTTGATTTATATATAGGTTTTCTAAAAAGGTGACATAAAAAATTTAAACAAAGATTAAACATGTTTGTGAAAAAAAATTTAATTTGTACTTTTATGTAATTTTCCTGGTCTTATAAATATCAGCTATCTAAAATTTCTTTTCACTATCTTTTAGATTTAATTAAATCGCCCATTCATGAAAAAAAGTATGTACCAAGCAGAACGTGAACCAATAAG
The DNA here is from genome assembly GCF_057557595.1 of Rhyacophila brunnea. Taxonomy (NCBI): domain Eukaryota; kingdom Metazoa; phylum Arthropoda; class Insecta; order Trichoptera; family Rhyacophilidae; genus Rhyacophila; species Rhyacophila brunnea. The sequence goes on along the minus strand of NW_028232784.1, from coordinate 604,235 downwards.
TAAACGAAAGCATTACGAAGCACTTGGAAAACTCTATAATCAAATAGCGATTATTTATGACGGTCTTAGCCAGAATGAAAAGTCTAAGTCATATAATAGGCGTCTCGCAACACTTGTAGAAAAGGGTAGATTTAAGACTCCTCAAAAACCGAATTATCTCCGATTTACTCCGTTCTATATATTCGTACGTGAGTTTTATGATGAATACATCCGAATATACAATATAAGACAAAGAAAAATTAAGAAGTTGAAACAGTTACATGGAAAAGCAGCTATTGAAGCGTTAGAAGAGGCTAAAGGTGTTAGACTTACAAAGACTGGAGTTATAGAAAATCTTAAAGACATTTGGGAACATGAAATTACGTACTGTCTTAAGGTTAAGATTCAGGAGATGGCTGATGAGGAAAAAAGAGTCGAGTATATGAAGCGCTATCTTTTAGTCAAATTGGTCGAAGAAGAACTTGAGAAAAGGGGGATAAATAAGAATTCTGATGATCTAACAAAGTCTGGAGACGATTCTAGCCTGTTTAAGACTTTTGATCAAGACAAAATAGATACTTTGGATGATGAATCAAAGAAATCTGTGCAAAATCTTACGTTTCAAAAAAATACGTGTAAAACTGAACAAAGTAAGCAGTCTACCACAAAAGATATTTTGCAAAAAAAATCAAGCGATATTTCAAAAGCAGAAAAACAATTTTTGAAAGGATTTAAAGTTACCCAAATGAAATATTTAGAAGATGATAGTACTGAAAGCAGTTGTGATATTGAAAGTGATATTTGAAAATATATGATTCACATAGAAATTTAAATTTATATAAATAACATGGTTTTTTGAACTGTAGTTGAAACATATACACGATTTTTGGCTTATTTTTTTAAAAAAATTGTGAGAATTTATATTTAATATAATTTTTATTTATTCTTGAAGTTGAAACGCTATTTTAATTGAATCTAAGAATTAAAATCCAAACAAGGAAATTTTCATATTTGTTTACTATATTCTTTTAATAAACCTTCCGATTTGAATTTTCCATATTAATATACTTGCTTTTATAAATTATTATTTTCTTTCCTATTTTCTATTCGGTTTTACAAATTTGAAAAAAAAATTATGATCAGTTCTTACTTTCAATAAATATCTATGAACAATCGAATTTTTATTTAATGAATTTTTGCTATCTAATTGAGCTGTAGGGGCCACAATATCCAGCTAATTTCGCATAATATTTTTATAAAATTAAAATACAAATATTTATGTTCCATAAAAAATATGTTAAGGTGCTAAAAATCCCAGACGAAGTAGAAGCATAAATGCAAGCTCTCACAAACTGTAAGATACTTGAACTCATCTCATTTGAAAGAAGAAGAGCATTGATGAAAATAGATCAGGGGAAGGTGTCAAAAGATGCATCAAAGTGTTGTGAAATATTTCCAATGGGCTGACCACTTCAAATAAATAAAATTGGTAAAAAGAAAATCAACCCATAAATAAATAAAGTAATATTTATGTTTACAAATATAAAAACAAAATAAAGTTTATCAAACATCATCTACAAAATTTTTTATTTTAGTTTTGATAATATCATCTTTTTATATAAAATTGATTAATTTAACTATTTCGATGTAAATAAGCTTGGAACGACGCATTTGTTTTATACATACACTTCAAATTTTTTTATAAATTCTAGTATCCTCCCATGGGGCAAATTTAACATATTTTTAGCCGAAAGAATAATTAAAGAATGTTGAAAATGCATAATAAATTTATAGATATCTAAAAGCCAATGACGCTATTGAAGCGGGAATATCTCCCCTTTCATTTCGCAAAGGGAAAATGATCTCATAATAGTTTTGGTGGATGAAAATTTATTTGAAGATGATTTCAATATAGTTAATGTATCCAAAAAATGAATATTGATAAATATAAAAAATTAATAGATAAATATGAATGGCGGTGCGCATTACGAACTTGCATCAAATTTAAAAAATATATTTTAATTACGATAGGTTTATTTTTAAAGGCATTATTATAATTTTTAAACATACTTTAGAGGCTTAAATTGTACATGTCGATAACCTCTTTACTCGATCAATGTATCAATTATGATCTGTTTTAATACAATCTTAAAATTAATCAATCGTCACATATAACAACTTCCTCAAACAAACTTTTTTAACTATCAATTGGGTGTACCAGGATCAATGGTCGATGTCTGGATGCTCAATTTTAAATTCAAATCGCATAAAGTACGGTCACCTAAAGATTTGGCTGATTCTTTATGCATCTTAGAAACTTGCGGGTATATTACTAGGTGTTTTTCAAATTACTATTTCCATGAAAAAAAGCTTCTACAATACCCCCATGTTATACCAGGGTGTATAATCTATACAGATGCATATAGGACCTATTTTAACTTTAATAGCTTTAATTATACATACTGCACTAGAGACGACAAGTACATTTTTGCAAATCGTCTAAGATAAATTAATAGACAGGCTATTAAATAATTTAAAAACGACTAAAAGTCGTGAATAAAAGGCATAAGAATTGATAATAAGATATCTTTCCTTAAAAGTATCGTTATTATTTCAATAATTGGCATAATTACGATTCTGACATCTTAAATTTAAATAATTTTAAAAGGTTTATATTCTCCTTATTTTTAGTTTAGGTTAAATATCTTTAAAAACTGAGCATCGATATCATAAAAAGTATAATAACTCACATTTTTTTTTGCTATTTATCTGTATTTTTCCAATTTTTGTCTCCAAATGTAATTTATATTCCAAGTAATTCTAAGAATACCTTTCCTCAAAATTAAATGCATTTTTAGATATAATACGATTTAACTTACCGTAATTTTTTTTGTTTTAAAAAATTCATGAATTTTCAAGCGTGATATTTTACGCTTAATATGTATATTGATCTCGACACAAGTCAAGCAAGATAATTTTTTTGAAATAAAGATAAAAAAGTGATGCATTTACATAAAATAGATTTTAAAGAAAATATTGGATTTTGTGGACAAAATATTGTTTAAAACATTATAAATATTGCATCGGCGCCAATATATTATTTAAAACCCAATAGATATTTTTTACAAAATTTTTATGTTCATCTCTACCCTATATTTTGATTAATTTTTTTTGAAATTCTAGAAAATATCGGATGATTGATTAAAAATACAGATATAAAGCAAACTTAGACACTCTAAAAGTAGATTAAACTTATGCCACGATGTAAAATTCCTATTAAAAACCTAATAAACAAATCAAAACATTATTTTTTCGTTTTCTAAAATAAAAATTCATGATATTTTCAATTAAAACAGCATAAAAGACTATTTAATTGATAATAATTAGTATTCATATATGAAATTATGTATTTTTATTATTAATTTATGTTTAAATAAATTTTAGTTAATTTATTAACTTGTTATAATAGTATAAAAAAGGTTTACATGTGGAAATTTACTTTCAGAATATAGAAATCTAGTATTCTTATTTCAAAAAAGACAATAACATTTTCCTAAAAAAATTAATTTTAAACAATTATTTTCGAGTTCTTAGTTAATTTCTCTAATTATAATATTATTAAATGGAGTATGGATATAACATGCTGTGATTTTTTGCTATATTTTAATCAATTAAATAAAACTCGGTATTTTTTTATTTTTCAAACAAAAAATTAATTTTAAAATATATTTACTGCAATGAATATTGAAATTAAACCATTTAAGAAAAAATATTGAGATAAAAAAAAAATGTTATTACGTCTAGTATATTGATTTTTTTTGTTTATGCATCATAATTATTACGCTAAAAAATATTTTTTTTATGACCGCAAATTTTATTTTAACTATTTTAAGGTTTTATATATTTTTAACTTAGATAATTCCTGTCTTTTTATTCTTTAATGCTCTCATTTGTTTTTTTTATTTTAAAAATTATTGCTTATTAAAAAAAATTATCTTCAACTAAACATATACTCATTAAATAAAAAAAAGCATAAAAAATTACACATTCAATGTTTTCATCTAAATCATTAATTTGTGAAAAAATTTAAGTAAACGTTTGATTTTCAATTTAGACAGGGGAAAACAAATAATATAGCGTTTTTTATAAAATTAAGCATGAATTTGCAGTTGAAAAAAGTCTTTTTGTTATGCTAAAGATTATAAATAAAAAATATTTAAATTTAAAACTTTGGAGATTATTGGTATATACTAAAC